>NW_015555725.1:0-22128 GCF_001515605.1 Sinocyclocheilus anshuiensis
CAACAAAAGACAATACTTTACTGAACCTTTTCTGATAAGAAGTGTTTGCTGCAAAGGTGAGCATTTTTGACGATCGTTTCTGTCCAGTCCGCTCGTTTTATCGCGTTTAACCACAGCTGTCTTCAGTTTTTTGTCTGGCAGTGGCAGCAGATATGCAATCAAATTTCTAATTTGAGGCTGTACTACGTCGATTCTGGCACCCAACATCACAACAAGATGATATTTTAAGCTCCTTATGTAGCCGAATCTGCACTGGTTTGAATGGGCCTCCAGTTTCCCCTTTGTTTTGCTGCCTCCAGCTAGCCTGTGACGTTGACTGACCCTAGTTACCTGTGGTTGGCCTGGCCGTGCGTCACTCAGAAAACAACAGACCAATCAGAAGAGAGGCTCATGAATATTAATTAGACAGGCCAAAATCGACCTGTTCTCAGCAGAGCTCCTGAGAGAGGAGCTGTAAAAATATTGAGATGGTTTGGTACTTATACCGCAAATATATATTCTTAAGGACATCAAAACCTAAAATAAAACTGCATAAAGGTGTACAATATGAAACTCTTAAATGGTACAAAAAGTCTAAATTATAAGAGGTCTTTGGGGATGGAAAGACAATAATTGCTATATGGATTAATATGATGATTAAACTTCAAAAGGCTATGATTTCACTGAATAAACGTGAGCGCTGCACATCAGCTTTGTGTACTGCGGTTACTGGGGAAACCACTATATTTCTGCAGTTCCGAAAGTGAAACCTGCTGGCAGAGAACGAATTTGCTTTTTCAACTATCTGCTATATTTGCTACATATTTTTAAACGTGAACCAGTGGATCGACAAAAAGCTAATGCATTATAAAAATCTAAACAATTAAGACACTAAGATATATTTATGTTATTTAATATAATAATTAATTGATAATAATTGTTTAAATTAATATAATAATTGATACTTTTGACTCATCCCTTTTCTTAAAAGTTGTTTAAAGGCTGAAATGTGAAGTGTAGATCTTAAAAAGGTCTTTAAAGGTCTTAAATTTGATTTTAAAAATCCTGCAGATACCAGGTAATTTTATGGTACCATTTGGAATAACTTTTTTTTTTTTTTTGAATAAGCCCTTTTTAACTGTCCTCTTAGGTTGTTTTAAGAATGTTCTGTAATAAAAATAGGACCTCTGTACATTTGTTTGTTGCAAATTTACAGACAATGCAATTGAGATGTTTACATTGGCTTGTTGGGGTAATATTTCTGTCCAGTGACAACAACGTTTTCCTTCTGAATTAGCATAACTACACAAGTTTTATAGTTAATAAAATCTTTAAAAACAAATTACATTAGTTATACTTTAATTTCCTTCAGTAAAAAGGAAATTGAGTAAAACGATGTAAAAGGTGTGTGGACGTGGATTAGTAATCTGGCCCAGGGGTGTAGATTATGTGGGGGACGTGTCCCCCCCACTTTTAATATCACGTAAATTCGTCCCCCGCACTTTTTCGGGCAAGTGTGTTCGCATAGATATTTTAAATTGCAATTAAATAAACTTAAAATTTAAGCTTAAATAAGTTAAACTGAAATAAAAATCATTAAAACTATTTAGAAATATTAAAAACCAATAGTAATAATAAAAATATAATTTTTGTACAATAATAAAATTACTATTAAAAACATAACTATTTTTTATTTGAATACATTTTCAAATGTAATTTATTGTGATTTCAAAGCTAAATTTTTAGCATCATTACTCCAGTCACATGATCCTTCAGAAATCATTCTGATGTTCTGATGTGCTGCTCAAAAAAACATTTATTATTATTATGATGATGTTGAAAACAGCTGAGTATAATTTTTTCAGGTTTCTTTGATGAATAGAAAGTTCAGAAGAACCGCATTTAGGCTATTTGAAATAGAAATATTTTGTAACATGACACGATGACACGCAAATGTATTTACCAATCAGACATTCCACAAATTAATTAGAGTCATTTCTAGAGTGTTTAAAGGACATCAAAAATTGGATGTGAAAATTTTTTTAATGCTAAATGAGGAAAAAACAGAGGTCATTGTTTTTAGCCACCCAAATAACTCCACAAAAAATGTATTAGATGCGAGCCCTCTGGCACCGTATTTGAAAAAAAAAAACAATAAGAGATTTAGGCTTCCTAATTGATAATAACCTAAAATTAGATAAGCAAATTAACTCAGTGGTTCGGGCTGGTTTTTATAATTTGCGTTTATTAGCCAAAGTTAAACCGTTCTTAACAAACTCAGACTCTGAAAGAGTAATCCATGCCTTTATTCTAATTAACTCAGTGGTTTGGGCTGGTTTTTATCATTTGCGTTTATTAGCCAAAGTTAAACCGTTCTTAATAAACTCAGACTCTGAAAGAGTAATCCATGCCTTTATTCTATCACGGCTGGATTTCTGTAATTCTTTGTATTCTGGCATCACCGCCGCATCTTTGTCTCGACTACAATCAGTACAAAATGCGGCGGCGAGGTTACTAAAAAAGGTAAAGAAATATGAATCAATTACCCCCTGTGCTAGTTTCTTTAAATTGGCTCCCAGTCCATTTTAGAATTAAATATAACATTTTATTGTTCGTGGTTCAAACTTTACCCCTGCCAATTAGGTCTGCCAAATCACTGTCAATTTTTAAGAAACTGTTGAAAGCACATCTAATGTTGGTAGCATACAATGATTGATGTGGTGTTTTATATGACGATGTGGTGTTTTATGTTGTCGATTTTTGTTTCCATTCTTGTACTTTTTATGTAAAGCACTTTGGTTCAACCTTGGTTGTGTTTTAAATGGTGCTATATAAATATCTGGCCCCTTGGTATAATGGTGAAAAAATGCTGGCCCTCGTCACTATCAAAGTTGCCCATCCCTGCTCTAGTGTAATGACTGAGGTATACATGACTGAACATAACTCATCTGATTACATAAATACATTGAGGTCATATAAAATGCAGTAGATTTATTTTTAGACATTATTTATCATCCTCTGCAGATGAGCGACTACACTCTTTTATATAAATTTTCTAGATCAGTGTTCACGTTTGTTGTGGCAGTGCGAAAATGTCTATTGTTTCCTATCATTCTAAAATCAAACTTTGGTTTGCTTTAAGGTGGGTTTTCTGACGCCTCCAAATTGTCAAATACTTATTCACTTGTGAGGGACTCCTTTCATAGAGGTATAGCTACTGGTATATCCATGAGCAAAAACCCATCTATGCTACAGGTATGTGAGACAATTTGTGTGATATTATAAAGGATGTTTGCAAAATTAAATAAATTATTAAATTATTTTTTCTACATATTTATAATGACAACATATTTTTCCATTGAATATTAAACATGCAGAGAAACTTTTTGATTTAACTGAAATATTTTATTTAAAAATTAAATAATATATTGCCTTACAATCCCTAGTGACCGAGATAAACATGACAGTGGGAAGGAAAATCTCCACAGGGAAAAAAAAACCCTCAAAAAAAATGTACAAAACTATGCAGATTTTGTTTGTTTACATTTCTTACTATTAACAATTAGAAATGTTTTGTTTGTTTTTGCAGTAGCAGTAGAAAATATAGTAAAAATGTATGAACTTTTCAAAAAGAAAATAAAATTGAGATGTTGGCTTAAAAATATTTTTAATCTTGTTATCTTTGTTATCATTATAGAATAAAAGAATGACAAACAGTATGACAGTAATGACAGTTTATGTATGTATGCATTTATTTATTTATTAAAATTTCACTGGAATTTTCTATGCCCCCCTAAGCACTTCTGCATATGCAGGCATTAAATCAGTCTTTTTAAACCTGCTTTTAAGGAATATGAATAGTGAGGTGCTATACAAATAAAACTATATTGACTAATGTTTAATTCTGAATCAATATTTAATGGATTATGCATAATCTAAAAAATCACTTATTCACAACAGTTCATACTTCTCCATCAGTGATGTCTAGCTCTAAATGTGTAACCATCTCTTGTCTAGACATCCTCCCAGACGGGTTTTTGTTCAGGGCTTTCACATGGGACAGACAGAAGCATGGTGACCCCCTGCCAACTTCATTCCCATAACACCCCCCGCCCCCCCTCCTCTCTCTCTCTCTCTCTCTCTTTCTCTCTCTCTCTCTCTCTCTCTCTCCCTCCTCCTCCTCTGATCTATCAGCTGATGCCTGAAAATGCCACCGCTGGCCAGGAAGTGCTCAAGAAAATAAAAACGAAAGCGCACAGAAGATTCAGTTCAACGTGCGCTAATGCTCCGGATACTCTCGGACGTTGGTTAGGTTAGTACATTGAATACATTAGAGGTTGAGTTTACAGATGAATTTTGTTATTTTGAACTGTTTCGGTTGTGATCGTGGGCTAGCGACTCAAGAGTTAGCAGCCCTCGCGTAAACATTGCGCCGTTTCACGCTGCTGTTTAGCTTCCGAAAACAAAACTCAAACTGAAAACAGACACTTAAAGAAATGAAAGATTTTACACATTCAGCTCGTATAATTTAATTTACTCTAGTGGCTTTAGCTTTACCCAGAACTCCTTTGCAGCTTGAGTTAGCTAGTTAGCACACTGACTTCTGCGTAATGATCGAATAGCTGGTAAAAATGTTTATGAAGTAGGTTTAGCGTCTGTAACACTCTGTACTATGTATCTCAGACTTTCATGTAATATCTTTGCATATCTAAATGCTTCAAATTAAAGTCGTTTAGAAATATACAACTTGTCTAAACTTTATAAAAATTAATGTCGAGAGTTTTTGCACCCTTCTTCACTACCACTGCTGTAACGCTAACTTAATATTAAATCATGAAGTTGTGTGCATGAATTTATTACTATAATCAAATGTACCTCCCCATCCGTATTTTGATATTCAAAAATTCAAAACAGCTAATGAAATTGGAAATATATAGAGAAAAGTACATAAAATATAGAAAGTAGAAGTACATAAAAAAGGCATGTCACAATTCTGCCCATCTGGTCAGTTGTGATATTAGTAAAGCTTTTAAATAGCTGCTGATTCATTTGATACCAGTTCTGTCATTTAACATGATAACACATTTCTGATTTAGAAAAATTATACTGATTGTTTTGCGCAGAGTCTAACTTCTGTCACCTGAGGGTTTTGTTCGTGTACAGTATGAGTTCATCCCTGTAGCTCATTTATAATCAGTTAAACTGCTGGTTACAACTCATCTTGTGTTACAAACACTTCCTGGTCTCCTCTACTGTTTTTTTTACTAAAGATGCTGTGTGTAGTGGTTCACACTCCATTTTTCGACTCTATTTTACCATAATCAGCATTTGCATTTATTTGACTTCATGACATATTTGTGTTTGTGTTCTTTGCCTCATGCTTCTTTAGGTGACGTGATCTGCTGTCTGGCAGGTAAAATAAGGAAGAGGAGAAGATGGCACATCAGGGCAGCGGACAGGCCTGGGGAAAACTTGTGAAATTCGACGCATCTCCGTGTTCAGAGATATTACTTATAAATAGAGAATGCACGGTGGGAAGAAAAAAAGGTGCGCTGAACATCATCGCTAATAATGTGGAATAATTGTTTCATTTTAAAAGGGCCTCTAACTTATTTACAGACTCTTCTATGACTGTCTAGTTTTACCTATTAAGTTTATTAGTTATTACTTTTTTTAACCCTCAAGAAGATAATCAGTCTGAAGCAGTGTCTGCGTGTATTCAGTGAGCTCATGCCTTTCACAATACTCTCTTTAGTTCAGCAAATGAACCCCCACCCCAATAATGACAAAGGCATCTATTGAAGACATGCTCATGGAATATTAAGTAGTTTTTTGTGTTGTGGTGGTGTGCAGGGAAAGGTTGTATCCCTTTGACTCCGTCTGTGTCTGTCTGGTTTTGAAGACTGTCTGTTTTTCTGCTTTAATTAATATTAATCCATGTGTCTCTTTGGTTCTGCATGCTTCACAGTAACATTCGACACTGGTTATTAGCAGAACTGATATGCTTCATTACTATAATAGTGTCATTTTTAACCTTACATCACATCACGCCACACTATACTTCATTTAAGACTTGCATGCCTAATGTGTCTGAGCGAGAAAGTAATGGGCCAGGTCAGGAAGAGAAAAGGTGCTTGATGAAAAGAGGAGCGTGCTTTATTAAAGTCGCAATGAAAATGCGTTCACAACCAATTTTACTTCAGTAATGTCACCTATTTTAAAGGGAAGCAAGATATTAAATAAAATCATAGAGTGTCCCATTTGCCATTCCCATTTATCCACACTCTTTTAGACAAAGCAACTTACATTGCAAAGTATGTGTTTATCATTTCATGCATTCCCTGAGAATCGATTCCATGACCTTGGTGTGGTGCTAGAAACATGCACTACTGTAATGTAAAAATACTTTACTACTACTACTACTACTACTGCTATTGTTATTATTAATAATTTTTATTTTATTTGTTTGTTTGTTTATTTGCCTTATAGTAGTGAGAATTTTGGAAATGTCACAATTATTATTAATGGTCCTAAAATTAGACTTTATTTTCGTCATGCTTTTCTCATTTTCACACAGCTATTGTTTGAGCTCAAACTTGCATTTTTGCATTTGAGACAGGGCCTAAAAGCTTGAAGGTGACATCAGCTAAAACTTTTCAGAAGTGGAACCATTCTTTTTGTTAAAAGATTATAAAGACCTATTTTTTTAATAACAGTGATGGATTGTACACAATAAGAAAAAGAATATAGTCCATTTTGATTTATTGTTGACTTATCTCTATGTCAGGGGTGTCCAATCCTGCACCTGTAGAGCCACTGTCCTGTAGAGTTTAGCTCCAACCCCAGTTAAACACACCTGAACCAGCTAATCAAGGTCTTACTAGGCATACTAGAAACTTCCAGGCAGGTGTGTTGAGGCAAGTTGGAGCTAAACTCTGCAGGACAGTGGCCTCCCAGGACCGAGTTTGGAGACCCCTGCTCTATGTCAAAACCTCACAGACATATTTTCTTCATAGATTGTGACCTCTCATTCCCGGCTAATAAACTGGTCTCAGGGAATCATTGCAAAATCACTCAAGATCAGAACTCAGGAAAGGTGTGGCTGGAGGACATGAGGTAGGACCACCTGTTTGACATCATGAGGTCCTTCTTGTAAGAAATGAGCTATAATGCACGCACATGGATTGTTGAATAATTTCATGCCAATATCATGTTCCTGCTCGTTCCCTCTTTTAGTGTACATAGTTTATACTAATATACTGTATATATAGTATTAGTATAAACTATATTATATTAGTATATAAAGTATATATCAGTGACTATCATATATGATTTACAGATTAAAAATGTAATTCAGTGTGTCATTCAATCTTGTCAGGCATATTTAGAACAAGTGCAACAAAAAACAAATTGTAATTTTAAATATTTTCCAGTCTTTGCCACTATCCATCAATCCACTAGGTTTGTCAGATTACAGTTTAATACAGTGTAGCTATTATTACTAATATTAATAATAATATTTGCTAATATTACTAATATCATTAGCTAATATTATTTTGGAAGACTGATGTATAACGGTGATGCTACAGTTTAGTTTTTTCACAAATAGATGTATCAAAAAAAGAAAAAAACTTGCGTATGGACAGTTGGTGTTAGTTCTTTTTAGGTCTGTTAGGTTTTTGCAAATTATACTGGGTGACTTGTAATTACGCTAGTAAGTGAATTCAGTTAATGACATGCTTCGCCCTGCAGCAAATATATATCCAATTCCCTCATGACATTTAATCTTTGCTTTGGTGAATAATTAATTGTAATTTGGTTAATAGTCAGTTGATGGAGATGTACTAGTTGATCTGTGTCTGTAGTGACTGTATCTCTCATGTATTTGATTGTACGCCAGCTCACCAATGCTGCAGTACATTTCCATCCAGCTAATTAAGTGAATGTCTGCTAGACAGTCAATAATATGCTCCGTGTTTTACACAATGCTTAGTCTGCGTGATGGAAATGGCAAGTTTCCCCTCCCTCCCTTCTCATTATCCTTTCTTGTACAACTTTCTCTTTGCTATTTTTAAAACATTGATAAGTTCATAAATGGGTAATTTGTCATTTCTCAAACAATTCAAAAACATTTTTCAAATACATGAGAAGCACTATCATACATCAGAAATGTGGCTTGGCAGATAAGTGGACATGTTGCTCAGGCATGTCGATTGAGTTTGAAGCCAACTTGTGACGTTCTTTTAATCTTTCTCGTTCTTTGTCGATTGTTCCAGAAAATAGAATTCACTCATTTAGTCATTTAGCCTCTGAATAGCACTCACACAAAAAGGAATCCATGAAATTCCTAATTATGGGAACTGTAATTTCTGCTTGTTGATGATCTGTTTGTTTCCGTCAGCACCAATGGAACAGTGGTCAATATGTCCAAAGTGGTGAAGAAGCAGATGCATTTACTGCAGAATGGTGATGTCATTCACTTTGTGTACAGGAAGAATGAGCCAGTGCAAAGTGAGTTTTCACATTTGTTAAGCATTTTCTGTTTCGGTAGCATAGTTGCATCCAAACAGATGATGCAGGTAAGCCACATCACTCATCTATTTTTGGTTTTGCAGACATTTCTTACGTTTATCAGGCCATCAGGCCACAGGAAAGTGCCTCACAGGATGTTGAAGGTAAATACATACTGAATATAATGTTTCATACTGATATTCCTATACTCCTGTTATACAGAGTTAGTTTTGCTATTGCCTGCCTAAGTGAGGTCAGCAGAAAAAGAAAGCATGTTACTACATTTTGAATAGAAGTTATGGAAACAAGCATTTTTCTCCTTTGGAAAAACATGCACAGATGAATTACCCATAATAAATAATAACATGTGAAAAGTGAGTTTTGATTTAATGAAATCCCAGCTTCATCCCCATGCAATTTTTGGCAATTGGCAATTTTTAAAGTTTTCTCTTTGGGATCTCCATAGATGCTGGAAGAGAAGAAGATTCAGATCTGACGGAAACCGAGAGTGAACCAGCACCAGTAGAGCCTGTTATTGTAAAGCCTCTACCTCAGTCTGGGCATGAGGATCCTCAGCCATCTACCTCCAGCTCTTCCTTCCACTTCTACAACATGCCATTATCTACCTGCTCTGGTAATTACCATCCACACTGTATGTGCACTTTCATGCAAGTTGTTTTGATAAGAAAATGACTAGTATATAATTGTAATTGCATTGGCTTTCTATGCTGCTGTTCATCTATGCATTGAGTTTTTCATATTTAAGGCCTGTTCAGACCAAGGACGATAAATATAACAATAAAGATACAGTTTTAGAAATCATTTTAAATTTAAAAGGATAGCAGAGTCCACACCACAACTGTAACAATAATGGCACAGAGGAACAATATGGTTGGAATCACTTCTTCAGAACATTTTTTTCTAACTGATGAACGATTAAAACCTTGACAGCCAATCAGAATCCATCCTGCTTTAAAGAGCAGTGTGCACTTATAATAAACAGAATGTTATAATGAGTTACTGTGGACACTGATATAGTTAGCATTTTCTTTATCTTTATAGTTAACATTTTTGGTGTGAACAAGCCTTTACATACTCAAAAAATGCCTAAATAATGTATATGCCTGTATGAACCATTTAGCAGATGTGTCTGCAAAGAAGAACCCAGTGAGTTCTTCAGTTATTCGTAAAGGAGAATCAGAGATGACTGCACCAGCAGGCAGCCCTGGGGAGCCGGTCATGAATCACACTCACCTGGAGTGGACCTGTTGGACTGAAGGAGCGCGACAGATGGAGCCAGAGGTGGAAATACAGAGGAAAAGAAGAAAAACTGACAAAGGTGCTGTAACGCACAGTTTTGGTAAAATGAATAAATGTGATGCGTTGTAAATAATTTATGATTTCTGTCTATTTTGAGTGGTCTAAGAATCTGTATTCCAACATCTGTATTGACAAATTTTTCAGACTACTTTGAAAGAGTTTAGAAGTGTTTTAGGCTTTGATGGTTTAAGATTGCACTACCGTTCAAAAATTTGTCTGTCATGCTCACCAAGGCTGAATTTATTTGATCAAAAATACAGTAAAAACAGTAATATTGTGATATATTATTACAGTTTAAAATAACTTTTCTGTTTCACTGTTTTAAAATGTAATTAATTCCTTTGATGGCAAAGCTGAATTTTCAGCAGCATTACTCCAGTCTTCAGCGTCACATGATCATTCTAATCTTTGTAATATGCTGATGTGGTTCTTAAGTAACATTTCTTATCAATGTTGAAAACAGTTGTGCTGCTTAATATTTTGTGGGAACGGTGATACTTGTTTTCAAGATTCTTTGATAAATAGAATGTTGAAAAGAACAGAATTTATTTAAAAAATAAATATTTTTTTACATTATAAATGTCTTTGTCACTTTTGATGCACCTTTAAAACAATGAAATCTTGTTGACTTCTGAAGTTTTTATCTGGTTTTAACATGCATTTCAGAACTGTTCTATACTATATACTATAGACACTTTCAAATGTAGCGTTTAAGTCTGTATCTATCTGTCTTGCAGATGATCAGGAGGGGTATGGATCTTCTCACAGTGACTCTGCTGTTTTTGCAGCAGCTCCTCAGGTTCCTCTCAGAGGAGCAGCAGGGGTCAGGGGTGTCCAATCCTGCACCTGTAGAGCCACTGTCCTGTAGAGTTTAGCTCCAACCCCAGTTAAACACACCTGAACCAGCTAATCAAGGTCTTACTAGGCATACTAGAAACTTCCAGGCAGGTGTGTTGAGGCAAGTTGGAGCTAAACTCTGCAGGACAGTGGCCTCCCAGGACCGAGTTTGGAGACCCCTGCTCTATGTCAAAACCTCACAGACATATTTTCTTCATAGATTGTGACCTCTCATTCCCGGCTAATAAACTGGTCTCAGGGAATCATTGCAAAATCACTCAAGATCAGAACTCAGGAAAGGTGTGGCTGGAGGACATGAGGTAGGACCACCTGTTTGACATCATGAGGTCCTTCTTGTAAGAAATGAGCTATAATGCACGCACATGGATTGTTGAATAATTTCATGCCAATATCATGTTCCTGCTCGTTCCCTCTTTTAGTGTACATAGTTTATACTAATATACTGTATATATAGTATTAGTATAAACTATATTATATTAGTATATAAAGTATATATCAGTGACTATCATATATGATTTACAGATTAAAAATGTAATTCAGTGTGTCATTCAATCTTGTCAGGCATATTTAGAACAAGTGCAACAAAAAACAAATTGTAATTTTAAATATTTTCCAGTCTTTGCCACTATCCATCAATCCACTAGGTTTGTCAGATTACAGTTTAATACAGTGTAGCTATTATTACTAATATTAATAATAATATTTGCTAATATTACTAATATCATTAGCTAATATTATTTTGGAAGACTGATGTATAACGGTGATGCTACAGTTTAGTTTTTTCACAAATAGATGTATCAAAAAAAGAAAAAAACTTGCGTATGGACAGTTGGTGTTAGTTCTTTTTAGGTCTGTTAGGTTTTTGCAAATTATACTGGGTGACTTGTAATTACGCTAGTAAGTGAATTCAGTTAATGACATGCTTCGCCCTGCAGCAAATATATATCCAATTCCCTCATGACATTTAATCTTTGCTTTGGTGAATAATTAATTGTAATTTGGTTAATAGTCAGTTGATGGAGATGTACTAGTTGATCTGTGTCTGTAGTGACTGTATCTCTCATGTATTTGATTGTACGCCAGCTCACCAATGCTGCAGTACATTTCCATCCAGCTAATTAAGTGAATGTCTGCTAGACAGTCAATAATATGCTCCGTGTTTTACACAATGCTTAGTCTGCGTGATGGAAATGGCAAGTTTCCCCTCCCTCCCTTCTCATTATCCTTTCTTGTACAACTTTCTCTTTGCTATTTTTAAAACATTGATAAGTTCATAAATGGGTAATTTGTCATTTCTCAAACAATTCAAAAACATTTTTCAAATACATGAGAAGCACTATCATACATCAGAAATGTGGCTTGGCAGATAAGTGGACATGTTGCTCAGGCATGTCGATTGAGTTTGAAGCCAACTTGTGACGTTCTTTTAATCTTTCTCGTTCTTTGTCGATTGTTCCAGAAAATAGAATTCACTCATTTAGTCATTTAGCCTCTGAATAGCACTCACACAAAAAGGAATCCATGAAATTCCTAATTATGGGAACTGTAATTTCTGCTTGTTGATGATCTGTTTGTTTCCGTCAGCACCAATGGAACAGTGGTCAATATGTCCAAAGTGGTGAAGAAGCAGATGCATTTACTGCAGAATGGTGATGTCATTCACTTTGTGTACAGGAAGAATGAGCCAGTGCAAAGTGAGTTTTCACATTTGTTAAGCATTTTCTGTTTCGGTAGCATAGTTGCATCCAAACAGATGATGCAGGTAAGCCACATCACTCATCTATTTTTGGTTTTGCAGACATTTCTTACGTTTATCAGGCCATCAGGCCACAGGAAAGTGCCTCACAGGATGTTGAAGGTAAATACATACTGAATATAATGTTTCATACTGATATTCCTATACTCCTGTTATACAGAGTTAGTTTTGCTATTGCCTGCCTAAGTGAGGTCAGCAGAAAAAGAAAGAGCATGTTACTACATTTTGAGTAGAAGTTATGGAAACAAGCATTTTTCTCCTTTGGAAAAACATGCACAGATGAATTACCCATAATAACATGAGAAAGGTGAAAAGTGAGTTTTGATTTAATGAAATCCCAGCTTCATCCCCATGCAATTTTTGGCAATTTCTGTAAGTTAAAGTTTTCTCTTTGGGATCTCCATAGATGCTGGAAGAGAAGAAGATTCAGATCTGACGGAAACCGAGAGTGAACCAGCACCAGTAGAGCCTGTTATTGTAAAGCCTCTACCTCAGTCTGGGCATGAGGATCCTCAGCCATCTACCTCCAGCTCTTCCTTCCACTTCTACAACATGCCATTATCTACCTGCTCTGGTAATTACCATCCACACTGTATGTGCACTTTCATGCAAGTTGTTTTGATAAGAAAATGACTAGTATATAATTGTAATTGCATTGGCTTTCTATGCTGCTGTTCATCTATGCATTGAGTTTTTCATATTTAAGGCCTGTTCAGACCAAGGACGATAAATATAACAATAAAGATACAGTTTTAGAAATCATTTTAAATTTAAAAGGATAGCAGAGTCCACACCACAACTGTAACAATAATGGCACAGAGGAACAATATGGTTGGAATCACTTCTTCAGAACATTTTTTTCTAACTGATGAACGATTAAAACCTTGACAGCCAATCAGAATCCATCCTGCTTTAAAGAGCAGTGTGCACTTATAATAAACAGAATGTTATAATGAGTTACTGTGGACACTGATATAGTTAGCATTTTCTTTATCTTTATAGTTAACATTTTTGGTGTGAACAAGCCTTTACATACTCAAAAAATGCCTAAATAATGTATATGCCTGTATGAACCATTTAGCAGATGTGTCTGCAAAGAAGAACCCAGTGAGTTCTTCAGTTATTCGTAAAGGAGAATCAGAGATGACTGCACCAGCAGGCAGCCCTGGGGAGCCGGTCATGAATCACACTCACCTGGAGTGGACCTGTTGGACTGAAGGAGCGCGACAGATGGAGCCAGAGGTGGAAATACAGAGGAAAAGAAGAAAAACTGACAAAGGTGCTGTAACGCACAGTTTTGGTAAAATGAATAAATGTGATGCGTTGTAAATAATTTATGATTTCTGTCTATTTTGAGTGGTCTAAGAATCTGTATTCCAACATCTGTATTGACAAATTTTTCAGACTACTTTGAAAGAGTTTAGAAGTGTTTTAGGCTTTGATGGTTTAAGATTGCACTACCGTTCAAAAATTTGTCTGTCATGCTCACCAAGGCTGAATTTATTTGATCAAAAATACAGTAAAAACAGTAATATTGTGATATATTATTACAGTTTAAAATAACTTTTCTGTTTCACTGTTTTAAAATGTAATTAATTCCTTTGATGGCAAAGCTGAATTTTCAGCAGCATTACTCCAGTCTTCAGCGTCACATGATCATTCTAATCTTTGTAATATGCTGATGTGGTTCTTAAGTAACATTTCTTATCAATGTTGAAAACAGTTGTGCTGCTTAATATTTTGTGGGAACGGTGATACTTGTTTTCAAGATTCTTTGATAAATAGAATGTTGAAAAGAACAGAATTTATTTAAAAAATAAATATTTTTTTACATTATAAATGTCTTTGTCACTTTTGATGCACCTTTAAAACAATGAAATCTTGTTGACTTCTGAAGTTTTTATCTGGTTTTAACATGCATTTCAGAACTGTTCTATACTATATACTATAGACACTTTCAAATGTAGCGTTTAAGTCTGTATCTATCTGTCTTGCAGATGATCAGGAGGGGTATGGATCTTCTCACAGTGACTCTGCTGTTTTTGCAGCAGCTCCTCAGGTTCCTCTCAGAGGAGCAGCAGGGAAAGAGAAAAGTGAAGGAGCCACAACAGACAAAATGGAAGAATCCCTCACATGCATTGTCTGCCAGGACCTGCTGCACGACTGTGTCAGGTCAGTCCGGTGTGCACAAATCAACACTTACACCCGAATGGACATGTTGGCTGAGCGTAAATCCATTAGTTGTTTTACTAATTAAAACTTTTATATAAATAATTTAAGAAGGATTTTAGAATGTGTGTGGAGGCTGAATTTGAATGAATTTTCAGTAGTTAATGTGTGTGTTTCTATACAGTCTTCAGCCCTGCATGCATACATTTTGTGCTGCCTGTTATTCTGGCTGGATGGAGCGTTCCTCCCTCTGCCCCACCTGCCGATGTCCTGTGGAGAGGATCCGTAAAAACCACATCCTCAACAACCTGGTGGAGGCTTACCTTCTCCAGCACCCAGGTACTGTAACACACCTCTATTCTCACTTGAGGCCTGTTCACACCAAGTCAAATGTAACTAAACAGCATGAGAGTATAAACCGTTTGCAAGGTATTTTTAGTTCTGTGATATGTCTCCTTAACCTTCAAAGTGACTGGGTATGTAAGATAAAAGGTCAATCTTTATCCTTTACTGAGGGTTCAACATGTCCCAGAAAATAGCACTGGTAACTCCCCAGTGATAATACGTTTAAATTCTTTCTTTATAAGTTTGTTATTACACTTACTATCGAAGAGGTCTACATTACATATTTTTAAATAAGAAATAGAAACTACATGCCTAGATAATGGATCAGAAAAACTGCTTTGGATTATTCTTAATAAACCAGTGGGTATAACATTGCGTACTTTATCATAGCCTTTTATCGTAATTTTAACTCTATATTTATTATTAAAATAATGATGAGATTAGATAAATACCCATTTCATGAATAAATCATGAATAAAAATAATGCCTTTACTATACCAATCAATTTTAAACAAAGACTTTCTGTTAATAACTACAGCCAAAGAGTGGAGTTGTAAGGGGAAAAGTTATGGGTAAATATCATTTTCCAAAAAAAGCAGAACTTGTTTATGAAAATTAGAAACCTTCAAAGGAATTTTGAAAAGATCAAGATCACATCTTAAAACAAATTCAAGGCCACCGATATTTTTGAAAATATGATTAGGAATATGGTACCATATTGAGTGTGGCTTTGCTAAACACTCTTTAAGCCATTTTATTCTGAACGTACCAAGAAGAGATTCTTTTAGGGTGACTATTTCCATCTGTCTAGGGACTGCAGGTGAAAAATAGCCTTCTGGCTAACTCTGGCATATTGACAGAAATGTTTATTAATATGCATTGTCCCTGTATTAAATAAAAACATTTTCTGCATTTATTTGATCAAAAACATTATTATTGTGAAAGATTATTGCACTTTAAAATAACTGTTTTCTATTTTAATATATTTTAAAATGTATTCCTGTGATGGCATAGCTGAATTTTCAGCAGCCAATATTCAAGTCTTCAGTGTCACGTGATGCTTCTGAAATCATTCTAATATGCTGAATTAGTGCTCGAGAAGCATTTCTTATTATGAATGTTGAAAACAGTTGTACTGCTTAATATGTTTTGTGAAAACTGACACTTTGATGAATAGAATGTTTAAAAGAACTATTTATTTGCAAAAAACATATTTTCTTAACATTATAAATGTCTTTACTGTCACTTTAGATCGATGCCATCTTTCCTTGTGGATTAAAAGTATTGGAAAAATAAAACATACTGACCCTAGGCTTTTGAAACTTTTGAACAAATTTTTGAACTTTTTTTTTTTTTTTTTGGGCATAGAGAAGTGTCGGAGTGAAGATGACTTGTGCAGCATGGATGCCCGAAACAAGATCACGCAGGACATGCTGCAGCCAAAGGTCGAACGCTCCTTCTCGGATGAGGATGGCAGTTCAGACTATCTGTTTGAGCTCTCAGACAATGACAGCGACATTTCTGACTTGAGGTGAACAACTGTTATCCATTCAGAATCTTGTATTACTTGAAGTAGAACTTTAAAGAAAGGAAAATCCAGTTATCTAAATTATTATAGTGTTTTGTTTCTTATTAAATGTTAGCTGAAATTGTGATTCTCTTGCTTGGATCTTAAAATAGTAGATTCTATCAAGTATTTAAGTGATTACTGAAGCACACCCTGATCTACCATGCTTGTTCACAGTCAGCCCTATATGATGTGTCGGCAGTGTCCAGGTTATCGGAAGGAGCTTAGCTCTGCCCTGTGGATCTGTGAGGCCGCTCAATCAGAAGGGCCAGCTAAAGTGCCTGGAGACGGCCCCTCCACATCCTCTGACACCTCCACAGGTTATTCATGCTCACACTTGAGTCTTGACAATGCATTTGCACAACAACAGAACAGACACATGCATGCAATTCTTCATATGCTTAAATCCACTGTTTTCCTACTGCAGCTCCTCAGGAGTTCAGATGTCCTCCTCAGGGCAGTCACCTCATCTGCTCCTGCTGCCTGCAGCCCATGCCCAGCCGACGCTTCGAGCACCTTCCCCCTCAGATGTCCCCGCAGCACTGTGAGTGACCCTGACACCTGTCCATCAATGTTCTCAGGCCTCCTGGAGTCACCTGATGATTTGTTGTCTGATTCTTTGGCCAGGTATGGTGTGCCAGAAACCTTACTGTCATGTGTACTGGGGCTGCCAGCGGATCGGCTGTCACGGCTGCCTTGCACGTTTCAGCGGTAGGTTTCTGAAGCAGTTAAGCTTTCTGTATAATATATTTCTGACTGTCTGTGTTATTTTATAATAATGATTATGGTTATTTCTCTTGACAGAACTTAACCTTAATGATAAATGTCTGGATGGAGTTTTTAATGGAAATCAGTATGAGTCTGAAGTCCTTCAGGTATGTACAGTTTGTTTGCTCATACTTGGAACTCATACTCATACATGGAATCACTGTTATTTTATTATTATTTATACACTATAATAGTATTTATTAGTAATTGTGTTATATGCTTTTGTCTTTTTTGGTTATAAATATTTATTTTATTATTTGAGTTTTTTTGTATTCTGTTTTTATTTCCATTTTAGTCATTTTAGCATTTCAACTTTTAGTCATTTTAGCATTTCAACTGGTTGCAAGGCAACATTTCTTTTTTCCCTGTTTTTTTTTTTCTAATTTCTAGGAAAATCTTTTCTAGAATCTTTTCTATGAAACCTCAAATTATTGTGTGGATTGTTAACTGCTATTACTTTTCTAACCAATCTTATAGCACTTTTTTTGCCTGATGGATGATAAAATGGTCAAAAAAAATCACATTGTCGACTTAGGCTGTCAATAGATTAAAATAATGATCTTAATCAGATTAATTTCAAGCTACAGTAACATTTTAATGCAGTGTAAAAAAAAACATTTTTTCTTGATACAGCAGAAGATTGAAGATTTAAGTATTAAGAATTTAATACTGTGGGAATTTTTCATATCTTAAACTAGCCTATAACTTATTTTTTAGGAGAAACAATGTGTAAATACAAATTCTTTTTTCTTTCAGTTTTTATTTGATTTTAATTAAATTATTTAAATACAATTTATTTTAAATGAACTACTACATTTTGCGTCCCACTTGGAATCCCAGCCCTCAGTTAAAATTTTCTTTAGAAAATGTGAAAACCTAGTTTTTAATTATAATTACCAGGAGGATATTTTACCAACACAAATCCAAGTTTTAAATTGAAGTATTTGTTAGAATTTGACTTATATAACTCTTGAGCTCTAAGCTGTTGTTCATTTCTATGGAAGAGGATTAGGGCCATGCAATAATAAAAAAAATAATAAAACCGTCTCGAGATTACACTGTTGCACTGTGGAGCTTCTGTCACTAAAACAAATTCCTCGTATGTGTAAACATACCTGGCAATAAAGCCCATTCTGATTCTGATTCAAGTCTTTAAATTTCGAGAAAAAACTCGTTAAATTTCAAGAAAAAAGTCAAGATAAAATGTTGAGAATAAACTCATGAAATTATGAGAAAAAAGTCGTTCAGTTGTGAGAAAAAAAGTCGACATAAAATGTTGAGAATAAACTCATTAAATAACGAGAAAAAAGTTGTTAAATTTCGAGAAAAGTCGACATAAAATATTGAGAATAAACTCATTAAATAACGAGAAAAAAGTCATTAAATTTCGAGAAAAGTCGAAAATAAAATGTTGAGAATAAACTCATTAAATTACGTTAAATTGCGAGAAAAAACGCGTTAAATTTAAAAAAAAAAAAAGTCGAGAATAAGCACACTTGTCGTGTTCATTTCATCTCGTTGGAAAGTGTTATTTAGCGTCTGCAGTGGGGTGGGTTGGAGAGTAATACACTGGGCAGTAGCGTATGATACGATCGACTGGGTTCGAGTCCGTCTTTTGCCAAACTCTCTTTTCTCCCTTTTCTCATCAAATATCACATCGGAAAAGTGGAAATCAATTGCTTAACGAGTATTTAAAAATAATTATTTAGGTAGGTTTAGTGTTTCTACAGTAAATCCATTGTAAATATTCATTTGTGGATTGAAAAGTATTCTAACTGCATTATTGTCACACAGTGTTTCTCCTGTTTTCCGCATCAGTGTTGTTGAGAATGGCAGCACGGTTTCATCTGCCTTTAAACTAGTTTAAATCACTGTGACATCTGTGGTTTGTATTGGAGAGCTCAGCTCCAAACTCAAATGCTTCTCACAGCGCTGTTTAGTGGTCGCCTGATCGAGACCTGCGAGTAAACGCAGTTGTTCTGAGCTCGCGCTGCGCTGTCTTTAGGCAGAGCTAATAACGATCCGTGCAGCGTGCATCACACGAGTAGTGCTCTTCCGCTTTCGGTGCGCTAAAGAACAGCGCATATGAGTTATCAAATTGTTGTCACTCACGTTTTACTGATACATCTGGCCTAAAATTTAGTGCTGTCACTTTGTGTTGACATTGTGAAACTGCATGATTTGTAAATTATGATTGGCGGGCCACATATAATAGCCTACATTTCAATAGACAAGCTGCGGGCCGTTTGAAATTCATCGGCCCGTGGCCGGACTTTGGACACCCCTGACAGTTGCTATTTACAGTTGCTATATTTTTATATGTACTATTTACACTGTGACAACAGCAGCATTTTAGATATGTGCTATTTACACTAAGTGAAAATACGTTATGTAAAAGTAGCAGATCTTTGCAATAAGTGTAAATAGTAGCTAGTATTGTTGTACACTAACAGGATGCAATAATAACATTGATTTGAATAACAATGATTTTATTTATTGAAATTATAGAAATAGATGTTGCCTTATTGGGACAGCAAAGCCCTCCCTATAGCCTGCCTACCCCTAATTAATACATTATTATTAAACACTCGTTAAGCAATTGATTTCCACTTTTCCGATGTGATATTTGATGAGAAAAGGAAGAAAAGCGAGTTTGGCAAAAGACGGACTCGAACCCAGTCGATCGTATCATACGCTACTGCCCAGTGTATTACTCTCCAACCCACCCCACTGCAGACGCTAAATAACACTTTCCAATGAGATGAAATGAACATGACACGAGTGTGTTTATTCTCGACTTTTTTCTCGAAATTCAATGAGTTACAAACATAAAAACTTTATTGTTGAAATTTAATGAGTTTAATCTCAACGTTTTATCTCGACTTTTTTCTTGAAATGTAACGACTTTAATCTCGAGATGATTTTATTTTTTTATTATTGCTTGGCCCTAATCCTCTTCCATACATTTCTGCTTTTTGTGGTAGAATTATTTGACTTCTCGAGGAATGAGCTGGAGGCATATGCTGCAGGAAGCGCTCCAGGCTGTACAGCAGGGCCTGTACCAGCTCTCCGGTAACCAGCTCTTTGGTCATATTAAGAAATGTTGAGGGTCAGGCACATATTGAAGTAAGGGTGGTTGATAAAATGAAAAAAATTATACAGTATGTCTGAACTTTTTGGGGGATACATTATCTTTATCATTATCTTTATCTTTTCCTCTGAACATAAAGTGATTGGAAGCCTCATTTCCTAACATGTGGCTGCAAATCGTAATATTATTTATACCAGCTGACAAATTGGTTTATCGTTTCACTATACCACTCATAAAGAAACTGAATGTCAAAGCATCAGTTATCTAGTACTATTTCACTGAAGATGACTATCTCAGGTAAATGGCCTTCTGTAATTCACTGTTGTTTAAATGTGCATGTATTTCAGATTTCAGAATCACTGCCAACTCTTTCCTGTGCTACTGCTGTGGACTTCGCACTTTTAGAGAGCTTGCATACAAATACAGAGAGCATATTCCTGCACCAGAGCTGCCAGGTAACGCAAAGCTGCACAGTCATATTGGTGAAGTGAAAGTGAAGTGATGTGTGGCCAAGTATGGTGTCCCATACTCGGAATTTGTGCTCTGCATTTAACCCATCCCAGTGCACACACACAGTAGTGACACACACACACACACACTGTGAACACACACCCGGAACAACGAGCAATATTGCTGCGGCGCCCAGGGTTCGGTGCCTTGCTCAAAGGTCTCACTTCAGTCGTGGTATTGAGAGTGGAAGAGAGTGCTGGTTATTCACTCCCCCCACCGACAATTCCTGCTGGACCTGAGTCTCGAACCTTCGGGTTACAAGTCCGACTCTAACCATTAGGCCACGACTGCCCCATATTAGCGTCACAGTGTTAATTTCAGGTCCCTCTGCTGTAGGTAGACATAAAGCCAAATATATCAAACTACAGAATTAATAAAAAGTATTTTTGTATGCAGTAAGTTTTTTTTTAATTTTTTTTTATGTTTTTCCACAGATTCTGTGACCACAAGACCAAACTGTTACTGGGGACGCAACTGTCGGACTCAAGTGAAAGCACACCACGCTTTGTAAGTGCGTGCCATTCAAAACATGAAAGTTCATTTTACAATAAATCTCATGTCTTGCCCATCTAATTCAATTTAAATTTAAAAGTACTTTATTGGCATGATTGCATTCACGTGCAAAGCATTATACACATCCATCCATCCATCCATCCTTGTGTCTATCCTGTGAAGCATGTCATACTTTAGTCCACCAGTAGAGGGCAGCTAATGAACATTTATGTACAGTAGTGTCAGTCCTGCAGTGCAACAACATAGGCCTTTTGGTGAGGAAATTATCAATTTATGTAAAAGTTCTGTTAATCGGGGTTTCTGTGGGTCTTAAAAGTCTTAATTTGCCCTTCCACAAATTAAAGCCTAAAAAGATCTTAAACCAGAGCAGAAGGTCTTAAATTCATAGTTATTTACATTTACATTTAGTCATTTAGCAGACGCTTTTATCCAAAGCGACTTACAAATGAGGACAATAAAAGCAGTCAAAACTAACAAAAGAGCAACAATATATAAGTGCAAATTACAAGTCTCGGTTAGCCTAACACAGTACACATAGCAAGGTGTGTATATACATATATACATATTATACACACACATAAACACACACACACACACAAAGAAAAACAAGTAGATAGAATAGAAAAAATAGAATAGAAAAATATAAATATATATTTTTTTTTTAATAAAAAAAAGAAGATAAATATAGATAAAGTAGAATTAAAATAGAATAGAAAGTGCTAGAGTTAGAGGGTCAAATAA
>NW_015555725.1:22142-28671 GCF_001515605.1 Sinocyclocheilus anshuiensis
TGGAACATAGGTGTTTTTAGTCGTTTCTTGAAGATGGCTAAGGACTTTAAGGACATTAAATGTTGCCTCGACTTAAAAAAAAATATCTTCCTCAGTCTGAGTATCTTCCTCAGTATTTTTGTTTTGGTTTCAAATAATATCTAAACGTTGATTTTTCTAGCCCCATAGGTAGATATTTGTTCTTGTATTAATCATAAACTGAATTTATTTTGATCAATTTCTCATAAAAAAGACTAATTTTGCTTCACAAAGTAAAGGTAACTCGATTTAAGAATCTTTAGACATTTGCAGAGCTATTCAAGCTTTTTGTTGCAAAATTAAATAAAGTTGTCATTAAGTTGAAGTTGTGTTTTCAAACTTTGAAGTGTTGCTAATACAAGACATTTACATTTAGAGACCATATTGATGTATTGTGTTCCGTTCAAGTTATTCCTTAAATTGTCTTTGCTTGGTCTTAAATTTACCTTCATAAAACCTGCAGGAACCCTGAGTAATGATCACTATCCTAATATCATAATCATGCTCAATAATTCAGATGACATGAAATGATAACACTGAATCTTAATCAGTCATTTTGTTTTCTCCTCTTTCAGGAAATTCAACCACATATGTGAGCAGACGCGGTTTAAGAACTAAAGCTGGAGGAGCGTCGTTTGATTTGACAGCAGTAGTTTGGGAGTTTGACTGTCTCAGCAGCTTCATCATTAGCCTGCTTCTGGGTGCAGGCACGTGTTATACCCCTTTACTCCTCTAGATGGCAACCTTACATATGCAAAGTCAATCAGATGATGATATACCAATCATCCTTGAGGTATGGTGTCAGCTTGTGGAAACATCTGATCTGGATCTGCACTGTGTGTAGAAACAGACACTAGTTTTCCATGATGTACTGACCGTCACTCTTTCAGTATGTACACTTCATTCCACTATGCTATTGACAGGCTTTCATGCTGCATTTCTGCCTATAATTCTGAAACGAGACAACACTGGCAATCACCTTTACATGCAAAAAGCTCTTTAGCTTGAACCTTATAGAATATACAAAATATAACTAACCGTTGGTGCCTAAGAGTTCTTTGCATATGTCGCATACTTCCATTTGAATGTTTCTTCAATGAGTTCATAAACTGCTCGAGACATTTAAATGCTACTGAGATTATTGAAAATGTATGTTATAAAAAAGGGATGATCGTGTTGGTCAAGTGCACTAAACTCTCACATGTTAGGTATTCAGCATCAGTAGCTGCATTTTGTATTTTATAATTTTTCTAATCCGTAAGGGCAATAAGCCATGTAAAGAAAAGGTGTGTATTTTATTTTCCTCTAACACAAGACTGAGGGTATATCGCACTGCAGGGGATAATCAAGTCAAATTTGATTTATAATAAAGGCTTCGATGCTTTCGCACATCTTATGATTATGGAATTTTTGCTTTTGGCTCATATGCAAACAAGGCCAGTTTTTAGCTAGTCAGTGGATGATGCATTTGCTAGTGTTTTCCTATGTAACTAAGATATTTGAGTTTTTCTTTTACCTGTGGCATTGGTGATATTATAGGTAGATGGTATGGCCATATAATAGCTGATTCAATATTTTTACATTTTCTGACTAGGCTAGAGCTGTATTTCTGGACTAGTAAAATAGTTTTTTTGTTTTTTTTCTTATTCCCATCTTCCCCAATAAGTTTTATTTCAGTTGGTGTATATTTTTAACACTCAGCTGATTCTTGTTTAACTTGGTAAACCACATTGGTTTTAGCCATAGTTCTTCCTAATGTTTTTTTTTATTAAATTTTAATGTACCGAGGAAGCCAATGTGATCCATAAAAAAGTTACCACAGTCAGTGTTTAAAATGTGGCATTGAGCATCAAAGCCACATAAAAATTCTCAACATTTTACCCTTCAACATTTTTTATATAAATATTTGTAACTTTTTAAAATACCTGAAAGTAGATACATGCTGTATCTCAGGTCATTGTCATGTTTTGTAAATATTTCCCAAAATTTTGCAGGGAACTTTTTACATTACTGTTACTTCGAACATAACGTTGTTGTACATATTTTTTTTCTTTTTTGCCTTGTGCATGTTTTTTGGGGTCTGTTGTCCCTTTTACCATGGCATTCTTCAGAGGCTCAAATTAGACTTCCTACAACTGTAGAGGTCAATCCGCGCCATCCCTCACCAGCCTCAACTGCTCTTTAATGAAGGTGGACAGAAGGCCTCAGCTCTCTAAAACCTCACACACTGACCTAATGGCACCTGACAAACGGCCACATTTGCTGAATTTGCTACACTTCATTTACCCAGGATAATTCACCCTGCTTTACTTTGGAAGTTTGCTTGGGAATGTTACTACAATGGCAAATTAATAGTTGTTTTTCTCTGTCTTTTATGCATTTGGTGGAGGGTTTTATCAAGAGCAACTTTCCTCAAACTTTATCTGATTGTACATTAATTTGTATGCAAAATAGTATTTATCAAATGTACACAAGTATCAAGATATGTGGAAAAGGGTTTTATATTGTATTCAAATATCTACATGAACATTTTGTTATAAAATGTCAGATAGACTGATAGAGCTTCCTTTGAAACCACATACAGGCTCTTTCATAAACCTAAAAGGTGGTTTTAGGTGAGTGGAATGGTGTTATGGTGTGAGCTCCAAAGTGGGTCTCATTCTGTGAACTCTTCAAATCTGCAGGAAGGGTTGAGGGATTTATTCAGGAATGGTCCCGAGTGTTAGAAAGGCTTTAGAGGATGCTTTGCATTTACTGAAAGGGAAACGTACTCTGCAAATATTTACTTGCTTGGGTTGTATGGGATTTTTTTTTTGCTTTCAGAAAAGGGGGTGTTTAATTCTACCTCATCAAAGTTTAAACTGGGGCTTCAAATGGAGAAAACCGTTTTCTGCTCATCAGGTTTTTGAGTAACTATAGGAAGCCTGTATAATAGCACTGTTAATGTTCTATAATTGAATTAGTGCTTGCTGTGCCTCGTTTGTAATGCCTAGAAATAAATCGGACTAAAAACCTTGTTTAATTGACTGCACTAAAAATAAAAGACTACATTAAATTACATTTGACTTTGTCCCTTCTATGCATATTCTGAAATGTTTGTACAAGAAAATACAGCTCCACACATCACTATACAAGGTTTTATTTGCATTAAATGTTAGTTACTGCATTGTAAATGTCTGTACAGTGATCAGTTCCCTTTATAATCCATCAGTCAGTACAGTTGACATTATTACTGCATTCAGGAAAACTCACCATTATAATGAAAACAGTTGCAGCATATATGAACTTGAATTCGTTATAAAAATATGACCGTATACACAATTTCATGTATTGCATCAGTGCATATTTAGCAGCATAGATGATTGCCACAAGACACATAGTAAGTGATACAGGTGAAAAACAGTAACTTGACTGTAGAAGAAAGTTGAAACGAAATTTTCAGTGATTATGTCCCTTGAGAAATAAGACTATATATGCCATTTCCATTCATACATAACAGTACAATATGTGTATTGGACCCTTAGTGATTACAAGAAACAAAACGTGTGGAAGTCAAGAGAGATGCCAAGCAGCTTTCTACCAGACCAGCTAATTGGTCTTCTACATGTTGCAAAGGGATTAGAACAAGCCGTATTGTTCATAGAGCAGATACATGGAATTTCATAATGAAAGTAATAATGCACCCAGTCTACAAACTCAAACTCTCTGTAGTGAGTAGAAACATTAAGTGATCTTGGTTTATCATATACATACATTTGCAGGTTATAAAATATACTGTTAGAAGGTTTTAGCGAATTAACTGTGCAGATACAATAACAGGAAGAACAATAAGTGCTTACATTTTTCCCTCATGCCAATATTCATAAACCCTTTTGAAACTCCACAGCATATTGCATGTGCTTCACACCATATGAAGACACCAGGAGCAGCTCATAAGCTGTGAGTTTTCAATCCTGTTGAGATCATTTATTGGCTGAATTGGTCACTGAGCATCATACTCAAACTTCATGGCACTGGCAGACTTCATTTCTGGAGTCACTGTTAACAAGAGAGAGCTGAAGGATCCTGCGTCTCCAGTGCTCCACCACGGCCTCCCCTCGCTAAAGAGATTGGTTGGATGCTGGGAACTTGGCTTTTCGATAGCAGTGGCATCTTTGTGCCTTCGAACATCTGTCCATTCATCCTCAAAGGCTTCTCGGGATGTTCTGCTGACACAAGAGGCTGTCGGTCTTCCTCTTCTGAGATTGCAAACACTGGTACCGTGACGTGGTCATCCTCAATGCCTGATATTGGACCTTTGACCTGCAGCTGGCTAGATGGGGCACCGCTGGTGTCGGAGAACGTGTTTGAGGTTGTAATTCCATTCGCTTGTGGTTTGGAGGACTCGGACGTGCCAGAGAGCAGGCCAAAGCATGGAGTGTTGAAACGTGCGCGTCTGAGGTTGCTGGTGGAGTTGAGGCGTCGCTGGCACTGGGCAGGTTGAGTCAGGGGGTACGAGGCGTTACTCATGAAGGAGTCGGACTGGCAGCTGTTGGCAGGACTATGAAGAGGAGCATCAGATAGGACCTTTCCCCTTCCAGAGTCTGTAGCTGTGATTGGGAGTCCCTGAGTGCACAGTGACAGTTTAAAAAATAAATAAAAAATCACCGGGAATAGGAGCGACTTCCATTTTTTTTTAATGTAAGTTTGTTGCTATACATGTTCAAATTTAAAGATATATAAATATATATATGCATACAGTATATATATATATATAATTTATTTTTACAAATTAATACTTTTCTTGAACAAAGATGCATTTAATCCACACACACACATACATACATACATACATACACACAGTATGAAATAACTTTTTTTTGTTTTATTTGCCACCACCTGTGCTAGAGTGCTAAAGAAAATAAATATATGATTAATGCTATGATGAAGACAACCATGGACATCATTAGGAGCACATTTATGTGTTCTAATGATAGGTTGTCAATCTTGATATCTTTAAATATCTCACTAATTAACTTTTGAATATGAATATTTTTGTGTGATAAATCTGATAAAAATGCCTTATGCATCAATACTCACACTGTCCACCAGCTTTGTGAATGGGCTGGTTGAGTTCCAGCTGCACCATTTCTTATGGAGTTGAGGAAGAGGTGGAAGGAGATCCTGGAAGGTTCGGACGCTCCATGCTCGTGGTCGTGCGCTGTTTGTCAATCCGGCATGGATGCTCTTTGTCACAGAAGGCAGCGCTTGGTCTGGAGTCGGCCAGTCAAAGGGGCGGCTGGGTCCCGTGTCACTGTGTCTCAGAAAACGGTCTTGTTGCTATAAAAGACAGAACAAATTTAGAAGAAGAAAAAAAAAATCCCTTGTGGTGGAATGAATACTTGATATGGCAGCAACTACTAATTCCTTAGATTAACTGCTTGTAAGGCACTCTGAATAAAAGTGTGTACTAAATGCAAAAATGTACAAGTGATTCACTTGGAAATATTATGCATTTTTATTGTTTACTTGTATAACAGTAGTTTTACTTTACTACATTAAATAATGTTTATTCTTAATTTGTAATATATTATATGTTTTAGCATGGATGCATTAAAGGAGTCATATGATGTTGCTAAAAAGAACATTATTTTGTGTATTTGGTGTAATGAAATGTGTTTATGCGGTTTAAGGTTAAAAAACCACATTATTTTCCACATACTGTACATTATTGTTTCTCCTCTATGCCCCGCCTTTCTGAAACGCGTTGATTTTTACAAAGCTCATCGGTCTGAAAAGCAAGGTGTGCTCTGATTGGCCAGCTATCCAGTGCGTTGTGATTGGCCGAATACCTCAAGCATGTGACAGAAATGTTACGCCCCTTGCCATATTGTGATACTTTGTCCCGGCCGGAGCGACGAGACAAAAACATTAAAACGTTGAACGAGGCATTTGTTGCATCCAGTGGGGACATAATTACGGATTATAATGACTTATACTGTCTTTTTACGCATTGCATTGCATCGCGCCGCGTAAACATAAAACCATGTCTGCATTTGTGATCGGAGAAATGACAAACAAGCGCTACTCTACACTGCTCAAAACTCACGTTTGAATCATCAGTGGAAAATTCTTTAAATATAAAAAATTTACTTACAGTCTGTGAGTCAGAACAGCCGGCATTGTAGTCTACTCTACCAGGATCAGGAAACAGTCCTCCATAAAATGCGCTGGACACATCGGAATATTTGGGTTGAAGTGTTCTGGAACAATGTTGTAAATACAACTTAACCACTGATTTCTAGCCGTGTCCTCTTTTGTATGGCCTAACAAAGTAGTTTCGCTTTCAGAACGAAACACAGCGTCACACAAGGCGGGCTTGAGTGAGCGAAGGCCTGCGGGCTAGAGTGAGCGGAGGCCGGCTTGAGTGAGCTGCGGCCGGTGGGCTTGAGAACGGCGCGGCGGGGGGGCTTGCGGCAACCACATGTGACGACCCCTGGCTGGACTCCGCTTCACCCGGCGATCCACAGCG
>NW_015555725.1:28816-29498 GCF_001515605.1 Sinocyclocheilus anshuiensis
AAATCTTCCCACATAGTGATGTAGACATGTGGGGGCGTGTTAGAACGAGCCGTTTTAGGGAGGCGTGGTTGACTCTTAACTTTTATAAAGAATATCTCTTTGGATTTGAGACTTTAGTCTTTGCAACTTTACAGATCTTCTTTATGTACCAAGAGCTTGTAACATTCCAAAGAGAAAGGAAAAATTGAAATCGCATCATATAACCCCTTTAAATTGATGAAACATGACAGTAAAGACAAAAAAATCAATTTCAAATAAATGCTGTTAATAGCTGCTGAAGCTGCTGAAATGCCAACACATGAATAAATTACTAAAACATAATTAATAAAATTGAAAACTTAAGTTGTAAAAGTTGTAATAAATATTACTGATTTTACTGTATTTTTTTATCAAATAAATGCAATTGTTATTAATCCCATGCATCTTTTATTAAAATAATTTGAGCTTCATAAATGACCAATAATGACTCAAAGTTGCTTGAAATTAAATTTTATAATGAATAAACTTGCATCAGTGTGAATAAACTAATAAATGTGAGAATTTGGCTTGGACTTCAAGCTTTCAGTGAAGTATATGAACCTGCTGAGATCAGGGAATCTACATCCAGAGAGACTAGCTGTTGCTTTAGGAGTTGCTTTAGTAAGATATCTTGAGCGGTTTCAGGCAGGGCGGCAGAGCATGA
>NW_015555725.1:29771-59557 GCF_001515605.1 Sinocyclocheilus anshuiensis
TAGTTTCGCTTTCACAACGAAACACACAGCGCCTTCACGACATGGCGGCAGCAACAATACTACAGCGAGAATAAAAGTTATGCCTTCTTTCTTTGCGTGAACATTTGGGCGGCGTTATGCAAATCTTCCCACATCGTGACGTAGACATGTGGGGGCGTGTTAGAACGAGCCGTTTTAGGTAGGCGTGGTTGACTCTTAACTTTTATAAAGAATATCTCTTTGGATTTGAGACTTTAGTCTTTGCAACTTTACAGATCTTCTTTATGTACCAAGAGCTTGTAACATTCCAAAGAGAAAGGAAAAATTGAAATCGCATCATATAACCCCTTTAAATTGATGAAACATGACAGTAAAGACAAAAAAATCTATTTCAAATAAATGCTGTTAATAGCTGCTGAAAATTCAGCTTTGCCAACACATGAATAAATTACTAAAACATAATTAATAAAATTGAAAACTTAAGTTGTAATAACATTTCACAATATTACTGATTTTACTGTATTTTTTTATCAAATAAATGCAATTGTTATTAATCCCATGCATCTTTTATTAAAATAATTTGAGCTTCATAAATGACCAATAATGACTCAAAGTTGCTTGAAATTAAATTTTATAATGAATAAACTTGCATCAGTGTAAATAAACTAATAAATGTGAGAATTTGGCTTGGACTTCAAGCTTTCAGTGAAGTATATGAACCTGCTGAGATCAGGGAATCTACATCCAGAGAGACTAGCTGTTGCTTTAGGAGTTGCTTTAGTAAGATATCTTGAGCGGTTTCAGGCAGGGCGGCAGAGACTGATATCTAAATGAGGTCTGCGACAGGCAAAGACCTCCAAATGTGTCAGTCAACTGTTAATTGGACGTGCAGCATGTGGGTAAGTATCAGAAGGGCTTTTCTCATCAGTAGGAGTTTGACAGTCGTCACACGTGATCTCCAACAGCTCCCCATGTCTAGACGAGTATTATGCCGGATTTAATCTTGAGCCGTTCTGGCATGGTTTTGTATTTTTAACCAAAACAATACCAAATTGTCTGGTTGTGGGTGAAGGCAAAAACAAAAAGGGATAAAGAATCTACAGCACAAAACAGCTGTAGCCGGACACCAGAGATGCAGGTTTCTGATTCTTCTCAAACCTCCTTGGATGAACACACAGCTTGGCAAATTTTTCATGCCACCTTTCAGAGCCAAAGCAGCATGGACCACACACACACACTTGTGCAGAAACACAGAGCTGGAGCTGAGAAATTGGCTACAGGCGGATAGCATTCATTAGTCAGAGCTATTAGCGGGCCAGCTCGCCCTTCGACTGCCAGAGTCTCTGCGTCCCAGCAGCCTCTAGTGAAGAGCTACTTCTCTGCCTCTCATCCAGAACATCACCACACACCATGAAGTTTGGCCTCCATCAGCGTACTACACTGCACCAGCTATTCAAGCTGAAAACAATTCAGTGTCATGAAGAACGCTTGAAACTACCAAGCAAAAGTAAACAGAGTATCTCTTATAGTACTAAGATCAATAAATCATATTTATATAAATAATATATAAAGATTAGTTAAATGTTCTGCTTGAAAAATGTGCTTGTTATTTATTTTATTTTTTTTAATTCAAATAAAAGCTACTGGGTTTAATATTTTGTGGCTTAATCTGAAAAAATATATACAATTCAAAAGTTAGATTTTGTCTTGTTAAGAAATGTTATTTTTAAGATCCAAATTAGCATACTCGATTTCTGAAGGATCATGTGACACCGAAGATTGGAGTAATGACTTTGGGAATTTTTTTTAATTGTTATAATATTTCACAATATTATTGTTTTTACTGTACTTTAAACAAATAAATTCAGCCAAAAGAAATAAGAAAGCATACAATACTTCAAAAACAGTTAAAAAAAATCTTGCCAACCCCAAACTTTTGAATGGTAGTGTACAAAACAGTACAAAATATATCAAAGTTTCTCATCTATCTCTGGATGTAGCAATGTACAGAAGAATCAGATACTCACAGTATGTGGAGAGAAAGGCAGTTGGGCTGAGTTGGGTGCAGAAGCGATGACAAAAACCTCATCTGTGCCTAATTCTAATTCAGTCAAACCACTGGAGAACTGCTCTAGAGCGGCCTTCTCTGGCACGTCACATACTCCATTCACTGAAGACCCTTCAGAGCACAACACAGCGAACATATGGAATATTTATAAAACAATTTTAAATACTTGTTTAACATGCATATGCAAAGCTGAATAAATTAATAATTTGTCATGGTTTCAAATAAACGGGTCAGTGCCCCGGTGCTTGTTTAAAGGTTAAATGAAAACGTTAAAGTTCTCTAGCTGGTATGATTGGACTAAGCTAAAATGATGGGGGATTTCAGATTTACAGCTTAGTATAAACTAAAGCCAATGTCCCTCTTAAGTACCCCTTACTGCATTATGGTCTTGACTTCTCATTATGATAAAGTGATTTGTGTTTGGGAAATATACAGTATATAGCTAAACCTAAAAAAAACAAAACAAAAACAGTTTCCTTTTCCACCATTTCATTTGAAAAGGTTACTGCTGAACTTTCACAAAATCATATTTTCCCACCATAAGTCACATCAATCATCAACAAACTCGTTTAAAGGCTGGATCCACATATTTAGGACTGGGAGTAATAGGTATTTATCATTACTACTAATGATACTGCAATGAAAAACAAAATCACATTATTATTATTATTATTATTTCACCACATATAAATTTGCATAAAAAATAAAAAGGTCAAAATGCACCTTCTGTTGTTTCAGTAGAGACATATAAAACAATTTTAAAAAACAATTAAAACATTATATTGCCTCATGTCTGTTTTTAAATGGGTTGTTATTTATTTAAACACATTGTTTTCATTCAAACATGTTTCCTTTAAGATCAAAAAACTTTATAAAATATAACATTTTATAATTACTTCCATGTGCTTTGAATACAGGAGGACATTCATTTTTCAGCAAGCTACACCCTAATAGAGCTCTGGTGGTCTTATTATACTGTTCCTGAATTACAGTAATTTAGCCTTTTTTCTGTTCCTTGAAGAGACTAATTAATCTCAATGTATAGGTTCAGAAAGGGGAAAAATTAACTCTGCAGTTTTACCAAAAGGAACCAAGTGACCCCTAAGTTCCCTTCATCTGACAACATCAATGAAGAAAACAATAAATCTGGGGGAGAGAGAAGGGGAGGGAGAGAGAGAGAGAGAAAGCGAGGTAGACTCATGGATTGAGGGAGTGATGTGGAAGGGAAAAGAGAATAAGGCAGAGGGACAGATAAAGAGACACTAAGCACCTGTATGGGACAGACTGCGGTTGAGAGAATGGTTGTTGTTGTCGTTCACTGTATTCGACTGCTGCTCCAAGTGATTAGGAGAAACCATCTGAAGTTCACTCACATCTGCCGCTGAATTTAGCACTCCTTCTGGAACCTACAACAGAGTACCTCACATTATTTCTACATGAACAGACAGGGTCCAAAATAATCACTTGCCAAAGCACCAAATGACAGCACAAACTGGCTTTGGCAGGTGAATTCTCACCACCAAAATATGAGACAAAATCACTATGTGCATTCACATTTTTGTGTGTGAGAGATCAAGTCTGCTTATCTATATACACACATATTTAAATATTTAATATGCAAGGAGTAATTTTTAGAATTTAAATGAAGCATAAAATAATTTATACATAATATTTTATATACAAAATACATGTTAATTATTTTAGTTTCATGCCCAGTATGAATCATTTATGGATGGAACATTTAATCAATTCACTCAACATTGCCAAGTGTGGGGGAAAAAAAGTCATTTTGGACCCTGGATGCAGTACATAATCTTCCTCATCTTTCATAAAGGTGGGGTCCTCTCTGAATTCAATGTCCCATCTGAAAGAAGAACGTATGTCTATGTTGACTGTTTACCTCTGAGCTGATGGAAGAGGAAGCATTGGCACCTTTTGCGCATAGTTTTGGCCTGGGAAAACAACAGAACACAGGTAACATCATCTTGTTTCCTTTTAATTACTGTTATTGGTCATCAAATGTTCCATTAAATAACTGTTTACTTCTCCTAGCTCAATGACATTGAAATATCTGCTATAAAATCTGGTAGGACACATACATTCAAAAAAACCAAACTCATTTCCGATTTGCTTAGCATACACCAGTATAATTTTGTAGGAGTGTGTTGAAGGGTGAACTGGATATTTCATCTGCCTGATTCATGCTGTAAAATTGAATGTAATAGCATGACCTCTAAAGTTAAGGTCATGTCATGAGTAAAGGAAACCATTTGAAACTGTGCCTTTAGTCTCTCAACATATTAAAATATCACAATACACATATATTAATGGAACATATATTAAAGGGGTCATATGATGTTGCTAAAAAGAACATTATTTTGTGTCATCCACTGTGCAAGGTTGATGTATTTCCTCAGCGACCAGCATGGTTCAGCTCTAGGCATGACGAAGCGGATATCGTCCTCTTTTGGAAAGCCAAACAAAGTAGTTTCGCTTTCACAGTTTCTCCTCTATGCCCCGCCTTTCTGAAACGTGTGTCAAGCATGTGACGGAAATGTTACGCCCCTTACCATTTTGTGATGCCCCGTCAGGCCGGAGCGTAACATAAAACCATGTCTGCATTTGTGATCGGAGAAATGACAAACAACAAGCGCTGCAATTTATTTGCATACATTCATTTTATACGTTTTAAATTGTATTTTAAATTGTATTGTTAAAAGCCAAAAACAATTTAAGTAAATAAACAAAACAAATTCTGTTCATAACAGAAAAAAAAAACAAACTGAAATGGCCCCGTTCACACATTATTAAAATCTGTCTTCAGTGTGAATGGATCACCTAAGATGTATGTTAATACCAGGTGTAAACAGAGCCAATAAAAGGCACTGGCAATGATTACTTCCACACAGACAAACGGCGCAGTAACTCTGGGCTTCATAAATCAGTTCTGTGAGTGTCAAAAGTCACACTGTTATTCCCACTGGGACCAACCAAGAATGAATCTTACATGATGGATTCTTTAAAATGTCATGCTTGTGTGTTAACAAACAATTGAAACATCTTTAAGGTCAATGGCCTATATAGTTTTCTCTATTCTACCCTTTCTCTCGGCTTCTTCTATTTCTTCCGCTTTCTTTTCTCTGTATTGTGTGACTGCACCTTGCTTTTGTGCATTTAGTTTAATGCCAGGTGCGGAACCAAGAAGAACATGCTCAGGTATGAATAGCGTTTTAACATCAAAGTGTTTTCGAAAAAGGAGAAGAAAGACTTGATTTAAGCTGCCAACAATGGTGAAAAATACCTCCAGCTGTGTCAACACAAACTCATCTGACTTAGGTTGTCACAGACATGGTACTGTGTATGCCACATCTGACTAATTCTAAAGTGAATGAATGAGAGAATAACTGTGATACTGACAGCTAGTTATGGACATAGAGTGAAGTTATGAAATGCGGAATACGAAGAATTAAATGTCACAATGACATTTATATTATAAATGTCACATAATTATACATAATTTAATTGTTTTTGAAGGAAATCTCTTAAATGCAAACAAGGCTGCTTTTACTTGATCCAAAAAAAAAAAATGCATATATGTATGTCAGAATGACATATGTTCGCATGGCAGATCAACTGATTTCAGATCAACTGCAAGTAAATCTCTCCACCTGTAGAAGAAACATCCTTACCTGAAAATCACACAGAGGATGCCAGCAAGGACCACAGCAAACACAATTGTTCCACTTATAGCACCGAGCAGTGCACCAGTTCTGCTGTCCGAGGTCACTAGCGATCTCTGCTGTTCTCTTGTGGCTGCCTGTGTTTGATTCTGATAATGGAAGAGGAGAGCGAAACCACGGCCCCAGTGAGTAGTGGTAATCAACTCCATAATGACCTCCACCATGTCATCATCAGACCCAAACACCAACTGGCTGCTAGAAGGGCGTCTAGAGCCACAGAATCGGGAGGAGAAGGTGATGAGATCAGATATGTAGAGGACATCATGGGGACAGGCATCAAACAAAGGTGGCTGGGTCTCAGTGCTCAAAGTGTCATCTGTTTCTGTGGCTGTATGTGGGCTTGTAGAGGTAAAGTCACTGGCTGCTCTTGATGCCTGAGATGAAATAGAATTTCTGTTTTCAACTGGAAGAGATGCTTGTGGAGCTGAGGGGGAATCAGAAAGCATTTTGGCAGAATTGGAAACTTTGGTCATCTCCATTTTGGTGGACTGCTCTTGGATCACCAATTGGTTGACATCCTCTCTGTGTGTGGACTGGGGTTCCTTTGGACTCCCGAGGCTTTTTGATACAAGCGAGCCACCATCTTTCGGTTCCTCATCCACAATGGCAACAGATGTGGTGGTATATCTTGCAGGACTGTTGTGACTCTCAAAGACATCAAAATCAAACATCTCCATGATTAGCTGATGACCAACAGGTACAAAGAACTGCCAAACACAGTGAGTTCCAGATGAATAGTTATACGGGAAGCCAGGTGACAGAATGAGGCCCTGCACATCCACAACATCCACCTTGGCGCCACAATCAAAGTAAACCTAAAGACAGATAACATTTTTTTTTTTAAAAACATGCATTTCCACCTGGAACCAAACTTAATTATGATTACAAACAAGAGCATGAGACCTAGTTAATGGTTTTGCTTACATGTTAAAGGTGATATATTTTTTTTTTTCTATGACAGAATATTTTACAGCTATCCAAAAGTAAAAGATCCAATCAAATCTAAATTATGCATACATCACATTTAGGACAAGTTCTTGATTTTTACAAAATGTCCTGTTTCAACAGGAAATAAGATCTTGTGCTTATCAAGAACACTGGGGCGCCTCAGCTGTCATTCAAGTGGGCCTTAAGATTACTTAAAAATGATATAAATAAGACAAAACAAGCTTTTAAATGATCTGAATAACTAAAACGAGCTAAAAATCTAAAATTTTACATGTACCCCCTCAACAACGGTTTGTTAGAACATTTAAAGAACCAGGGTTCACAGAGTCTTGGAAAACCTGGATATAACCTAAACCTGGAAAAGCGTGATTACTAGACCTAGAAAAGTTAATAAACTTAAATTAATAAACTGTTAAAACACTATAGGCATTTTTATTATGATAGTTATGCCAATGTGTAAAACATTTTATTGGGTAAAATTAAGTTCGATTTTTTTTTTTTTAATCCTTAATCTCAGTAAATGACAAACAACTGGAAGAGTCACGTAAATCAATTTTTTAAAAGTGTGGGAGCCCAGAAGAACATTCAGCTCCTAAAACGTATGGAATCATGAAATGTAATATAATTATTGTAATTTTTTTTTTATTTACAGAAAGTAGAAACACTCAGAGATTAAAATAATTTTGAAAACAAAATGGGCTAGGGGTCCTTTAAATATTATTGTAGAAAATGGGGGGCCTTGGCTTAAAGCTGTACGATGCAATTAAATAATATAACACTTAGAAAATTATAATCATATTGTACAAATTAGAATTTCTGTGCACATTAAATAGTAAAATCACCTTCCGTGACACTATCTGCAACACTTTCATGTGGAGGTCAAAGAGTTGCATGACGCTTGTAAACATAGCATGGTAGCAAAAGAAAGACAAAGATTACAAACAATGGACATTTCTGCACTACTTGAATGTAGATTAAGATTAGGGCTGCACGATAAATCGCATGCGATATTTAACGCCCTAATTAAGATAAACATGTTGAAAGAAAATTATAATACATCTAATAGCAGTGGAGAATCAGCAGTATGTTCAAGATAATTCTTCCCAGAACCTGTGCTCCAGGGGTTATGGTCCTAAAACATCTTAACAGGCTGCGGTAGTTCTAGCATAAAAAAATTCAAGAGGATGGAACGAGTTCAACAAACCAACGGGAAAGTCTTTGGCTCTGCTCTGGTTCATTCGATGTAACATTAAACATAGGTAAACAATTTTGGCAGTCATAGCTGGTCTGACGGTAAGTCGTTAGATGCTAGAAAACTACATAAAGCATTGCCCTAATTTGATCGTTTCAGAGCAATAACAACAGACAGCTGTGAAAGAAACCCACCGAGCAACAAAACTAAATGTTCTGTTCAGAAAATTAGCTTCGGTCTGCCTCTCCCAAACTGAACTATTCAACCCTTCCTCCTTCATCGGGTATCAAAGCTGGATATGCTGGCTGCTTTGCTAACCCCAGGGAGGTATTCCTTCAGACATGCGGTTCGTAATATCTCACAGGTGTGCAGGATGAGGGGACCTCGGTATAATTGGAGGCAGATGGAAATCGGGGCTAGACCACTCCAAACCAGACCTTGGCAGGGGCCTGTTTGTTTATTGGGCTTCCTGTTGGCACTGGTTCTGTACTGTGGGAGGGAATAAAAGAACTGCAAGACCTCAACAGCGCCAGACAGGTAACAAGCCTAGCCTCAAGCTACGGCATTATGCAGGACAAAAAGTGAAATTAAAGTCAAGATGAAATACAAAACGAGTCAGTTTACTTTCTAAAGATACATTCCTAGTCTTATTGTCATGATTTATTAGTAAACAAGAAATGTTTATCTCCATAATCTTTCATCAAAATGTTAAAACATGCATTGCCTTTGAAACGACTTTCCCATTCAACTGACATAACCAGGGATGGAAAATATATAATGTTAGCCAATAGCCAAATATGACCCAATTAGGCATGTTTTTTTTTTCTTAATCTTGCCTTAATGCAGCATTTTAATGTTGGTTAATATAATAAAGACTCTAATAATTGTAACTAGGGATGTCAATTTTCAATCATTTCCATGATCGATCGTCGTTTAAATTAACGATCAATTAATCGTTAACCTTAATGCTGCAAAATGCGTCCATTGCAGCGGCACGCGGTCTGCAAATTAGGGCAATGCTTTATGCAGTTTTCTAGCATCTAACGACTTACCATCAGACCAGCTATGACTGCCAAAATTGTTTACCTATGTTTAATGTTACATCGAATGAACCGGAGCAGAGCCATGATAGGATGTGCAAAAGCCACTCAAAAAAAATAAAAAAAATAATGCTTTCTCACCCGAATTAAAGGGGTTTTAGTCTGAATAAAATGCTAGTAGCAGGATTGTAAAATTAATAGATGTGATTATGATCACTTGATAAAACATTTGAGATAATTTTACTTTGTTGACTGTTTCCTATCCCGTCACGGAGACCGCTGAACGCCGCGCCTCTTTAAATGGTTTCGTGGTGCTCGTTGTTGTATTTTAAAACACAATTGCAACTGACTTTTTTCAACGGACTTAGTTACTACATTTCTATTGCTTTTCATGTTGAAGAACTTTGTGTTGTTTCTATTTTAATGTACTTTTAAAGTTTAAATCACATTAAAAGCTTCATTTGTACATTATGAATGAATGAATGATGATGCATTTATATACCGTCACCGTCACTCACAGCCGCTCGCACGTGTTTTGCACATGAGCCGCACACAGCCCAAAATTAAATAGCTTAATCGACCATCGATAGCTTTAATCGATTGCATCTCTTGTCGACAATTAATCGATCATCAATTAATCGTTGACATTCCTAATTGTAACGACAACAAATAAAGATAGATTTAAAGATAATTGGAAATAATTACTTATTGAGGGTGATTTTGACCTTCAGCATCCAGAAATTTGAGGCTCAAATAAACATCAAATCGTATTAATTTCATCCTCACATCAATTGATTGCAAACTTTCATATCTGACTTGATTCTGAAATGTAACATCCACTTTTCACAATCTAATCTGTTCCTGATGGATTCATTTTTCCACATTTAATATTTAGAAAACTTTGTTGCATTACATGCCAATAGTGACACTCTGGAAAAAAAAAACTAAGTTTGCATGGCTGTGACTCAAGAAGTATTACATAGAAGTATTACTGATATCATAATTTCCTTTTAGATTTTGGTTGTTAAACTTTTCTTTTGGTATCTTCATTTTAAGGCCCTATGTGTTTCATTTCCAGAGATTTGGGATTTCAGTGTGGCCCCATGAGTAAATTGTTCAATTGTTCAGATTTTCAGTGGTCAAAAACCAAACATTGGTCACTTTGCATACAGTTGTTTTTTTTTTACGAGGAATGACAGAAAAACAAATAATGTTGAAACTAGAAATGCATCTTCTTTCCTTCTATCAAAACAATTGCATAGAGCATACCTGAGTAGACTTGTGCCGGTATTCGGTAATGCGATATATCACGGTAATGAATATGCACGATATTGTTATCGTGGGCACTTCTAAATACCGTGAATAATTATATATTACAAATTATTCCGAATTTTGAATGCATTTTAAGAATACTTTTCCCATCAACTAGTCAAAATGCACAACACCGCTATATGCTGCGTGAAAGACGCCTGTGCACTCTGATGTAAATAAGCGCGGACGAGAAACACATGGCGGAACATGTGAGAGACGCTCTGGATGAACTCGCACTTTCACTCTCTGACAGCAGATGGCGCTAAACTGCAGAAATAATAATAATAATAATAATAACTAATGAGGTCTTATTGTAAAGTGATACCTATTGGTCTTTATAGTTCTTTTGCACTTTAATCTGTGTAAAACTTTTAACTTTATACATTTTTCTGTATTGCTTTATTGCATTTAAATGATCAGTTATTTTTGTTATAATAAAAAAGTTATTAAACCTGTTATACTGTATTATGACAGCACTTTTTTAAAAACTAAATTGCAATATCGTGATAATACCGCACACCGTGATAAAAGCATTAGCAATTAATCGCAACATGAATATTTGATACCGGCATATCCCTATACCTGAGTGCCATAAATATTATTTTTCCAAAGTTTATGTCCCTGTAACTGGAAGTATTTAAGTTTTCTCAATATGATTTTATAATTATGGTTCTTAATAAACTTTTTATTTGGTGTGTTCATTTTAAGGCCCTATATGTTTCTCTCCCAGAGATACGGGAATCTCAATGCAGCTCCATGTCCAAATTGTTGAATTCTACCCATTTTCATTGGTTGAAAACCAAATGTGGGTCACTTTGCATAGAGGTAATGCTTATTGTATTTAAAGAATAATGTTCATCTAAGACATATATACAGTATGTTATCATATTATTATAATATTTTGCCCTTCATCATTATTTCCTTGTCTTTCTTTGGAAAAATATAAACAAAATCAAAGATGCCACATATTCAGTCAGCTATGTATTTGTGCCCCGACCCAGTAAAAAAAAACATGTCTTGTTGGAGGACAAAGTGAAATCAGTGCAAAAGTCATCTTGAAATGGACAAGGCCACAGTAAATAATCTCAGCTTGACAAGGTAAAAGTAACTTTCAGCTTCATAGTGCCTTGTTTCTTCTGCACACACTTCTACGCTTGATTCTCGTCCGGTGTTTCTCTCCATTCAGGCCATTTATCAAACTCAGCTAACAGATCTGTTGGTCAAAGCATCATGCTGTCCAGAGTTTACCTCAGGTTCATGTGCTACTACATTAATAATTGCATGCCTGACATTTGAGCCGGTCAAATGCCACTCACTGCTGGGATGTGAAGCAGGCCGATTTCAGGTTAGCACAAAAGTTGAGCAATGCACATGAATATGAGAGACAGAGAACAAACTAAACTGGAACAAGAGGTGAAAAAAGGTTCAAGACAAGCATGTAGGGTTATTCCAAGCAGAAACAGGGGAAATGCAATTGATTAAGGTCCATGTTTCACTAAAGTGTGCTGAAGAGGTTTGTGATTCAACCAAACCACCCATCTGCCCTCAGAAAACCATTTGGTTCAACAAGTCCAACATGATTTTGTCTAATTCCAAAAGACAGCAAAAAAAGAAAACTTTAGCAGTGATTTGCAAGATTTTTGTAAGTACCTCCCTCTCTATCTGAAAAAAAAAAATGGAACTGGGTCATTACCGTGGCTCCACCATAATACTGGACTATCTGCTGGTTAGGGCAGTGTACCATGCATGGTAGACTTCACATGAATGGCGTCCAAAGTACCACAGTGTGGAATAGGAAATGGGACATTCTTATAATGCCAAACATCCCAGCTCTGTTACATCATTGTCCGGCACTGGCATGGCGTAATTAGTAAAGTTGTCTTTTCTCCCACAGGGGACATTGGAAAGCTTCGCTGTTTGGTTAGATAGCATTTTAATGAAACTAGGGTAATAAGTAGGAGGTATTTACATAAAGTCCTGCTGGTTATCGCGCCCCAGTTGTGCTACATCAAAAGAGAGCTGAAGACCCCCTTCCTTCTCTGCCAATCACTCACACAATACACACTTTCATACATAAATGACAGACCATTCAAAGTCATTTACTAGTCAGTGAGCATCATAAAAAAATCCATGCCTTTTGAAAGTCAACATAAAATATCACAACTGACCAAGTTACTTTTTTCATACACCGGTTTACTTTTTGGTCTTATTTATATCTTTTAGAGAAAGAAAAAAAATGGTATTATGTCAAATTTGTATTATGTCAATTTAACCCGCAAACCAAACTTGAGTTTATGAAATACTGGAATCTAGGAAAAGTGAAAATTTCTCATTTAGGGTCATGAACAAGCCTGTAAAGTTTTGAAATGTGCATGTATGCATTCAAAATGTTTATTTTACGATTATGAAAATCGTGGGTCACTTTGAGCCACAAAAAAAAATAATTGCTGGGAATCTTGGCATTGCTAGATTGCCATGCTCAACTGCTTGAGCTTCACAAATGGAAACAAGCAAAAACTAAAATAAAATTATTGGTTACAATACCATTTATAATATTTATATTTTTGGGAAAAAAATAGTTGCGAAATTTTAAAAACATATGTTCTGATATTTATTTTTGTTGTAATGCGTGAGAAGTATTAATGTTTACTGTTTTTACAGTTTTTTTTTCATAGTGTGATTTTTTGTGAATTGTACTGAATCCAGTTACCATCCACATAAAAATTGTACCCACAATTCGAACATAACACAAGGGTTAAAGGGATAGTTCACCCAAAAATTAAAATTCTGTCATTAATTACTCACCCCTCATGTCGTTCCAAACCCGTAAGACCTTCGTTCAAATTAAGATATTTTTGATGGAATCTGAGCGCTGTCTGAAGATGAAGAAAAAATAAAAAGCTAAACTCATACTCAAGCATAAGTGTAATGTCATCCTCTTACTTGGCACTTACCTTACTCTACTATTGTTTTACCTGTCAATTGCAATTTTAAACAGCACAGCATGATTTGGTTAAGAAAAATATAAAACACAAAAGGTAACAATGGAAAACAAATATGGCAAGGGACCAGTCCACAAGAAATTAGGGCACCATAAACCCTGTGGGCAGATTAGAGAAACACTATTAAGAGACAGGTATAAAGTGATACTACGTGATATGACCAGTTCTTCACATGTAGCCAGCGCACTCATCCGATAAATGACAATACATGATAGCCATGGGGCTTTCCCATAGATTATACATGCATGCAGACACAGGTGTCAATCTAATGTTACCGATCACAATTTGCCACAGTAAATGCAAAACAGTGCAAAGCAACATAAGTATAATGTATGCATGCAAACATTTTTTTTTGTTTATTACGTAATATGTTTAGTTTTAATCCATTTGAATTATAGAATCTATTCCTTCTGCTAATATAACACCAACTCTTGAACTGAAAAACAAGCCTCCTGCACTTTTAACACCAACAAACTGTAGCTGACTCACTGAATGAGTGAGTAAAACAGTGCCAGATAAACTCACAGCTGTCGTAGGGAACAGCAGATTTCGTAGTAAAAGCTGCAATGTGAAAAACACCATGCTGAAACTCCCTCTTGTATTTGCTAGGTTACACACATCTGTCCCTTCTTTCCCCCTTACAGTAAACATATCACTTCACAACCTCCGTTCTTATTGTCATTTTTACAATAAATCGTTATCTGCTTGTCTCACCAACATTATCTCTACTTAAAGGCTTTGAACAGAAAAATGGGACTCATTATGAAACGTGAGAAGTCAAATAAGCTGTTAAACTGAAAGTTCAAATATAGTTCTTTTCCTGGTCTCTTTTGTACTGTACAGTGTTTTCACAACAGGGGTATCCGAGATAATATGAGCTGACAATATGAAATTGTGCGAGCAGAGAGCTTAAGCCCCTTTTGCCACACACGCACACACACTCAAATGCACAAACACCCCTGTGAGTCCCCCATAAACATGCTATGGGCCCCTGTAAGGGGGCTGGAAGAGGATCACGGCTATTTATTGGTTGTGAAAAGTGAGACTGTTCCAAGCACTATCGAGCCCAGAGCACAGAGAGCCTGTGGTGATGTGTTACAACCAGTTACATCAGTCATAGCTTGCCACTGGACACTGAGGCCAGCAGGAGCGGAATATGACAATATTTCACAATAATATTTTGATGAAAAGAGCAGTAGCTGCTGCACTTCACACAGAAACAGATTTTCTTCAAACACAGAGAAATTTATAAATTAAAAATCTAAGTGAAACCAATGAATGAACACTAATAATAAATAAAAATGAATCCTCGAAACCTGCAAGGATTTGAAAAGCTGGACAGTACAAGTGAACAGTAGTTGGAACCTATGGCTCAACTATACAACTGTGATATATATGTACACCAAGTACAATATTTATATTTATACTTTGTTAAAAATGTAATGCACTTTAGTGCTGGAAGTGTATCTTCCAGAGAAAACTAAATACTCCATTGCTTTCAGTTGGCCATATGATGTTGCCATGACACAATGAGAGCATTTCGTGTTTTGTGCAAATAATGGCAAAAACAAAACAAAAAAAAACATGCTGCCATTCATTTTGAAAACAGCTAAACAATTAAGGAATTATTTTATGTCTAATGTTTTAAAGATTGACATAAAGTAGCTCCACACTATACTCTTCAAATGACGCGTCTCGCTGAAGTCAGGGTTGATCGAGCTGCCCCGAGTTCACAGGTCGGATATCCGACTTCAAGCAGCGTTCTAGACGTAATTTTCAAGTAGGGGGTGGGAAAAATCAGAATTTCGAGTTAGCAACACTCCCGAACTTTAGCATGACGCAATCGGTCACAAGACACACAAGAGCCAATGGCATTTCACAACCAAAGCTGATGTAACGCTTCTTCTGGCGGCAATTTTTGAATTTGTGAACAGACTGCACACAGCAGGATCTGATTCTGAGCTTTATGGCGGATGGAGACGGTGATCGCGTCTGTTCAACTCACAAATCAATCATTTTGCCTCCGAATACTTGGAATATTAATACTTTTTGAATAAATTGTGACTGTAGTTGTATCTGCCTTTTATATCCTGTGTTTTATATTGATAAATGGTTAGGTTTAGGGGTAGGGTTTGGGTAACATGCTCAAAAATGTGTAAATAAATGTAAATAAAATTGTGACTGTTTAAATTGAAAATCACATCCCAACATATATGTAATAGTGGCAAAGTTATTACCCAATATATAATTTAATCACGACGATAAAATTCTCATGCCCTTTGCGTCTGCATATTGATGCAGAAGGTTTCTTATGAGCAACCCTGAAAATGTTCATAATACTTGTTCACAACTAGACCATAGCTGCCACTGGAGTAATTCTACTGTATTTCTTGTGGGTACCCTCCACAAAATCGTTTAAAACGCTCCAAATTCACACAAAATGTGGTCTGCTGGCCAGGAAATGCACATTAGTGGTTTGCTCCCATTAAAGCTGTTACGAGAGGCTTTCTTCATTCTCAGGGGGCTGGATGAAAATGTCAGAATTGTGTGGGTGTGATATAGCATTATTGGTGGGGTGAGGTTGAATAATTGAGAGAAATCACTCTCAGATGTGAACACAAATGCATGCACACATGCAGGTATTTTCTGACCCACGCAGTTCTAACCACACTAACTCAAGAATGAGGGCAATTCATTGTCCAAAATTTTGATGACTACTAGAAAAAGACCTGCACGAAAACTCTGTCATTGCTTAGGTCAAATCCATGACAAGTATCTTAACCTATCTTAGATGATGTAATTTATAATTAAGTTTTTTTTAAATTAGGGATGCACCAATACCACTTTTTCCAGTACTCGCCCGATACCGATACTTTTATTTTTGGTACTTGCCGATACCGAGTACCGATACCAATATTTTTATTGCATTTGTACATGTTTTAAATATTGGGTACAGAAACCAAAAGAGTATGTATAATGTTAGTTGGTTAACTTTATTTATCAGATACAGTCAAACCAAAATTTATTCAGACACCAACATTTCTCACATTATCACAGTTTATTCGCTATAGTTTAGAAAATGGTAATAAAATATGATAAGAACTGAGAGTTAAACTGTGTCAGAACAAATTCAGCTTGATAATGTCAGATAACTTTGATAGAAAGGTATGTAATAGATTACAATCAACCAAAAATCAGACAGCTGTTAGTATGACAGTATTTACACAACTATCAATACTTTGTCGGGCAACCCTTAGCCTTAATGAGCCGCGCGCTCAATCCACTCAGCGTGCTTTGTTTATCAGCTCTCACACATCAGCTATACGGGCGTTAATACTGAATGTTTAACGTTATATTCATTGCATACATATACTTCGTAGTAGACATCCTTAACTCCATTCTGCTGCCTGTTGTTCTGTTGTCGGTGTTTCTTTGTCTGAATATGGCGCTTATCACATGCTGTGTGGTATCGGCGTTTGATATCGGGGCATTTTAACGAGTACGAGTACAGGAGCTCAGTATCGGGCCCGATACCGATACCAGTATCGGTATCGGTGCATCCCTATTTTAAATATAATCTTCATCTGCATGTGAGGGCCATGCAGCAAATTCCAAACTTGATTTGCACAGTTCTGAAAATCAACTTAATTCAAGAGGACAAAGGGAGCATTTAGAGGAGCCAGATAACTGCAGAGCCATTGAGTTGCACACACTCAGTAACTGAAGCTATGCACATCAACAATGCAATAAAGCCTTTGTTTGCGGCTCAGGATTCTCAGAATTCACAGAGGAAGAGAGTTATGACGGAGTATGACAGGTCATCACCTAAGAAATAGCCCTTGACCTTATGTGGCACAGTCAAAATGATACAGACACAAACGAAATAGCTGCAAAAATATTAGTAGTAGTAGTAATTTAAATGAAGGAAAATTACTCTGTGCACCTTTAAAATTTAAGATCAAAATCTCTGTTAATCTCAGTATGGAATATCACTTTACTCTAGAACAATCAATAAATCACATTCATGCCTGGGAAGGGAATAAGTATTGGTGAAAGACAGCATGTGGAATTGACCACAGAGCAATGTGTTTAATTGCATGAGTGCAGCATGTTTTCCACAGGAATCTGGTAATCACCTCAAAAAAACACACTAAGCTTTTCCTTAACAACATATTTCCCAAACTCTCCATTTCCTAGCATGTGAGAAGCTACATAAAAAGTGTACACCCTCTGTAATGAGAGCTGATAGAGTATGCAAAGGAGCTGAGATGGAGGGAATATGAATAAAACAATATCAAAGGTCCTATCATTCAGTTATGATCTATGGCTGTTCATAGATGCAGGTCTGAGAAAGTGCTGTGACACTGAATGTGAAATGTATGTGGAGATTTCTTTCCGTTTCAGAAGCATGGGTTCCCAAAATGACAAAGTTTGCTCAGTAAAGTGTCAGACATTTTAGAAAAATGTTTTCATTTTCTATTTCTATAAACATTTTGAGCTAATGACTTAACATGGTGTAAGCAGCCAGCAAAAAGTACTAAAATACTTTCCTTGCACCTTGAAGACACAAGCACCTAATCATTATCTGCAAAAAAATAAATAAATGAAAATAAATAAATCAAAGCAAAAATGAATATACAAGTTTATATTATATATTCATATATACAACATTTTAACAAATATCATGATCTTCTGAGCTACAAATATCAAGAGGTTTTCTAGGATTACCCCATTTGACTTGAACAAAAATATTTTCATAAAGACTTAAATATGAGATAGACAGACAGACAGATACACAAGACAGACAGACAGACAAATGACCTTGACACAAAGTCATGAGGGTCTAAAGGGGTCTATCATCTAATTTGTTTCTTGTCACATGACAACAAAATGGCTTCCTGCATGTTGATCACATAACACTGACTCAAATATTAATAATATTTTGAAGTAAAATTGATTAGTAGCTACCAAGAGTGATCTAATCTACTAAAATTTCCAACAATAATTTAGCTCTACAGTTACTCCATCTAGACATTTTTGACATTTAAACTATAGAAAAAAAAACATTTAAATGATTTTAAGAATTGAAAACATTGCAATAGAAGATGTTTATGTTTAATTAAATAATTTTAATGGATTTTAAATAATTAAAAAAAAGGCTCATGACTGATCTACAAATGATCTACAAAAAAAAAGTCTTGTTTGTTAATTCAATTAAATTATTTTTTTAAATTGTATTTTTTCTATACTTTTTAATTTGTATGTTAATTTTGAATTCTGATTTATATAGTTATCTCGATTTTAAAACAAAAATAGTTATTTATACAGAAAAGCATTGCTCGCGGAACCATCTGATGCGGAACCGCTGGCCCGTGCTGAACAGCCCTCTCTGCCAGAACCGACCCGGACCACACAACAAGCTGCTCCACATTTCATCACAACACCTTCCACAAACTTTCGAATACAATTTCCTTCGAACCAAGAGTCTTCATATTTTAAAGTTGTTTTAACTACTACATAGCCTACTCCATATAGTTTACTATATACTGCATACTATAATCCCTGCTGTAAACATTTTTGACAAGCCGAAACAAACCGCAAACAAACAAAAGAAAGCAAAAGTGGGGTACTGCCACACACTTGTACTCACTTTTTGGGTAAAGCATCCAGCCACCCACAGAAGGCAGACTGTCATGTACACCCCCACCCTGGTCAGTCCGCGAAGCCCCATTTTAGTCCCTTCAGCTCGGCCAGAGACGCACGCCGGACTCCTGTGCTGTGCCTCGCTCCATTCACCTGAGGGAGCGCGGGGGCGCGCACGCAGCAACAGCGGAGGTCTGGCGGTGCGCGTTCACGACTACTGCACAGATCAAATAGACATTAGTGGGGAGCGTGAGAGAAAGGGAACACTTAATACCATTGCACAATGCTTTGGGGAGTGGAATTACCTTTAATCTACGTCCTAAAATGGAAGAGAATTTGTTTTCATTTAGGCTAGGCTACTTTATTTCTGTGCGCCAACTCGGACAGAATGATGTTTTCCCCTGATCCCTCTCTGATATGAAACTGTCTGTGGAGCCAATTGGCCTTTTTTTTAATAATAATAATAATAATAATAATAATAATAACATAAAAATAATAACAATAATTGTTCATTGTGCAAATCTTAATTTTTGTTCTGCACACTTGAGATTGGTTTGAGATGGTTTAATCTATCTAGCCATTTGTCTCTTATTTCAAAACAGAAGATAAATAACAAAGATAAGACCGAAATGCATGTTCATGTCATATTTATTCAGTTTTCCCCCTTGATGAACAAAAAATAATAGATGTACCTTGATATGAAACTACAGGTGCATCTCAATAAATTAGAATGTCATGGAAAAGTTCATTTATTTCAGTAATTCAACTCAACTGATCACCTCCATGCCACGCCGAATTTAGGCAGTAATTAAAGCAAAAGGAGCCCCTACCAAGTATTGAGTACATGTAGAGTAAATGAACATACTTCCCAGAAGGCCAACAATTCACAAAATTTTTTTTTATTGGTCTTATGAAGTATTCTAATTTGTTGAGATAGTGAATTGGTGGGTTTTTGTTAAATGTGAGCCAAAATCACCACAATTAAAAGAACCAAAGACTTAAACTACTTCAGTCTGTGTGCATTGAATATATTTAATACACGAGTTTCACAATTTGAGTTGAATTACTGAAATGAACTTTTCCATTACATTCTAATTTGAGATGCACCTGTATAATGTCTTCATTCCATCTGAACGAAATACTTTGCCACAGAAAAAAAGTCCCGTAGTTCTTCTTCTTTTGTTTTAACTGTACACGTGTTTCATTTAAACACAAGGTGACGCGTGCCAGACAGCGGCAGCGAAGGACAGAGAACAGTGAACCATTCACAGAAATAAAGTCTAGCAAACATTAAATGGCCACATGAATTATTTACAATTTCAAGAAGCTGTTTTACTGGAAAAAGTATGATAATGACCCTTTTTACATGCACCAAAATCATGTTTGTACTCTGTCAGTGCTTGAGTGTCTGTGGTCTGTTAGATCCTATAAGGCAGATCTGTGAGGAAATCAATATGAATTCCTTGTAAAGTCATCTGATGAGCAGCAGAGAACTCCACGTGCGGTGCATTTCCAGTCAGCAAGACATCTGTAAGATCACCCTGTCAAAGATGCTGACAGCATAAATCAACACTTCACTACAAAATTATCCTTATAAAATTATTAGGTCTTTAATCATGAAACAGGCCACAGTGTGAAGTTCTTCTGTTAACAGGATTTGCCACTTTCACCTGTGCGGTCTATTTAATTTCTTGAGAAAAACATTATTACATCTAAAACAGATTTCTATTCAGCTTTTCAGTTAATTAGGCTACATATTTGCCTGTCACTTTATTTATTTATTTTTTATCAGCATGTCTTGCACTATACCAGTGACAATTTCCATGATGTGTATCTCTTTCATACTCTCTCCAAAACAAACAAACAAAAAAGTTTTTACATTTTTCTCAATTCAAATGTAATAGTTACCAAGCAATATTTATTTGCCCTTGTTGTAAAATCAGAAAAGACTATGTGCAACTACTTTTGAATGTGAGAAGGGAAGGTGAGGCTTTAAACTTCCTTAAACAAATTGAATAATATGAAAAGTACATATGAAGAAATGTACTTTTATATACACTACTGTTCAGAAGTCTGTGGCTGGTAAGATTTTTAAATGGTTTTGAAAGAAGTCTCTTATTCTCACGAAGCCTTCGCTTATTTGATTAAAAATACAGTAAAAAAAAACTTGAACAGCAATTTATAAAAACCATGTCATATGTCTTTCAAATGGATCCAGCACTCAAAAAACAAGCATCTTCACTTCAACTTTCTTGAACAAAGTTTCCTAAAATGTTCTACAATAACATCTTAATCTTTCAACATTCATTCACTGAGAAAAAAAAAATCTTAACAGAAAACTACTTTCAACTAATCAAAATGGCAATTCACACGAATTAATTTGTACAAATCAATTATAAAAAATGCAAAAAAGAAACGGAAAATGAAAAATTCCACTCAAAAAATCCAAACACCGACCCATTTAAATATCTGTATAAAACGTGAAATATACCAAAACTTATATTTAAAAAAAGACGTTATTAAAACAACATAAATGAAAATATTTTGGATGTTTGGGATGCAGCCATGAATTACCATAATGTTTTTTTAATCTATTACAAATAAACAGAAATGGTAAAGCAATAAAACAACTTGGAGTTTGCAAAGATCATGACTGTAAAACATGGTAAAATATGGCTTTAACATGTGGCCAGTACTGCTAATACACAGTGGTCTGTTTCTGTTTACATATTTATATTTCTTCCACTATAAAATACTTTTTATAAAGAAAAACAAAGTTTGAAAGAAAGTTTTAACAGACTGGTGATAACGGCCAGAATCCAACATTTTTGCTCCCTTTTTTTTTTTTTTACATTTTATATATATACACATGTATGTATATTTCTATGGCAGTTTATAGTTTTACATTACAAAAAGTGTAAATGACCACCATATTTGAAAAATAAAACTTCTGCGTTGGTTTTTAAAATACACAAGTGCTATTATGGTTTGTTTTGGAACCTCATAGCTTAACAGAGAAATGCATTTGAGATGAAACCCTGATTATTAGATCAGCATAATGACAAAAACATAGTAGTAATGGAGTTACTGGCATGTACATATACACTCACATTCAAGTGTGTGGAAGATCAGCATACTGAGCACATTTGCATTCAATATGCGACCTTTGAGCTTTTATATACAAATGAACTGACACTGTACATTTTCAGCCCTTACTGTATATATATTTGAAATTTTCATTTGATGCCATTAAACCAGAATTTTCTGTGGTGTGGGATTTATATCCTGATGGCTGACACTTTAAAAACATACAATGCTTCTTTGACGAAGCACTCCTGTTATATTTTACACTGGGTCAACAGAACTGCACCAGATAATGCGTGTCTTGTGATCAATCGGTTTGACTATTATTTAAAAAAAAACTGTGAAAAGAAAGAGAAACTTAATCGTCTTGAGCACAAGTGGAGGTGGTGTTGCCATGGCAGTGCTTTTCCTCACAGGCAGTGGCTCTTCAAGCTGTCCGTCAAACGGAAATCTCATATGTAGTTCCACCCACTCCTGTGACCTTTTTGACATTGGTGTGTCTGCTGGGAGTTCCAGAAGGAGTCCCAAGATGGCAGTCACGTGCTTGGCCCTTTAGTTGCCCGTTGACTTTACCTTGACCGAGGTCCTCTCTATGTGGAGAAAATATAAAAAAAACAGGAAGACATATTTGAGGTGGTTCTTTTCCAACTGTATTGTGTACTGTTCTCCTTTTCTGCCCTTCTTTTGAATGTAGAGATCCAAACATGTACTAAATGGAGTGAAATGTTACAAATGAAGATGAGTTCATGAAGAAGAGGACAGTATTAAAGAATGGTGGAAGGGATTATATAATTGAGATTATAATACAGGACTCAAAAAATAAGGAGTCAGTTTAGGGCCAGTTGACAAAACAGCCATTTGCCCACAAATTAAGCCTTGCAAACATGTTTTAAATAATTGATGATATTTCTTTTCTTTTTAAAATATTTTTATTTGCTTTTTGTTATGTTATGCTTTCTTATTTATTTATTGCTTTTTGTTATCGTTATGCTTCCTTTACCTAAAAAACTAAGTTGTCAAGAAAAAAATAAAATCAAAATATTTTATTAAAAATAAAAAAATCTAAAGATTGTTGTATATATATATATATATGTGTGTGTGTGTGTGTGTGTGTGTGTGTGCTATAAATATAAATTGATCATTCTTTTTTGATGGATATCTATAACAATATATAAAAAAAAAAATCATTTCTGTTGAGCCCTGTAATAAAATCATAATTTTAAAGAGGAAACAATCATGCAGTCTGATGTTGTAAAATGATCAAGTCAAAGAAAAATACAGCATGTAAAATGATAGTGATTAAAAAGCATTTTTAAGCATAAAAAAACAACACAAACAGAACAAAAAGACATAAATGGATATCAAATCATGATTATTGTATATTTCATTGATTTCTGATGCCATTTATGAAATTACCATGATGCAATAAAATGTACAGTATGCCAGAAGTAGATGCCATGCAAAATGTGTCATAAATAAGCTCATGAATATGGATGAACAGGCATGCAGAAATTGAAACTGAAAAATGAAAATGGGGGGAAAAGCAAATAATGCCATTTATTTGGCTAACATATATATAACCACAACATTTTTGTTTTCATCTCTGCAGAAAGGCAAAAAAAACAAAAAAAAAAACGTATGCATTCTAAATAACAATAATGACAAAAATTTAAGTACAAAAAAGCAGTACTCAAAAAAGAAACAAATATACATAACACAACTGAAATCTCTTTTCTGAAGTCTCTTGACCCCGCCGGATCAGAGCGTACATATCAAGACTGTTTAGTCTATACATCACGTCCTCACCCTCTTTTCTGATTGGTTAAAAGTAGATGCTACGTGTCATACCTTGTAGCCAGATGTGGTGAGTCTGCCCTCTCCAGAGCGCTAATGAAGGCGACCTTCTGATGCGCATATGATGGGGAACGGGGCACAGATGTTGGGGAGTGATTGGTTTGGTGCACCGGAGAGCGGTATTGGTGTTCGGCTGTCCTGCTCGCACCGCCTCCATCAGTGTGGAGGGATGTAGTGGAAATCCTCGGCACTCTGGTGAGCGAAGATGCAGAGGAACGCAGAACAGGTGTTCGGGGAGCATATCCCACTACCCCGACTCCCATCAAGTTATCCCGAGAGCCGCACACAGGAGGGGTGGGCTCTCGGGATCCGGGGCCTCTAGGGCCGTCGGGGTAGCACGTCCCAGGTGGGAGTCCATAGGTGGCTCCACTGCAGGTGTCAAACACACCGGAATCGTTGGCATAGGCCACCGGTGCTTGAGCGTGCCGATGCATGAGTTTCTCCCTCTCCTCAAGCTCCTTCCTCTCCTGAATTGAGGCCATAATGGTTTTGGAGAGGTTGTCGTAGCGGACGGGCGAGGGATCTCGGTCTCTTGAGAGTGGCGATTGCCGCCCGTACATCACTCCTACATGAACAGGACTATAGGATTGCGTGCCGGTGTGCCATTGAAGCTCGGGCCCTCGTACATGACACATTTTAGTGGGCAAGTAAGGTGAATGAAAACCCATAGAGGGCACTCCCGGGTGGGCAGCGCACTCGCCCACAGATGGCGTAATGCTGGGGGTTAGCAAGCTATCATAGGATAGGCTGCCATTGCGGCCAGATAATGTCCCAGGGGAGAAGCCTCCATTGTGAGGGGTGGAAGTGACCGTTTGTGGTTTGCTGCCACCCAGTGGCATCTGGTCAGCCCTGTTCACTCCCTGTTTGAGACTGAATGAGCGAGAAGTGGTGCTGAATGAGTCCAGCTGGAAAGGTGAGGACTGGTAAGTTCGGTGGAGAGGAGTGCTGCGGAAGTCCGGCATATCCAGATTCGGCTCCGAGCGGTAATCGTGACCTCTCTCCTCCAAAACTGCAGAGGGCTTACCGTTCTCAGACATTACAATCTGAAAACAAAGGACAATATTAGAGAGAAAAAAACAACAACACATTTTTAAATAATCAGAATTCAAAAATATTATATTATATTATATATTTGTTCAAAAGTCTGATGTGAGTAACTTTTTAAGAAATTAATTATTTAAACTTTTATTCAGAAAGGATGCATTAAATTGATTAAATGCATGCAATATGCAAACATGCAATATTAGAGAGAGAAAAAAAAACAAATTTTTAAATAATCAATCAGCATTTAAAAATATTATTATATTATATTAATTATATTATATTACATTTTTTCAAAAGTCTGATGTGAGTAACTTTTTAAGAAATGAATTCTTTAAACGTTTATTCAGAAAGGATGCATTAAATTTATTAAATGCATGACAATCAAGACATTGTTACAAAAGATTTCTATTTCAAATAAATGCTGCTCTTTTGAACTTTTTTATTCATCAAAGAATCCTGAAAAGAAAAATATGAATGTTTTCAACAAAAATATTAGAACTATTTTCCATAAAAATAGCAGAACAATGTTAAAAAAAAAAAAAGTTTCTTGAGGACCAAATCAGAATTTCTATTCATTAAAAAATCCTTTAAAGAAAAAAATTATCATGGTTTCCAACAAAAAAATATTAAGCAGCACACCGGTTTTCAATATTGATAATAGTAAGAAATGTTTCTTGAGGACCAAATCAGCATATTAGAATGATTTCTGAAGGATCATGTAACACTAAAGACTGTAATGAGTAATGTCTGCTGAAAATTGCATCACAGAAATAAATTTAATTATAAAATATATAAAATATATAATAGTTGTTATTTTAACTGGTAATAATGTTTCACAATATTGCTGTTTTTACTGTATTTTTTATCAGATAAATGCAGAACTTCTTTAAAAAAAAACTAATCTTACAAACTCCAAACTTTTGAACTGTAGTGTATATTATAATATATATTATTCCAGAAAACATTGTTTTAGTCTGTTGTACCCACCTTCTCTCCGGTTGCGTGATAGTGCACTTTAGGCATGGTGCTGAAGGAAGGTCGGTATTTGTACATGGCTGGGGTGGATGGATTAGTGGGTTTGCCGGACAGGGAACTCTCTAGAAAATGTGGCACAAATGAAATGAATGATTCAACAGTGCTGCAATATGATCCAACACCAGATGGCAGTAGAAGTGCAGTTAAGAAAAACCTGCTACAGGGCACACTGAATACACACACTTTGAGTAATTAGGCGAATAAACAATTTTTTTTATGATCACATGCTAATAATAATAATAATAAGAAGAAGAAGAAGAAGAAATCTCACAAGACAAATACGTGTTTGAATACACAGAGTAAATAATGACAAAAACATAAATTAGTTACATTTTGGTGCTGTCTGCTTTGAAATAACCTGCAGTAAACAATGACTGGCTGTTAGTGTTACTTGCCTTCGCTGGAGGTGAGTTGACTCTTGAGCTGGTTGTAGCGATCCGCTTTGGGCGGCAGAGGTGGTTGTATATCTATACTTTTATCATCCACACCATCCAGACTGGTCTTAGAATAAAGCATAAGAAAATCTATTTATTTTGGGAGGCTTGATTTAGGCAGAGGCGCCATATTATTAAAATGGTTCCTTTGAAAATGAGGACACCATTTATTTGAATAATTTCAGTTTTCATTGAAATCTAAATAATGAGCCTGCACTGATGCGATTCTGAATTGCTGGTGTAGCGGTACTTACTACAATAACAGAAATGATTAAACAGCATTGAAATTCCAGGTTGTGGGCAGACAGAATTAAAAGCTTTTGCGGACTCACTTTGCTTCGTAGGATGTTACTGTGGATACCATTATCACTGACTTTTACACTGACGTGTTGGTTAGATAGGTCAGGGCGGATGAATGGTGGGTTCATGGTGATGGGAATTTTCTTCCTGGGATCAGCGATGTACCTGTAGACAGAAACAGTGAACAAGATGCATGTATTAAATATTTTTAGATATAGCATGCAAGTTCATGGGTCAGACTTAGTGTATACCACAAACACATGTAGGTTATCGAATGCTTAAAAATGGTTGAAAAAAGTTTATCATATACCCAGGTTCATGATGACTTACTTTCTGCTGTGGAACATAAAAGGGGAAATTCTGAAGATTCTGATTCCATTTAAAAGTTTGGGGTGAGTATTATTATTATTATATTTATTTGTCTGTTTATTTTTTTTAAGAAATGAATACATTTATTCAGCAAGAATGCATTCAATTGATCAAAAGTGAAAGACATTTTATATTGTTACTAAAAACTGCTATTTAACGAAATGCTGATATTTTGAACTTTTTATTCAGCAAAGGATCCTGAAAAAAATATGCTGTCATGTTTTTCACAAAGATATTACGCAGCACAGTCGTTTTCATCATTAACAATAATAAGAGATGTTTCCTGAGCACCAAACCAACATATTAGAATGATTATCGATTGAAATGTTCATTTTTGGGTAAACTATTCCTATAATTTCTGATTCAAGGAATGATTTCATTTGTTTTGTGGAAAAAGGTTTATAGCAACATCCTTTTGTTATGTTTTGGGCTCACAAAGGTTGTCCTCTATTGTTTCTGAAGATGGCTTAACAAGACATTAACCTTGGCTCTGATCTGTGTTTATACCGCAATCACTTTCTCTCTCCATTGTTTCACAACCTGATTCAAATCTTCAGTACTATACGCTTTTCCTGCTCAGAGTGTCATAAAACAGGCAAGAAAAACAGGACACAATCTACCTTCCTATGGACCTCTATTCTTTTCAAACCCCTCCAGACTGTCTACTATGATAAACAACCTCTTCTTTTACCTCTGTCTACTCTTTATAAGTATTACATTAAATGTTAATTGCTTCACACATATTTCAAAGCATATTTTCTTCTTGAAGCATTTTAGATTTTATAGTATACTGCCACACTGTCTTCATTACTGTTGTCGAGAGCACTGCATAAAATGTTTTTATATGCCATGGTGTCATTTTCTATTTGACCGTATAATGTTGGTATCAGTGATAATCACCTTCAGTCATAAAAAAGATGGCATTAAATAAATGTTAAAAATATACGGTTTTATGTTGTTTCTACATTAATTTGAAGATTGAATGTGAAATTATTGCAATATAAAAGTATAATTAAAAACTTTAATGTTAGGTGGGATTAATCGTGATAAATTTTGAAAAAAAAAAAAAAGTGTGATTAATTAGTTAATTTTTTTAATCGATTGACAGCACCAATACTTTTATTTGGCAAGAACGCATTACATTTATCAAAAGACATAAAACAATTTTCAAATAAATTATGTTTTTTGAACAACTTTCTATTCATCGAAAATCCTAAGGGAAAAAATATATCACAAATTCCACAAAAATATTAAGCAGCACAACTGTTTTCAACATTTATAATAATAAGAATTTTTGTTGGGCAGCAAATCAGTTTATCACAATGATTTCTGAAGAATCATGCAACACTGAAGACTGCAGTAATGGCTGCTGAACATTCACTGTTGCCATCAGAGGAATAAATTGCATTTTAAAATATATTAAAGTAGAAAACAGTTATTTTGAATTATAATATTATTGCTGTTTTTACTGTGTTGTTGGTAAAAAAAAAATGCAGCCTTGATGAGCATAGGAGACTTCTTTCAAAAACATTAAAACATCTTACTGACCCCAAATGTTTGAACAGTAATGTACTTCCAAGATAAACAACTTACTGAAGAAGAAAAAGTGACTTGATTTTATCCATTGGTGGTTGATTGGATAGTGAAAAATGAGTACTGCGTAACTAAATGGAAGCATATCTGGAGATGGCAAGAGTGTGTATATATAAATATATATATATACATGTGTGTGTGTGTGTGTGCGTGCATGGATTAATTTCATGCTGTCTTGAAGTACAAAATTAAAACAACGCTACTGATGTCTCTAGGAATTTTTTTTTTTTTTTTGCCTAATATTTAACCATGGATTATAGCCATTCAACATTACAATATAATTGGGAGCTATCAATTTTAACATTTATTAGATTTTAAAAAACAACATCTTATAATTTAAGTGAACTTCAAACAATCTTCACATAAACCCTATGAACCCTACACATTAACCCTGTGCCCTTCAGCAAGTAGTAAATATACAGAAATTAAAGTTATCAAACACTAAATTCTAAATTAAATATAGATGAATCCTTAAAACTACAAAAGTTATTGATTTCCTCTTTTTTTCTTTTGTTTTTTGATTAACAGACATCACAGCAGCTGGGTTATTTAATGTATGTCACTATATGGACATCAGCTGCGATTGCCGTTCCATGGCAATCTTTCAATTTTGGTTGGTACTTCATAGGTCTTTTGTAACATTTGCTAAAGCGTAATGTTCATTAAATCCTGTCTGTTTTGCAAATGTAAAATAACAGAATCTAATGAAAATTCATTTAAAGTGAAATGAAACACCCAACTGTCTGTTCAAAAATTAGCAAAAGATAGATCAACCAGCTGTCAGGGGCCGTGGAAACACACCGTGCCTGGTGTTACGACTCACTTTCACACATTTCTGGTACGTGTGTGTATTTGAGACTCTCACTGATTACAGAAATGAATATATCTGTGTGTGGAAGCCAGTTTTTTCTTTACCTAGGCGCAAGCGGACTGCATAAGACGTGTTTCACGTTGCCACAGCAACCCCGAGTGAATGGATTCACTCCTCCTCGGAACTTTCCTGTCACCTGAGAACAGAGAGAGAGAGAGAGAGAGAGAGAGAGAGAGAGAGAGAGAGACAGAGAGACAGATCTGGCTACGTGGAACCCAGTGAGGCCCATAACAGGGATGAAGAACAGGCCAGTCACACACATAACCACAATAACCACAA
>NW_015555725.1:61363-62389 GCF_001515605.1 Sinocyclocheilus anshuiensis
AGAGAGAGAGAGAGAGAGAGAGAGAGAGAGGAATCGTACCTACTGCAAACTGAAGAGAGTGGAAAACAACTGTCCTTGACCGACAGAACCATGATGTGCGATGACAATACCAGGTTTTGTAACAGATGTTGTGCACGAACAACAGAAGTCATTCAAGTTGGAAAGACATCAAGGTGATTCTGAGTGGGTGTGCAACATGTGACCACAATTCTGCCTCTACAAGTGCGCATGTTGTTACACAAACCAGATTAACATTTTAAGTGCTGTGTAATTTGGTTCACCTGTTCGTTTGTGGTCCGTCCTCTGGCTACGAGAACCATGTGGAACCCAGTGAGGCCCATAACAGGGATGAAGAACAGGCCAGTCACACACATAACCACAAGACTGGACAGCAGGAGAGTCAAGGAACCTGTTGTGTTTTTACATCAAGGTGATTCTGAGTGGGTGTGCAACATGTGACCACAATTCTGCCTCTACAAGTGCGCATGTTGTTACACAAACCAGATTAACATTTTAAGTGCTGTGTAATTTGGTTCACCTGTTCGTTTGTGGTCCGTCCTCTGGCTACGAGAACCATGTGGAACCCAGTGAGGCCCATAACAGGGATGAAGAACAGGCCAGTCACACACATAACCACAAGACTGGACAGCAGGAGAGTCAAGGAACCTGTTGTGTTTTTCTGCCCTTGCTGAAAGAGAAATGCTGCACGAAGCTACAGCCAAGCAGAATATTTTTGATTTTTAACAGCTAAGCAGAGCAGAATTTTGAGCCAATGAGATCTCACTGTGGGCGTGGCCACCCTGTCTTAAAGGGGTCATAGGATGCTACATGCACTTTTACAAGTTGTTTGAACTTAAATGAGTGTTGGCAGTGTGTGTACACAACCACCCTATAATGATAAAAATCCACCCAGTGTTTTTTTTTTCAAATCTGGTTAAATGTTTTCCCCTTTCTCAAATCGAGACGATCTCAGATGCCTGTCTGTGTGACGTCACACAGACAGGCCCCTCCCTTGATAGGTTGATT
>NW_015555725.1:62445-64947 GCF_001515605.1 Sinocyclocheilus anshuiensis
AGCATCATATGACCCCTTTAAGACCCTAAAGAATCATATCAACTTGTGGAAAATGGGCATCCTATGACCCCTTTAAGTAAAATTAAAATTAAAATGAAAACTAAAAATAAATAAAAATAAAAGCTAATTAAAAAAATAATAAACACTGCCTTCAGCTCAAATTATGCTTAAAAACAACAACAACAACAACAACAACAACAACAAAAAAAACTAGTTTTTAGGCTGAACCTTCTGAAGAACTAAAATTTATGATTTCATTGTTGTCAGATGTTTTTACTGCTTTGATACGTTATCGAAAAGTATTTATTTGAAATAGAAATCATCTGTAACATAAATGTCTTTATTGTCATTACACTTAATGCATGCTTGCTCAATAAAATTACCCATTTCTTTAAAAAAGAATCTTACTTCTGAACAGTAGTGTATAGCCACACATTCATTAAATACAACTAAATGAGCTTTCATCATAGTTGCTATTTGTTATTCACAACAGGGAATTGCTTCTCATGGAAGGATACGTCACAGTGGTGTGGAGCGCACTCAGCCTCTCAAGGTGGTGTAAGACAAACAGCAGGCCAAAGGAAAACACGCCCACCATGTGAACACTTAGAGACAGCAGAAACAAGAAGAAGTAACGATAATTCCTCCGGCCAATGCAGTTGTTCACCCATGGGCAGTGGTGGTCAAACTCCTACAGTGAGAAGAAAAGTATGTGTGTGTGTGTGAGCACTGGCATTGTGATGATTTTAAATAACGCAGGAATGTTGGTCTGTGTGTTTGTATGCGTCTCACCTCCACACAGTTGTCACACACGCTGCAGTGTGAGCAGCGAGGAGGTCTGTAGAAGTGGCACGTGGCACACCACTTCATCCGCACCTGTATTCCCTTTATCTCCACGTTTTTATAAAGCGGAGCTCGGAAATCATCGTCTTTGTCTTCGTCCTCATCCGCTGGGAAACAGAAATTTCAACATTCACATCAATATTGTGTGCGACTCGCAATTTTCTGAACATTCTTATCATGGACCTACTGTTGGATCTCCAGACATCTGAAACAGAGAATGGATTGAGAAACCTAGACTATGACCGGATCATACCTCTGGGAAAGACTCCAGGATCCATGAAGGTGGCCATGCTGAAGTTGGCCAACACAAATAGGAAGACGATGCCATTGTATAGAGGCACAACAGAGGAGATGGCCTTGGTTAACCACGGACACCTGAGAGAGGGTACGAGAGAAACAGAAGAAGGATTATCATCTAGAATGCTAAAGCTCAAAAGACCGGCTCTGAATTAGCCATTTTCAGCCTGCAGTTGTTCAGCCTTTTTTTTTTGTCTGAACAACATCCATGTTCATCCCTGCAACATTTTTGCAACAGAGAGATTCATGCAAACCTCAGAAAACTTCTGAACCTTACAGCTGATCACTGCCAGAATAGTAAAATCAAATGTGTGCAGTTACTCTAGTGACAGACTGAATAATCAGTCAAACATTAGGAATTTAGGATACATTTGGCTGATAAATGAACAAATCATACAAATGATAAATGCCTGCTTGGCAGATTAACAGAAATATTGATTTAACATTGGGTCAGTAAAAAAAAAGTATTACATTTTTATTTATTTTTTTATTAAAATAAAATGTTGTTTTGTACAAATTAAATGACAACAAAATAATATATATAAATATAAAATGTATATTGTATTTTTTCAATTAGTATAATTACTAATATTATTGTTGTTCTTGTCATTTGTGCAACATATTTTATTGTTTTAATAATAATAATAAATGATAATTTACTATTTTTCTATTATTATTATTATCATTATTGTTGTTGCTATTACTGTTATTGCTATTATTATAATTATTATAAACATTTATTATGTATAGGTCCTGCATTAATTAAATTCTATCATATCATAAACACATACAGTAGATATCGTTATTGGTAATTAAACAAACTTATAGGCTACTGATCGACCACTACTTCACACTGATTTGTTCAAATCAAAAGCAATGTGTGGCAATGTTTAATGGGTAAACTGCTTTTAGGGTTGGGCGATGTCTAGCAAATTGGCATTAGATGATGTCTACAGTGAAACATTGCGATGGATGTGATGGATCACCTACTTGACTCGCTCTGTCTCAACAGAGCTGAGCTGCTGTATGCGGACCATCTGCGCGGTCACAAAAATTGGGCTTCACGCAGATGGTGTGGGAATCACAATGCTGGCACAACATCGTGATATCTGTCAGCCATCGGCGATGGATGATGGGATCGTCTATCGGCCCAACCCTACTGCTTATGCAGCAAAGCATCTACCAGTGCCCAATCCACGACTAGTTGTCCTACCATAGCTCCTCTCATAATACACCCTCTGACTAGGCTCTGCTCAAGTTTTATTAAGCCAAGCATACATATATATATACATATATATATATACATATATACATATACATATACATATACACAGATACAGATAAAAATACAGATACATAGAT
>NW_015555725.1:65310-79592 GCF_001515605.1 Sinocyclocheilus anshuiensis
TATATATATATGTGTGCACTTCTAAATTTGAACCCCTATTGGAGTCTATTACATTTCTTGTAGTCTTGTAGAACAGGACCTTTTCTGGCCAAGAACCGCCCACCCAGACAGGAAGACTCCATTTGATCTACATCTAAAGTGACCAAGCACATTTATTTTGGTTTCTACATGTCATTTAGAGGTAGATAAATTTATAATGCATTCATTGTATGACCACTATGCAACCATTCAAAGAACGTTTCAGCAGTATTTGTGAATGGCCGAGATTACATTTCTTACATTTCTGCGTATTGGTGCAACAAGCCACTCAAGGCAATGCTTTACAGTGATTTGACCAGATTCATTTGATACAGACAGCACTGTTCAACAAATAAGCACATTTAATTATAGTGCCAATTAGAATAATGGAAATATTGTTTAAGTAATACAGTCCATTAGCCTAATTGCAGTCGTTTATAGTTGCCAAGCAACTGTTATAATGGCTATTCCACAGCAGCTTCGAACACACCTCATCCAATCAGATTTTAAAGCTAGAATGATCTGTAACTTTCTAACCCCTCCTGCTACCTCTATTCTCTCTTGGCAGGCAGTAGATCATGCTACTATTCTGTCGAACCCTGAGGGAAAAGCACTAACTCATAGTCCGTCTGCTCTGCACTGGAGGAATGCCAGGCTCCTTGGTAGGCCTGTCACGATAACAACTTTTGGTTGTGCGATACATTGTCCCAGAAATAATTGCGATAAGCGATATTATTGTCATTTTAAAGACCATTTTATGCCACTGAATATATAATCATAATGTAACAGCATAATAATGCAAGAAGGCCTACACACTTCCAAATGACAACAAACTTTTAATTTTTAAGAATATTTAGATCATGGAAATTAAGTATCAAAATATTAGATACCTTAAAAAACTTGAATAAATAGTAAATAAACATTTTCTAACAAAAAGTGCAAAGTAACAAGTACAAAAAAAATTGGAATCTGTAGATTTTTCCATCTACAGATTTTTTCCTGACCTTCTTTTCTCTGTAAATTAAGGGTGCACACTATTCCTGAAAAACACAATCACTACTTAGCAGTCAGGTGTCCGTATGCAAAAAGGCACAGATCCTTAAACAAGGCCATATCTTCAGATGAAACTTTTTTTGTAGAAGCATTTTTTTAAATTTGAACTAGCACCTCATGACTACACCACGTTATGTATGAGAAGCTGCAAAAGACACAGGCGCAGGAGGAATGTAAAAAAACACGGTGACATTAATTTTTAAGTAAATATAATGGGCGATATATTGCGTCACCAAAAATGATTGAGGTCATGTACATATATTGCGCGATAAGTCGATATATTGATTATTGCGACAGGCCTACTCCTTGGATAGGTGAAGGCTGTCACCTTTATCTCACTGATGTGATTCGATACACTCATTCCATTCAGTTTTCGATTCAGTTCATTGTTTTCTTCATTTTAATCAGAGACCTAACAATGGCAGTCCTGAGAATACAAAGTAGTAATGAAGTGGAAGGTGAGAATGATAAAGAGGCCAGATTCACCCCCCTCAGACACAACAGAGCAAAACTGATGGAATAACTACTCCATGTATAATCCAATCACAAACAGACAACCTCAGAATCAATCCACGCTGTGGGCAAAGAAATAAATGCCAGTTTTATCGGCCGCATGAACATCTCCTTGGGGGTAAACAAGAACGTCAGGGAAATTATGGAATAAATAAACTGCCTGTGAAATGCAATAACTCTTGATCAGTAAGTGTCTTGCTCTCTGTGAGACAGACAGTGGGCTGCATTCATGAAGTGCAGCAGGGCTTAAAATGCCCTTCATCTGAATGACAGTTCAGAGATTTTTATTAGGTGAAGGTGGTTACATTATTTCTTAGTTTGCACATCAAAACCAAGAACAGACTAAAGGCTTGTTGGCCACACATAGACACATTTTAACACTGAGAATAAGAAATGTTTCCTGAGCAGCAAATCAGCATATCTGCATGATTTCTGAAGGATCATGTGACACTGAAGACTGGAGTAATGATGCTGAAAATTCAGCTTTGCCATTAAAGGCATAAATTACATTTTAAAATGCATTAAAACAGAAAAGTTATTTATAAAGTTAAATTCCAATTATATAATTATAAACAATTTCAAGTCTCTTAATTCATCTCCTTTGAATGAATCACCATCACAACAAAAGCACCAAAGCACCTCTTTTATAGCAAATTATTGCATGGCTCTCTGGAATACTTGTTTCTGATTGGTCAGTCATTCCAAGGTGTGATATGTAAGCAATAAGGTACTAGAGGCCGTGCTGTATTGTGAATAAGTCACAGCTGAAGGGTGTTGTTAGGCACGGCGTGAAGCGGAGAGCCTGCAATCCTTTCAGTCGTGACTTATTCACAATACAGCACACCTTGAGTATCTTATTGCTTTTATAAAAACAGTTATCACACAATACAAATATTAAATCCAAAAATGTATGTATTGATATGTTACTTTTTAAAAATAAATTCATTAAATGCTATCCTTCCGCTAAAAAAAATAGTTCCTGACAATGACATTAACTGTCAAGAGAATGTTCCGATGTAACAAGCCTAAAAGCGTATGTCAAATGTGTGAATGTAAATGTAAACTCTAAAGGAACCCTTTCAGATTTAGTAAACAATTTCTATGCACCTTGTTTTGCGGAAAGGGTAATTTTCATATTAAAGCCCTCTACAAAGTGTTGCACACTATGTTGGAAGCACATTCTCATATATTGGCAAGAAAAGCTTCTGAGTCTCTCATTGGACATGAACCTAGCAACAAGTCAACAAATTCATCAATCTGCTCTATGAACATAATTGTGGGGAGTCAAAATGTTACAGTATGCATTTAAACAACATAACTAAAAATACTTTCGTGAAACAATCTGTGCTTAATTTCTTAAATCTACTGTTCTCCATTTAATTGGCCGCCCCTTCCAAGGATTAAACCAGCAATCCTTGTGTAAGAAGGCTGTATCCTAAATCATGCATTTACACACTCCCCTCTCTTGCATGAGCCCCTTATTTCAGTGTAAATTACACAGGCATTTTAACAACCCAAGGGCTGTGCTGGAGGGGTGTATATTAGGTTTAATTTAGGCCATTCCCTGCAGTGTGTCTAACGTTTAGCTGCTACAAACATTAGCATATCTGTGCCAGAAGCAGAAACTCTAAGGAGCCATCTATCCATGTGGATTATAATATGCCAACGAGATCAATATAGATAAAGGGAACAACCCTGTCAACAACAGCTTTAGGGAGCACAAAGCTATTAAACCGGTGCTAGTTAATTAATATCTCTGATTGTGAGATAAACATTCAAAAATGCTAAAAAAACATGCAGAAAAAGAGAGAGACAGACGTCGCAAACCCAACAGCTCTAGTAATTTAATAGATGCAGCAATAATTAGAATATAGATAAAATAAATGATAAAAAATAAATAAATACATCTAGCAGAGAAGCTACTTATTGGTGGCACCTGATATGTACAAACTTACAGTTGTCAAATAAACAAAACAAAAGAAGCTAGAAACTGTGCAGGGAAAAAAAGAGAGAGAAAGACATCACAGCCCCAACAAATCATTTTTTTAAATAATTAAATAATTACAGATTATCCACGTTTTTATAATATATAACCCCCCTTTTCCCCCCAGTATAGGTGTGTGGCATCATTGATATGCAGCATACACACCTCCATGATGCAGGAAAAAGCTTTTGAAGTTCCACCTATCATATCCACCAGAGTGTTTCTGTACTGAAAATGGAACATTAATGCTTGGTATATGTATGTTGTGGACATTTTTGTCCTCACATTTACTGCATGGATGCCATCTTTCGCCTGCAGAGATAAGGTAGTCTTCACATCTCTATTCTCGTCCCCCCACCCCCACTTCACCGTTCAAGTTATTCCAAAGCACTAAGGGCCAATTAGTGAACCATAGGAGTTCTGTATCTGCAATAAATAATTATTCATTAATCAACATGTGTGAAATCTACGTGATTTATGGTGCATGGGGGAAATCGTGGCCTAATGGTTAGAGAGTCGGACTCGTAACCCGTCACTTTCACTTTCATTTATAATGGAGGAAAAGAGTCCAGAAAAAGAGGAAGATGGTGATGGACTTGAATGCAGGAGATCATTAATCAGTCAGACAGATGCTTACTGAGGGAATGTTGAGGCGTTAATATTGTGTGGTGAAAAGATCCACCCTGGAGCTACTGACAACAGAGATATGAAACGTGTTATTCATTTGAAAGACTTCCTGTACTACCGCACAACAAATAAAAATGTTTGCCCTATTTCCCTCATTAGAATCTTATGAAAATAAATGACCACTTCTGAGAGCAAGGTAGCGTGTGCGTTTGGGTCCAAAAGTAACACTTGCCAAGCTTCAAATGGAAGTAAAAGTGCAATTTTAATGGTGATCTTTTTTTTAGGATTTGCAACTTAAATGGTTTAAAGGAACAGTTCACCCAAAAATTAAAATTTGCTGAAAATGAACTCAGGCCATCTAAGATGAACAAGATGCAGTGAGAAATGCAAACACAGATCAATCCCATATTAACCTACCGGTTAACCTACCTATCTCCCCTACACATTTCAAGATTAAAGCATCAGTCAAAACACACCCGAAAGGAGAAACGCTCCCACAGATACAGCCGCAATGCAGTGAACACAAGTCAAAACTTACAGGAGAACTATTCCCAGAATTATCTCATCAGTCTAAAAAACTACAAGCACAAGACCACATGGTACTCGATGGGCATTATTGGATGTGATCCACATCAAAGAGATTATCTTCACCGCTAGCCCTTTAAACAATTTAATAATGAGAGTGAATGCACCATAAATAAGGTCACAAAGCCCCGCCGGTCTATTAATCACGCTCTGAAAGGACAATAGAAGAGATGACATCCCGCTCTTTCCTCGTATAGATCTGCTTAAAACAGCACAATACCCCCAACAACAGCAGCTTAAACTGGTCTGAGCTAAACAGAGGGCTGAACTTGAACACTAAGCGATCTAGAGCTAGATAAATACGAACGGGTCAGATTTAGCCATGAGGGAATCTGTCCCCAAACATCCTCACCACTGTTCGCAGAAGCCTCTGTAAATATCCTTGTTGACTCAAAGCAAGTTTATACACATCCACAGGTGTGCCGCTCAAACACACACACACACACACATACACACACACTGCTACATTTAAGTTCTGTCCTGACAGCGCATATCTGAGTGGCAGTTGTTGGCTAACCTCACACACATTCCTTACCACGTGTATTTTAAGGCCAGACTGCAGCTGCTGTGGTTACATGCGCAGCAAATATCGGACAGCCAAAACCAGGCCGAACATCGAGAGCAGGGCAGATTCATGCAGAAACTAGGAACTACAGATTATAGTGTTTGATCATTTTCTCTTCTAAGTCTTGCAAATTTAATTGGTGTCAGTTCTGATTTAAGCATCCCACTAAAAAAAAAAAAACTACATTCAAATGATAAAAGACTATATTATCCTTAATAAATGTCCTGGGTCTTAATCAGGGTAGATTATGAAATGTTTAATAAGAAATGTTTCATAAGCATGAAACCAGCACATTAAAATGATTTTTAAAGGATCAACTGACACTAGACACAATTCAGCTAAAGATATTCAGCTTTGTCATCACAGGAATAAATTACATTTTAGAAATTAAATATATTAAAATAGAAAATTGTTATTTAAAATTGTAATAGTATTTCACAATATTACAATTTTTACTGTATTTTTAATCAAATAAATGCAGCCTTGGTGAACACAAGAGACTTCTTTAAAAAGCATTAAAAAAAAAATGTTGTGAACGGTAGTGTAGAAAATGTTAAAGCATGAACTGCTTTATAGCAAATTTAAGTAAATGATTCAGTCCCTCCCTCATAACACACAAAAAAGACTCTCATACTCACACCACCTACTGGCATAATGATGTAACTGCTAGAAATGGTCACTTAAGAAATCAGAATAAATCTCTCTGATGCACTGATTCAAAAGATTTGAGTAGTCAGCACTTCAAAATCCTCAGCAAGCCCACATGACACACCAGAGATAAGAATAAAACCCCATCCATTCTTCTGACACCTAGGCATTTAGATGGGCTTGGAGAATGACCCAGATGGAGTAGCTGCCCAGTACTGGGACTTAATCCCTCCTTTCTCCTTGACTTTAAGAGACACTCTATTTAATTGTGTGTTCTCTACTAAAACTACACACATTTGCACACTAACACGAATATGTAGATACACACATACATGCATCTATCTTCAAACATATCGGTGAATAGTTACAAGTAGTTGGAAAACAGTCCTCAACCATTTTCTAGCCACTTCCTAAACGGAAGTCCAGACAGAATGAGCCTAAGTGAGAGAGGGGAAAAATCTGAACCGTCAAGCATTGTTTACTCAACTGCGGTTAAGTGTCAGATTCAATGCAGCTGAGTGTTTGTTATAAGATAAGGTCTAGGAGACAAATACCAGCATTTCTATAAACCTGTTCAACAGAATGAAAGAGGTCAAAAGTCACTGACCTAAAAACTGATGTGTGTCCACCACATTTTGCATAACAAACACTATATAGACATTATACTTTAGTGCTCATTTGGTATATATACATATATGTGTGTGTGTGTGTGTGTGTAATACACACACATATGGTGTTATATACTAATTTTTAACCCTTTCTTTCATTGGGATGCTATGAAAGTTGCATTTATATACTACATGAGCCCCATAGCTTAATGTGTCAAGAGTGTGCGAACCACTATGCCACAGCTCTGACATTAAATACAGCCAGTTTGGCTCTGTTCTCATAGTGTTTTTGATTAGTGCATGAGTAGGTCTGTTCCTGGATCATTTCCCGCCGAGTTACACAATCACGTTTTGGTCTAGCAGAACTTCTCCTTTCCCTCTGATTCACTGCTTTCTCAACATAGCTTCACGTATATTAAAAGCACATTAGGCCCGATCTACACACACTACGCCAGCACACAAGCACATATAGTGGGAACAGAATCATTGAGAGCATGTAGAGCGCAGGAGACTGATTTACTATCATGTTTGACGTGGGACGTTTCGCTGCGGTGGAAAACAGCAAGATATCGCGACACTCGCTGTGGTAAACTGCATCTGGAACACAAATGTGGCAGAACAGTACATGCTTTGATAAATATGGCTGTAACGTTGACTACACTATCTTCACATAGGAACAAAAATGTGCACAAATGCACTATGAATTAAAGAAGATCGCAAGGTTAAAACACATTCATGGTGACAGCTTGGTAATATTACCTTCCTTCCTGTCTGTCTGCTCAGACTGATCACACGCAAACAAGCTCCTAAATTAAATGAGACAATCCAGTTGGATGTTTCTGTATGTAATAAAAAAGACTGCAGAAAGATATCGCCTGTCATGGCCTGCATCATCAAAGCAGAGGGGGTGAGGGAGGGAGAGAGACCATCAGAACAATGAGGAGCTTTCACAGGCTGAGGGCTGCAAAGAGACACAATAACTCCCTTTAGCAATCAGAGCTCACAACAGACAATCTATCTATCATGAACTACAGAGGGAGGGAGGAAGAGGGGGAGAGAGAGAGATTGTTTATGTCTGTGAATATGATTATGAAGCAAAAGAAAATGCTGTAAGTTGTATGATTGGTTCTGCTCCAACAGATCAGAACTACCTGCTTAAAACTACGAACACAAAATAAAATAAAAAAAAAAACATCGAACTTGATCTGACTTGATTGCTTAATTGTAGAAAGGAAACACTAGACAATATAGAATGTTAGAATAATAGAACAAGAGATAGATGTATACATATTCAAATAATTAGACTCAATGTTCTGGCCGTGTGCTCGGATTGTTCAAAAAAGCTGACGTAAAGTGGCTTTTCTAGGAACAATGAAATGACAACCATCTGAAGTCTGAAACTCAGTGTCAGATGTAACATAGGGTAAATTGTGTTTTAAGAGACTGGTGGCCTGGTTCCTTATTAAACTGATTATTACTGTGTGTGTGTGTGTGTGTCTGAACCAATATGGCGACTTCCGCTGAATTTTCATGTAAATGATGTGCATGATGTTATTTTTCAAAAGTACTAGCCATTTATTAGTGTATAAAACTTTTCTAAGAGAACAATTGTGTGCACCTGTAATGAAAGGCTAAGGCGTTGCTAAAAATCTGCAGTATGATAATCTCTTTTTCTAACTTTATGATAGTCTACGTCTTGCATCAACAGTCTAGAAATGCATCTAAAATTCTCAAATAAGCACATATTGCAAAACTAAGCAAGGCTGAAGGAAAATGAGCCCTGAATAGGCGTTCCGACTTACTGTATGAATGCGTGGCACAAATTAAAGTTAGTTAAATTAAGTCAGAAAAAAACAGCTATATGGTTATAAATAGCTCACCACACGTGCCTGTTCAGACACACATGGTTCTCAAGTCAAGTGTGCCAAATCAAGCGCCAAATAAGCTGGCATTTCAGTGTGCTACAACAAATGTGTGAAACTCAGAGCATCCAAAATAGAAGATAGCATTACCCAAACTGGCATTAGATTTCAAGAACGAATCAGGACTGTATCAATGGCCATACCCACACATTTAAACACATGCTCATCATCTGGCGTGAGTAATTGGCCACATTCACTTTATGAAGCGTTCAACAATACCTCCCCCAAATGTGCGTTCTCTTTTTATACTATGGGGACATGCAGCCTCTCTCTCTCTCTTTCAGCCAATCTTTATCTTCTAACCCCCATACTGTTTCAACACCAAGCAGAACCTACAATACACACACACACACACAGCACACAAATCCATCCACTCCAACAGAGGAATGAGGGACAGTGAGACAGACATGGTGAATGAGATGAACAAAGCAGTAGATGGAAAGTCTTATAACAAAGATAAAGAGAAATCTCTCTATCCAGCGCTCTCATCTCTCCAGCCTCCTTGGCAATAATCTGTGTACTGCAAACAGAACAGAATAAAGCAGAAAGTGTCAAACAAAAAAGAAAAGTCGTCAGTAATGTAATAATTTGTTGTTAACTAGAAAAGCAAAATTTGTCAAAGCAAACTTTAAAAGTGAATGTTTTGAGAAACGTCTAAAGAGATTGAGAGATAGTCGGAACTATAGACAGATAGAACGATAGATAGATAGAGTGATAGAATGATAGATGGATAGAATGATAGAACAACAGACATAGAATGATAGATGGATGAAATGTTAGAACGACAAAACAACAGACAGATAGACCGAACAACATAGATAGAACAATAGATAGACAGTATATAGACAGGTAGAACAATAAAAATAAGACAGATAGAATGACAGAAACACAGATAGAACAACAGAGAGACAGAGAACGATAGACAGATGGAGTGACAGATAGAATGATACAAAGATAAAATGACAGACAGAACACCAGAAAGATAAAATGACAGACAAAACGCTAGAACAATACATAGCACAGATAGAGAACAGAAATCATATATGAATATATGCAACAAGTGCAACCAATAAGAGATGAATTATGTTTTTCTTTAGCTGAGAATCATGGGTAAAACTGCATGACCACAGCAGTCAATTTTACACAGATAGTGTTTACGCACTAATGGCTATTATATTCAACAATCCAGAAATCCTTGACCTGAATGACTCAGAGAGTGTGAATATTATGCAAGACAGATAATCTGAATGCGTGGTCAAGTCAAGTCAAGTCACCTTTATTTATATAGCGCTTTATACAATACTGAACGTGTCAAAGCAGCTTTACAGTGTCAAACAGGAAAAAAGTTTGTCAATAATGCAAGAGGACAATAACAAAGAGTCATTTTTCCAGCTAAAGTCAGTTCATTGATGATTCAGTGATGTCATCATCCAGTTCAGCTCTCTTCCAATAGTGTCTGTGCAGTCAGTCAGTCAAGTGTCCCCCGACTAAGCAAGCCAAAGGTGACAGTGGCAAGGAACCAAAACTCCATCGTGACAGAAATGGAGAAAAAACCTTGGGAGAAACCAGGCTCAGTCGAGGGGCCAGTTCTCCTCTGGCCTGACGAAACCAGCATGCCATGGTTTAATTCCAGGCTGCAACACAGGTCAGATTGTGCAGAGGACTTGTCTGGTTCCCATGGTCTTGTGCCGATGGTCGTCAAGGTGACGAGGTCTTCGCAGTGCATCTTTCTCTGGGGCGCTCTCTCATACAGACTGATGAGGGCAGTTATTTGTAATGTGAACATAATAACTGAATGAAAAACTAGATTTTGCATTTTATGAAGAAAAAGTACTACTTGCCCTTGCAAATCTCGCCATGTGTTGTAGGAGTTTGACAGCGTGTTGCTAAATTCTGACTGAGAGCTTTTTATTGTGTTGCTAGGTGGTTGGATGATTGTTTCCTATCATAAAGCCTAATATGTAACCCCAAGTATGAGCAATAATTATAAATAGGCCACATACATATGTAAATATCTGCCAGAACATGCTCAGACATATTCCTTTGCAAAACATATTAATAATCATATTTAATCAAAAGAACATCCAAGAACATTCCTTTGAAGTTTTTGCTTGGGTTTTAATTTGCATCTAAATCAATGCTGCCAGGATACGATTTTGCATGACAAACCCATATACTCATTAAACAAAGCATGAATGTGTGAGGTGTCCTATCAATGCATAACAGAGGCATAAATATGACCCTGGTCATAAGGGTCAATTTTTCGAAACTGAGATTTATACATCATCTGAAAGCTGAATAAATAAGCTTTCCATTGATTTACTGTTTGTTAGTATAGGACAATATTTGGCCGAGATAAAACTATTTGAAAATCTGGAATCCGAGGGTGCAAAAAAATCAAAATATTGAGAAAATCGCCTTTAAAGTTGTCCTAATGAAGTTCTTAGCAATGCGTATTACTAATCAAAAATTACGTTTTAATATATTAGGAAATTTACAAAATATCTTCATGGAACATGATCTTTACTTAATATCCTAATGATTTTTGGCATAAAAGAAAAAAACTATAATTTTGACCCATACAATGTATTTTTGGCTATTGCTACAAATATACCCCAGTGACTTATAGGGGTCATATGATGTTGCTAAAAAGAACATTATTTTGTGTATTTGGTGTAATGAAATGTGTTTATGTGGTTTAAAGTTAAAAAAACACATTATTTTCCACATACTGTACATTATTGTTTCTCCTCTATGCCCCGCCTTTCTGAAACGCGTCGATTTTTTACAAAGCTCATCGGTCTGAAAAGAGAGGCGTGCTGTGATTGGCCAGCTATCCAGTGCATTGTGATTGGCCGAATACCTCAAGCATGTGACGGAAATGTTACGCCCCTTACCATACTGTGTGATACCCTGTCCGGCCAGAGCGACGATTCAAAAACATTAAAACCCATTATAAACGAGGCATTTGTTGCATCCAGTGGGGACATAATTACAGATTATAATGATTTATACTGTCTTTTTACATTGGCCGTTTACAAGCCGTTTTACGTAGGCGTGGTTGACTCTTAACTTTTATTAAGAATATCTCTTTGGATTTGAGACTTTAGTCTTTGCAATCTTCTTTATGCACCAAGAGCTTGTAACATTTCAAAGAGAAAGGAAAAATTGAAATCGCATCATATGACCCTTTTAAGACTGGTTTTGTGGTCCAGGGTCACAAATAGCACAAAAAAAACGCCCACTGCAATTAGTGCAGCATGCAGACTGAACACAGGCCTCTTGCAGGGAGAGTGAATAAAACTGAGAAGAGAAGGAACAGATGAGGAATGAACATAATCACTGTCTCTCTAGGACCTAAATTTCCTCTCCATCTATCTAATCTACTCATTAAGAAGTGTCTGAAACATATCCCCACACAAGAATGGAAGGAAATCAGTAATGACCGCTCAGTGGAAATCTCTTCAGTCTCAAGCAGGAACTGCCTTTGTTCCAGCAGGAGATGCTGAAAGACGGGAGAGAGAAAGATAGACTGTTTACTCTGGCACTTCTGAAATCACCTCCTCTCTCTTTAGATGAGGATGATTGACATCTCACCGAGAACAATGACAACAGCTCAGAAATTAGTCAACTCAAGTTAAAGGAAGAGCTCACCCGGAAATGAAAGTTTGCTGAAAATGTACTCACCCTCAGGCTATTCAAGATGTAGATGAATTTGTTTCTTCATCAGAACAGATTTGGAGAAATTTAGCATTACATCACTTGCTCACCAATGGATTCTCTGCAGTGAATGAGTGCTGTCAGATTGAGTCTCTAAACAGCTGAAAAAAATATCACGCAGTAATCCACGTGACTCCAGTCCATCAATTAACAGCTCAATTTCCAAGTCTTCTATCCATAATATTGCTTTCTCCAATAAAAACATTTGTCTCATCTAAATCAGGAGAGAAATATGCACATATTAAGCACCGTGCAAGCAAAAACAGTCTACTGGATGAAGCATTAATATGGATTATAGACTCATATTTAAGCTAGAAGCAATGTTTTAAAGTTAAAACGCCTTAATGATGGATTTGTTTCTTACAAACACACAGCTTTTTGCTTCTCAAGACATTAATTGATGGACTGGAGTCATGTGGATTACTGTGATATTTTTATCAGCTGTTTGGCCTCTCATTCTGACGGCACCCATTCACTGCAGAGGATCCATTGGTGAGCAAGTGATGTAATGCTAAATTTCTCAAAATATTTGATGAAGAAACAAACTCATCCACATCTAGATCCTGAGGGCGAGTAAATTTTCAGCAAATGTTCATTTTGGGTGAACTACTTTAAGTCAAGGAGAACTGAGCACAATAAACTCAAAGACGACTGTCTGACATTTATTTAAATATGTATAAATAAAATCACCTTCATCTTTCTAGAAACTGTACTCTCATATATAACTGCCTCTGGTCCTACAGTAGGCACTGCAAAATCTCCCATAATTGCTCCTTTCCAGTGGCCTCGATCCAATTTGTCTCAATTCTGACATTCTGTAATGTTCTCCACTGCACAAAGATCAGCCTCAGAGCTGTTCAATAAGACATGATGAAAATGAATATGAAAATGAATCTCTGTAAGGGAAGAAATAACTGCAGGAAAAAATGCCAAGCTTTAGTTTCCCAGTGACAGGTTTTGGGTCAGAGGTCAAATGGCAATAAAACACATTTCTAAATGCTACATGGGAGACATTCTGACACTGTAGTAAAAGGTCTTGCAATTTATTCTGGAGCCCAAATATATTGTAGACACAAATAGCACATTTTAATCACAATTTCAGTCTAATCATCTTTCTATCTCTATATATGAGAGAAACTGCTAGAGCAGTATTGAAAATCACTAATCACTGCTGTGCTTACCCTTAACAAATGATAATATATTAGCATAATTAAGAGCCAAATTTAGTAAAGCCGAGGGATGAGATACAATCTCAGGAATAGAAACACTCTTTTGATGTATTAATACCTCAGACGTGCTCTCCTCATGGGTTTGTTTCAGTTCAACAGTTCTGAAGGTGCTTTAGTTAAAAGTAAATCTTAAGTCTCTTAGACATGAGCAAGCAATTTTTCTCCACAAGTAACAGTATGCAAAAACCAGTCTATTAAAATGGGCTTATTAAATGATTTTGTAACATCTAACTTTTCCCCTCAAGGTCATTTATAATGAAGTAACAGTCATAAATTAGTTTGCTGCTGTGACTTTAAACATTTTGTATGTAAATTATCTCGTTTTTGAATAACGTACAATCTATTGGCATAGTTCAAGCTGGGAGCTGAATAAACAAAATATCCAAAACTAAACAATCTCTAATTAATGAGTTGGCTGTTAACAACTAGTTGATATGTTAACATGAGGAGTCATACTGTTCAAAAGTTTGGGGTCGGTAAAAAAAAATGCTACTATTACTATGCAAATATGTTTTCATTTAATCGAGTTTGTGACATAACACCCCTGACAATCTGCATCAAGTTATTCAACAATTCTTGCCCCCTTTAAAAAGCTGGACAATCCACATTCATTCAAAAATAAATCTAAACAAAAAATATTTTTAATGCACATTTTTTTCATCTGATTTAAGAATGCAAGAATATATATAAAATATATAAATAATAAATTTATATTATAAATAATAAAATAATACTTCAGTTTTAAAAGTTAAAACTTCAGGGTTTTGCCTGCAGCACACACACACACACACACACACACACACACACACA
>NW_015555725.1:79687-87786 GCF_001515605.1 Sinocyclocheilus anshuiensis
CACACACACAAAAACACCTTTGTGGAGTGCGCAAAATACTCTCACAGCCTCTCAGAGCAAGAGAAACCCCAGCAGAGACAGAGAGTGTTCAAAGCTGCACACAACCTAGACTCAAAGAGAGACAAAGAGGAAAAATGGATACTCTTGAGCACAGTGACATAATGCAAGGGAAAGATGGGAATAAAATGTAAGAGAAAGACGGGAATAAAAACAGGATGATGGAATTGCAGACGTATTCCTCTGAGAGGGACAGGCAGTAGAGAGCGTAATGTCTTCCCATGAAAAGAGTTAAAGGAGTCAAGGAATCCTGAGGTGTGTGTCAAAGTGACGCTCTGCTTTCTCTCCCCACAGATGCACACAAAAATAGGACACCAAATCTGAGCACATTCTCTCCATTTGGTCGGCAGAAATGTCAGTGAATGCTGAGCTCCAGAGACAGAGAAACAGTGACAGTACACAGCCAAATCAGCACAGAATCTGAGGGAGATCGACAGACTGCACTTTTCTGTAGAGCTTTTATAGAAAGTTTCAGGAGATGAAAACTTCAATATTCACCTGCTGTAAAACTTTAACAGTCCCCTGATGGAAATTCAGTACTTTCAGTATTCTGCACATTAACCAAAGCACAATGGGAGAAAATGGGGAAAATATTGGTTTATATAAAATTCAGGCTCACACAGATTTTTTCCCCCATGGAATTCTGTGGAATGTGTTTAAATAGACTAAATTGTGTCAAATAGCCAACAGTGCAACACTTATTTGGTAGGCATAAATCTGCAGCCACAAACCTCAAAAAGCATCACAAATTTTGAGCACCACTCATTTATTGCATATTTGTTTTTTAATAGTTGTGGCCTAGTGGTTAGAGAGTTGGACTTTTAACCCAAAGGTTGTGGGTTCGAGTCTTGGTACCGGCAGGGATTGTAGGTGGGGGGAGTGAATGTACAGCATTCTCTTCCACCTTCAACACCACGACTGAAGTGAGACCCTTGAGCAAGGCACCGAACCTCCAACTGCTCCCTGGGCACCGCAGCAATATGGCTGCCCACTGCTCTGTGTGTGTGTTCATGGTGTGTGTGTGTGTGCACTTAGGTTAAATGCAGAGAGCAAATTCCAAGTATGGAACACCATACTTGGTATCACATCATGTCACATAATATTTGTGCTAATTCAATTCTGCTTTCAGTTATCAATAACACTTAAAAAAACTGCAAGGACATTATCCATTCCATTAACCCTAAAACACAACGCAATGAAGTGCAAAATTCAAAATACAGGTAAAACACACACACAAAAAAATCAATACAGAAAATTCATTCATATTAATACAGTACACATTGGTGCCTATTTTCATGGATTTTATTATTTTATTTTTACAGTGTAGTGTAGTACTTTTACCTCCGTGGAGCATATTCTACGATATTCTATAAAAAAAAATAGTAACATTTTAAAATATATTAAATATTTAAAATATATTAAAATAGAAAATAGCTATTTAAAATTGTAATAATAATAATTCACAATATTACTGTTTTACTGCATTTTTTGAAAAAAAAAAAAAAAATTGCAGCCTTGGTGAGCATAAAAATTTATTACATTTAAAGCATAAAAATGTAAATTTGATGTACATTTTTTGGGGCAGTCGTGGCCTAATGGTTAGAGAGTCGGACTAGTAATCCAAAGGTTGCGGGTTCGAGTCGCGGTACTGGCAGGGATTGTTGGTGGAGGGAGTGAATGAGCAGAGCATGAATGAGCAGTGAATGGGCATCGAACCCCCAACTGCTCCCCGGGCACTGCAACACATGGCTGCCCACTGTGTGTGTTCAGGGTGTGTGTGTGTCAGCTCACTGCTGTGTGTGTGCACTTGGATGGGTTAAATGCAGAGCACAAATTCCAAGTATGGGACACCATACTTGGCTACACGTCACGTCACTTTCACTTTCAAATGCCAAGTTTGAAAGACACAGTGATATGCTTAAAATCAACGTTTATGTCAAATTCCTACCTGTACATTACCCTTTAATTCCAACCACACTTTATATATAACACTTTCAATATTCTTCATCATAGCTTTCACCTGAAAAATCTTCCCAATATGCCCGTTCTTACTACATGAGTACATAAGAGTCTCATGAGAGTCTCATTCATACCGAGGAACAGCTGGAGTAGATGATGCAGGGATTTGCTTGGAGAAGCAAAAACTCTGAGAACAATCCCTCCTCTGCATGGACACAATGGGAGGCACAGATTACTGCTGCACAATAGAGCTAACATGCATTGTTCATTGAAAATCTGCCAGCCCAATTCCCACACTACATGTGGCCCGATCCAACCACACTTTGCAAAACACGTCACAAACTGCTGATCATCTAACTTTTTCATCAGAAAAAAAAGAGGCAACTCACATGTTTGTTGTGTCTTATGACCTCGTTCAAAGTGTTTAAAGGAATGGTTAACCCAAAAATGAGAGGTAGATGAGTTTATTTCTTCATCAGAACAGGAGAAATGTAATATTTTATCAATTGCTCACCAATGTATCCTCTGCAGTGAATGGGTGCCGTCAGAATGAGAGTCCAAACAGCTGATAAACACATCACAAAAATCGACAAGTAATCCACAGAACTCCAGTCCATCACTTATCGTCTTGTGAAGTGAAAAACTTGACGTGATGTTTTAATTAGCTGCTTGGACTCTCATTCTAACGGCACCCATTCACTGCAGAGGATCCATTAGTGAGCAAATGATAAAATACGAAATTTCTCCAAATCTGTTCTGATGAAGAAATAAACTCATCTTCCTCTTAGACTCCACTGGTGAACAAGTGATGTAGTGCTAAACAAACAAACTCATCTACATCATGGGTGGCCTGAGGATGCGTACATTTTTAGAAAATTTATATTTTTGGGTGAGTTATTCTTTTAAAGTTCTCTTCTGCACTTTTTCAACAGCAGCTCACTCTGTCATTTTTAAACACTTTTTCCACAGAAATGAATTTTTTCACTACTGTAGTGACGTCACTGCACATGCAATGTTGCAAGGTTGCGCACATAGCTCTGACCTCTCAGCAGAAATATTTAGTATATATTTAAATATTTAGTATACACTCAGATGCAGGAACTCCACCCAGAGTCATATAAACAGCATGGTACAGTCTATATGGGCATAACTGGGATACTCATGCTATTGAAACAATGAGACGAGGGTTAAAATCTTGCTCAGTCATTGTGCCCTTGAAAAAGACTCTTAACTGACCCTAGCGAGCAGCTGTTCCTGTGTTGTGACTGTGTTCTGTCTCTGTTTGAGCAATGATGGGGAGTATATGCCACATGCTCGTCCAAAAAATGAGTCAATGTAGCATTGGCTTAACATAAATTAATAGGACCGTCTTTTTACTGCTACTCAGGTATGCTGCGATTATGATTAGGGTTGGAGATGTTTGGAAGGCTGACAGAATGCAGCGTGTTAATGAACCTATATTAAAAGAAGAAGAAACACAGCATGCGGATGAATACAGTGATCAGGGTTTAATTAGGGTTTAAAACGGTTTAATTATCATGTCCAATAAAATCCAATCCAATGCCAATAGGAGTAATACAGTGGCATTCCGATGAACATATGCACACGATCCAAAGACTGACCAATTTATAATTTAGGCTTTTAGAAATCTGAAGTCAGAAAGTCAGAAAGTGCTTTATTTCCAAGTAGGTTTACACACTTAAGGAATTTGTCTTGGCGACAGGAGCTTCCAGTGCAGAAGAAAGTACAGACATGCATACTACAAACATACATGATAGTGCAGACATGCATAGAAATGGAAATACTCCAGTGCACCTGTGAGCATAATGCCCAACGAGCGACTAGCATCCACTCCTTCCCTTCCTTTAGCGTCTCTTCTTTCAGCAGAGCTAAATGATTGACTGGGGCACTTAGAGAATTACTCGACATATTTAGCAAAGATCAGCAGATGTTCAGCTGAGTGACAGAAAATAAATCTGAGAGGAGAAGACAGAAAGAGAGAAAAACAACAGAAAGAGAGAATGACAGATAGATAGATAGATAGATAGATAGATAGATAGATAGATAGAAAACAGTGATAGATTGATAGAATGATAGAATGATAAAGAAAAGAGAGAAAGAATCATAGAAAGGAAGAAAGAACAATTTAATGATAGAATCAAATAATGACAGCTAGAATGATAGAATTATGGATAGAATGATAGAATGATATATAGAACAACAGAACGATAGATAGAACGATAGATAGATAGAACGATAGATAGAACAGAACGATAGATAGAACAACGATACATAGAATGATAGAATGATAGAACGAACGATAGATAGAACAATAGAACGATAGAACGATAGATAGGTAGAACGATAGAACTATAGAACGAATGATAGAACGAACAATAGAACGAGCGATAGATAGAATGATAGAACGATAGAACGAACGAACTATAGAACGAACAATAGAACGATAGAACTAATGATAGAACAATAGATAGACAGAACGATAGATAGATAGAACGAATGAACAATAGAGAGAACGATAGAACGAACAATAGACAGAACGATAGAACGATAGAACGAACGATAGATAGAACGATAGAACGATAGATAGAACGAATGATAGAACGAACGATAGAACAATAGAACGAACGATAGAACAATAGATAGATAGATAGAACATTAGAACGAACGATAGAACAAACGATAGAACGATAGAACGATAGATAGATAGATAGATAGAACAATAGAACAATAGAACGAACGATAGAACAAACGATAGAACAATAGATAGATAGATAGATAGAACAATAGAACGAACGATAGAACGAACAATAGAATGATAGAACGAACGATAGAACAAACGATAGAACAATAGATAGATAGATAGATAGATAGATAGATAGAACAATAGAACGAACGATAGATAGAACGATAGATAGATAGAACGAACGATAGAACGAACAATAGAACAATAGATAGATAGATATAGATAGAACCATAGATAGATAGAACCATAGATAGATAGAACCATAGAACAATAGAACGAACGATAGAACGAACGATAGAACAATAGATAGATTAAATTCAATGAAAAAATTAAATAAAAAAACAGAGCTCTTCATTTTGACGACAACATGCAAAATATTTTCCCTTAAAAATGTTAACTCCCTGCATTCCATTCCATTAGTTATGAAAGCATCAGGTGGAGAGCTATGCTGCAAATCAACAATTATTCAACACTAATACAACATATCACAACCTGAAACAGAACTGCTGCTGCTCAGCTCATACACCTCTAATCTAAAAAAAGAACTATATGACCTCGACATGAAACAATCATGAGATTTAATTTGCAACAGTTCTTTAGAATTCAGATTTCAATGGGAAAATGTCCCTCACTGTGAGCATTCAATCGTTCATTTCATCTCACAACGCTGCATTTCAACACTCTTCTTATCTACACGCTACCTCAGCTCCCAAAGTAAAGCCTGAACGGCTAACACAAACTCTCTCTATCTCCGTCTCAAAAGGTTTAGCATGAATGGGGCTCTTTTGAGTGAAGCAGCGTTCCTCCTACAGTGGAAACTATGACAAGCAAGAGCCAGCAGCAGGTAGGAAGCTAAAAGCCAGATAGCCTTCCCTGTGAAAAAAAGGGACAAAAACACCCACAACTCTTTATTCTACCATTTTTTTCTAAATAAGACTTGCGGTAAGAAGACATTGGAGGGGTCAGCGGCTGAAACAATTAGCACTGTTATTATTGGTTGTGATTTAGAGCTGCGAGGGGTTATATTTAGTGTGTTGGGAAATGAGTGCAGAAAAATAAATATCACCTTGACTTCTTGATGCCATTATAACAAACGCAGCAGGGTTGTGAGTGGGTCCTTGTTTAAAGTCGAGCCTAAAGCCATGCAGGTTTATTTATTTAAAAATATATATACACTTTCTACCTTATATATATCGCAGTACACTGTAGAGGCCTGTTTGAGAGGATTGAGTTAAAACCTGAGATTAAGCATCTCTGAATGCTCACCTATAAAGTATGACCAGAAATACACAGAATTGCTGCTCTATAATAGCAGCATCAGTTTTATTAAATAAAAAAGCAGCCATCCATGTGAGAAACATGAAATGGAGATCAAGAGTCAACAGCCACAGCTAATTATTTTAGCATCACAGAACACCTTCCAGAATTGAACAAACCAAACATTCACATTTGCTGCAGCTCTAAGTCAAAGCAAATAAATAATTTCACATTTGTGCTCATGATCACATTTCAGGACACCAAACTTATAATTATCATAATATAGTATAATTTTAGAACATAAAATATATTATAATATTAAAATATAACAACTTATTCATTAATGTTCAAAAATGGTAATTAAAACATAAGCAAACTGGCTTATATTTTAAAATTAAATTTAATATAATATAAATGATATTAATGAATCAATTATTTATTCATTAATATTTAGAAGGTAATTAAAACATGAGCAAACTGACTTGATGTTGCTCAAATAAAAAAAAAAATCAAATTTGTAAAATAAATAATAATACAATTAAAATTCATAATAACTAAAAAAAATGTCTATGGGACAAACAAAGGTTGCATTTTATGTGCATTTTTGTATGCTACAAATGCACTAATTTTTAAAGATGGAATATTCTTGTGTCAAGAACTGAACACCTTAGACATTCAGAACAAGGTTTTACCAAAAAAAGTGATGCAAAAAATACAAGCCACTTTTAAGACACAAGCTAAAAAAGTTTATTGTTGTAGATTTTAAAGAGGACCAAGTGCTATTTTCATGAATCGATAGGCAGAGGAGCGTACATAAAAACACACAAAAATTCTCCCTCACTTCCATTAAAGTCTAATGTGTGCTGTTCTCAGAGCAGAGCACTATTAAGGCACTACACCCAGTTTTATATTTAAGTTTTGTGAGTCATGCCTTCCCATGGGACCACTCTCCCTATGCGAACAAAATCGGTCCATTTTTGGGAATGACAAGCAGTGGAGTACAGAAAAAGCTGCATGCCATTCAAATATATTAAAAGCCTTCATAATACATTAGCTAGTCTATACTATTCATACCATAAATTGTCCTTGCAATGGTATTGCTGGAGAATTTAACATAACAGTATGTAAAGTTTTCATATCTGCATTTTGTCACCCAAATGGATTTGACATAAACTGTAACTTCATGTTATGACAGATAACATACAGAGAATTTAGCACGCTTCATATTTCATACTGGGCTCTGGGCCTACCATTTTCATTCGTTGCTTTCTGTCTTCACTCACTCACAGATTACTTACTGTCTCTCACTATGGTTTGCTTCAAAGGAAACAAAGGCACAAGTCTTAACACAATTAATCATCAACTCAACAAATTACGTGACTTTGGAATAATCTTAGATTGAGTTTCTTAAATGCTGTATTTATGTCATGATTGCTCTGTGAAGGTTGAGCATGCATAAGGCACTCGGCTTTGTTTACACAGAGCACTTGTGTTTTGTTAACACACGATAAGGGTCACAAATGACTTTGAGAACTGCCCAGATTTTACATCACTGCTCAGCTGAAACATGAGTATCAATGTGCTCTGCTTGATGTCAAAAAACATTTGGCTGTGTTCGTAAGGGAATACTAGCATACATGCTTACTATGTGATCTCCACTAAAGAAAAAGAAGAGTATGTGAAATAGTCTGAAATAGTCTAAACATTTCAACAGTATGATGATCTCATTAGATTCATTGATAATTTAGCAGGTGGTGACCATTATCGCAGTAATAAAAGCGGTTATTTTGTTTTGTTTTAAAATTTAATGGTGTAAAAAATATGTAATCAAATAATCACATGCAGTTCTTAAAGTCAAGAAAAGGATTGCAAATAAATAAATAAATAAAATGTTGTTTGTTTGTTTATTTAAACCATGGCTTCTTTACGTATTTATATTTGAATATATATATATATATTTTGAACCTGACATGTTTTATTTGACCCATTTAAATATTTTATATTATAAATAAATAAATGTTTTCCTTTATTTCTATTTAATTATTTATGTAATTACATTTTT
>NW_015555725.1:88098-88327 GCF_001515605.1 Sinocyclocheilus anshuiensis
AAATAACATATTGTACTTCCAGGTTCATTCATGGAAATGGAAAGTAAAGCTCCAGACAAAAAAATAAATTAAGAAGCCATTGGCTCCTATAAGTAACAAAATTAGGTGCCAATTTTTTTTTTTAAGTGCCACAGAATAAATGTGTTTTTTATTTTTTTTATTTTAACACTTGGTCCCATGGCATGAAAATGTCACTTTATGAGGTTTTTTAACATTAATATGAGTTCCC
>NW_015555725.1:88647-91523 GCF_001515605.1 Sinocyclocheilus anshuiensis
AATTTCGGGAAAGAGACTTCAGATACAGTACTAGGGACCACTTAGGCCTATATAAAAGCATCTAAAAAGCAGCATGTCATGGGACCTTTAACATTTCAGTGACTGTCATGTGTTTAGATCTCATCTTTTCTTGTCTTTATTAGCATTTTACTCCATCTTGTAGATGTCCTGGGAACTAAGGTTCACTTAAAGTGGGAACTAAACTTCTTTTCCAACTTGAGAGCTATATACAGTCACAAAGAATTGTTTATTACACAGAATCTGTGCCAGTATCATGGACCATAATTATGTCAGCATCACTTGGCCACTGAGTGTAATTTGGGCTCCTCCTCAATGCATCTTATACATGTTGTAATATGTCTTGCACACATCCAGTCTGTTTTTCTTCATTAGTAACATGCAATTATATAGGAGGTGTTGAATTTTATCTTTAGCTCCTTGCATTCTTATCATGTCGACAACAGGTTAATTACAAAAATGAACATGCAATATAGCGCATAAATTTAGCAAAATGCTCCTCTTTATAGTTATTTTTTCTAGCTGACTAATGAGATTATGGACGCCGAATGGTTAACTTATTGTGAAGTAAATGTATTGTTACATGGCCTTGTTTACAAGTTTTCCACAGCTTGAAACACTGAATGAGAGATTACATGAGACATTTCAGTAAGTTGTACTGTAGGCTATCTTGTACCAAGATATGATGGGTTCACGTGCCGCTTGAACTGAGGCGCTAAAGCACATGCCGCATTACGGTGTGGCAAAACGGTGTGTTTATTGCTTGAATTATATTATGAATTTGGCAGAATTTTAAAGCTGATACTTTGTTTATTAAAAAGTAACAGAGCACAAAATTTATGGTGATTATTGGACGTCAAGTGCGCTACAAATATGTTCATGTGCATTAACAGATAGACTAAAGATCCTGATAACAAAAGCCATTTCAGCATCAATTATAAATGAGAATTGTTAATGATATTGCTAATGTCCACACAGCTGACAGCTTTACTTGTAGTTTGTTCAAGTTGTGCACCAAATAGACACTGCTTTTCTGCACTTTACTTCGCACTTCTCTCCGTCATTTTCTTTCTCTCTCATGCAAGTGTGCCATCAACGCTGGCGTTCAGAAGAGATGAGGACTGTTTTTCCTTCGATGCACGTCGTCTCAGTTTGTTACGTCAACATAACAAATGATGTGATCGCAAAACAATCAGGAAAAAAGGCATTACATGCATTTTTTTTTTAAATCATAACTCGCAAATGAATATTTTTGTGTTTTAGGTGCAGTCTGGAGCCCTGAGTAAGACTAGTATGGTAGTATGCCATTCCAAACATAGCCATAGTCCATAGTTCAAGTTGAACTGAACCAATTATCAAAGTACGACATGGATGGCCAATCAGAAGGTACAACGTTTTTTTTCCTGCAATACCAGCAGCAAACTCCAGTCAGCTGTTTTCTTTGGAATCCTGTCACCAAGCAACTGCTCCATTTGTGGAAACATGTCATATTCAGTTTCATTCAAACTTTGTTTGTCATTCATTAAACTTCAAAATCATTCATCCAGTTGAAATGAATAATCCAGAGATGTGGTATAATCACTGCTAAACACATAGGCTAACAACATTCATTAATGTGATGTAGGACCACTAATGCACAACAGATCTAGCTCTGAACACAGGTCACATTTAATATCCAGTAGGTAATGGAAAAGAGACAGACAGAGAGGGTGGAGGAAACATGAATAGGCTGATAAAATCTGTTCCATCACTGCATCTGTTTTTTATTATAGATAAAAAATAAAAAAAATTAAAAGGCCCCCCTATACACACACACACATATACACTCAGAAAGTCATGAGATTTCATCCGAGACCATTCATTATCACATGCAGGAGGTTTGACACCATGATTGATTTCCAGTGTAAGAGTTTCAACAGGCTTTCTGGAGATTTTAATTCGTGACCCAAAAGCCTTGGCACTCCACTTCCACTCAGAACCCATCCATCTTCACAGAGAAGAAGAGAGAGGGATGGTAGAGAGGATCTGTATTCAAACCAGCTGCATGACTGAGCAGTCGACAGGAAAAAATAAGAAGGGAGACGGGGGACTTAACTACAAGAAAAAGTAAAAGGAGGAGGAAATCTGAGTGTCAAGATGCACTCCCACCTAACATCAATTTATGATTACAGGGTCCAAACTGAGATAATGTGGTCTCTGTTTATTCTCAGTTCACAGTCTGTTCTTCACATTAACCTTGTTAACCAATTTAGTCTGAGTACATGATTTAAAGGGATAGTTCACCCAAAAATGAAAATTTGATGTTTATCTGCTTACCCCCAGGACATCCAAGATGTAGGTGACTTTGTTTCTTCAGTAGAACACAAACTGAGATTTTTAACACTGATGGATTTCTATAGAAATGTAGTAGAATTTAATTAGAAATTTTATAAATTCATAAACTGATTATATTTGAATTTGACTGTTATTGAAGTACTGAGTGTCTAAATAGGTGCTGTTGAGACACATTGCCGTACAAACTTTTGTGGTCAGTAAGATTTTTATTTTTTTTAATTTATTTATTCTGCAAGGATGTATTAAATTGATCAAAATACACAGAATTATTTTGTAACATTGTAAAAGTATTTACTATTTCAAATAAATGCTGTTCTTTTAAACTTTATATTCATCACAGAATGAAAAAAAAATGTATCATGGTTTCCACAAACATTACGCAACACAACTGTTTACAAAATGATTAATAACAATAAAACTTGTTTCTTGAGCCCAAAATCAGAATACGGTTCCTGAAGTACCATGTGACACTGAAGACTGGAGTAATGGCTGCTGAAAATTCAGCTTTGCCATCACAGGAATAA
>NW_015555725.1:91707-110772 GCF_001515605.1 Sinocyclocheilus anshuiensis
TATAGCATGGTGTATTTTTATTCGTTTTGGTAATAAAAGTTCTATGTTTTGTATATAGGCTAAAGTGAGTTTGACGTTGTATTTTGTTGTTGCATTCAAGCAATTGATGCCGAATTGCCGCTAATTCGAAAGTGAAAGTAAAATGCGCACGGTGCTTTTAAGCTATTTAAAAAGCAAAGGAAAGCGAGGAAAAGAGGGAAAATTCAAAAGAACAATTGCTTTATGCCGAATTGCCGCTATCTGAAAGTGAAAGTAAACCGCGCACGCCACTTTTGCAAGCTATTTAAAATGCGAAGGAAAGCAAGGAAAAGCGCCTGCCCCCACGGTGATACCGGTATTATCGGTGATGTCACACATCGATTAACCGGTGGGAAAATTTCCTCACCGTCACAACCCTAGAACACAGTGCCTCATAAAAGTCAAACTGAGTATTTAATGATATCCAACACAGAGAGAGAACAGAGGGGAACGAGGGCATTTTTCTGACCCTGAGGAGTGCTATCTTACCATAAACAACCAAAACGCACATGCTCAGAGGAGAATTTTCACAAGTCCTAACCCTTAGTTTGACCCTCTGAATGGAGGTCAAACATCATGACATAAACATTGTAGAACAGAATAAGAGCATAAACAATAAAAAAATAGGAGAAAGCACTTTCCATTTTCTGCCTGCCATTATTCTGAGTTGTGAACTCAAGTCACCTGAGGGCCGAGTCAGTGGCTTGACTGATGCAAGATAAGTCACTCTATGGAAAGTGCTGACACGGATGTTAAATTACAAGAGGGCAGAAGAAAAAAAACATATCAACACATCTGTCAGACAAGAACAAGATCTGTAAAATCAAGTACCAACAAAAACAATATTAGATTCACCAACGATAAAGACTATAGTCAAGTTGGACCATGCACAAATACTGATTCAATCATGCAGATACTCTGCTCGCTGTCTTATGTGAAAGGTTTCGACAGATAAGGAGGCAGCGCGTATAATAGGCTTTATCCGTATAATAGGATAAGATATAAAATCCTCTCATCTAAAATGTCTCTGTTGTGACAGGCCGAAAAAAACTACAGATGAGCAAAAGGGTTGTTGGTAATTTGTGGGCAACTCATTCAGCCAAATTCTTCAACCAAAGCAACCCAGCAGACTTGTTCTGGTAGCTTTGTGTGGCTAACCTTCTCCTTCATTCAGCGGTATAAAAAGAACAAAACACTCATTTTGGGAAAAGAGAGATTTTGGCTGCTGAACTAACAGCAAAAACTTGAGAAAAAATAGTAGAAAGGAACATATCAAATGCTTATTAGTTTAATAACAGCTTTTTGTCTTAAGCACATTGTAGTTTATTTTCTTTCATTTTTTCCCAAGGGGATTCCCAATTTGGAAAATGGTGTATTTTTTTATGTTTCTTTTGAAAACTGCTCTAAGAGAGGGTCATCTCTAAAGGTTAGCCACGTCAGCACAAGCATTAAGGTTTTCTCTAGGAAACAGAAATGCTTCACCTAGAACAACAGGTGTGTTTCTGATGGAGCTGCTAAAATCCATTTCCCATCTGCTTCATTCATTAGTCAGCTAGGCTCATCAGACACACCAAGACGTTTTCAAATGCAGTGTTGACAGCAGGTGCTGAGACATATGCAGCAGGGCCATTTAGTCATCAAGTCAGAAATCATCACATCTCCCTAGAAAAGATAAAAATGTTTACCTTGTTGACTTGCTAAATCGTGATTCCTTGCCACTAAAAGAAAAAAAAAAAAAAGACTTTGAAAAATCTAAAAACAAATGAATACGGTGATTCTTATTCAATCTAATTACAACTGATCCAATATCAGTATTTGTCGAGACAAATAAAAAAATGTTGACTATAAAAATATAACATAATAAAATTAAAAGATAATAAAACAAACACTATGTAAAAAAATATAACTGTAGTCACAGAAAACAAAGAGAGAAATACTGTTCAAAAGTCTGGGGATGGTAAGACTTTTTTTATGTCTTTAAAAAAAGAGGTCCATTTTGCTAAAAAATAGTAATATAGTAATATTGTGAAATAGTAATAAAAAATAGTAATATTGTGAAATATTATTACAATTTAAAAGAACTATTTAATGAATTATCAAATGTAACTTATTTCTATGATGGCAAAGCAGAATTTTCAGCATCATTACTCCAGTCTTCATTGTCACATGATTCTTCAGAAATCATTCTGATATCATAATTTGCTCAAGAAACATTTCTTATTATTATCAACATTGAAAGCAGTTGTGCTGCTTCATTTTTTTTTTTTTTTGTGGAAACTGCAATACATCTTCTCAGGATTCTTTAATGAATAAAAAGTTCAATAGAGCAGCATTTATTTGAAATAGAAATCTTTTGTAACATTAAGTGTCTTTACTTTCACTTTTGAGCAATTTAATGCATCCTTGCTGAATAAATATGAATTCCTTTTTTAGAAAAAGAAAAGTTACTCCACAGTTACTTTTCAGTTACTCCACTGAACTTGCGTAAACTGAATGGTAGTGTATATCAAGTTAAAATGTATGCCAAATGCTATGCCAAGTATGGACACTTCATATTTATTACGTTTTTTTAGATAAGAAGAATACTTTAAATTAGGGGTGGTCGATATGGCTTTGTCATGTTGGTTTTACTATTTTGCAAGTTGTCTGAGCAGTACAGCCAAACTAATTCCCCTATTTTAAAAACAAAGACTTACAAGGTAACAAAATCTAAAATAAAAAAAGAATGGCAGACATTTAGGCCAAAGTGGGTGAAGATAAAAATCTTTGTCATTATTTTATCTTTGTTATTAAAAAATAAGAACAAAGATACACATTACAAATACACAATATACAAAAAACAAACTGTGCTTTATTTTTCAGGTACAGTAGGTGTATTCAGCAGTAGCATTCAAGAAATTGAATGAGCAAATACAAAAATAAAACACTATATACACGTCACTGTATAAATTATACATTGATTCTTATTAAAGCAACTGTATTAAAGTTCTCAAGTCAAGAGCATGTGAGTGATTTTTCTCTTTGCGTTTTGTTGTTTTATTAACATTAAAGTGATAGTTCACCCAAAAATGAAAATTCGGTCATCATTTACTCACTCTCAAGTTGTTTTAAACATGAATGAATTCCTTTCTTCTGTTGAACATAAATGTTATTTTGAAGAATGTGGGTAACCAAACAGTTGCTGGACCCCGGTGACTTTCATAGTGTCGAGACCAGCAACTGTTTGTTTACCCGCGTTCTTCAAAATATCTTCTTTTGTGTTCAGCACAAGAAAGAAATGTGAGTAAATGTGAGTAAATAATGACAGAATTGTAATTTTTGGGTGAACTATCCCTTCAATGACAAGCGGCGGCATTTTTACTATAATTAGTCTGCTGTCGCTTTAAAGGGATAGTTCACACAAAAATGAAAAGTACTCCATTATTTACTCACCCTCAAGGCATCCTAGGTGTATATGACTTTCTTTTCATTCGAATCCTATAAGAGTTATATTAGAAAATGTCCTGGCTTTTCCAAGCTTTATAATGGCAGTGATTACTGTTTATAAAGTTTTAAATATGGATATTGTTCTTACAAAAACGCATCGTTTCACTTTAGGAGACCTTTATTCACCCCCTGGAGACACTTTTTATGATGGATGGATGTGCTTTATTGGACTTCTTTTGGACTATTGAAAAATAACACCCATTCACTGCCATTATAAAGGTTGGAAGAGCCTGGATATTTTTTAATATAACTCTGATTGGATTCGTCTGAAGAAAGTCATATACATCTATAGGATTCCTTGAGGGTAAATGTTTCCTGAGTAAATCATGGATTAATGTTAGTGTTGTTTCAACTGATGGCAAGATCAAACAATTCAATATGTAAAAATACAGACAACTTTGCATAAAAGTCATTCACATGTGTTTGCCAGACCATAAGTGCACATCATCTCTGAGAAAAGACAGAGAAAGAGAGAGAGAGATGTCTTCTCCCAGGCATGGGTAGAGAGATAAGGTTTGGCAGGCTGCCGACTAGAAAGTAGCTTTTACAATCTCCTTTGTACAATCATCTTCACTCCATAAACAGAGCATGTGTGTATGCGAGTGCTTGTGGGAAAACTCTGATAAACTCTACTTTTTATCAATATTACTTTCTCATCTGAGACTTCTGTCACACATTTATTAATTTCATACTCTTTGAGTGACAACTGGCTGGCAAGATTCATTCCAAGCCAAGATCCCAGAGACAGGAGAACTTTACAGACATAGAAAGACAGAGACAATGAGAATTCAAGTGACAATTAAAACTAAAAGTTATATTTATAATTATTATATTTACTTAAAGAAGAAGAGACCTTGCCGACTGAAGACAGTTAATGTGTCCCATGGCTGACTGTCGCCTGCAGGCCTGGCTGCTATATTCTAAAATGAAACGGTGCCTTACTCCTGTTCTGCGAGGCTTAAAAATAGTGTGCGCTCAACCAGACACCACACAGTTACCGTGCTGTTCCAAACCGAAACTCCTGAATGGCCTCTAAGGGTATGACTGTCCTTGTCATGCATCCAAGAGAACACTTACGTCCAACGCCTCGGCTAGTCCTTGGGTTAAACTCTCACATGGCATTGAGGGAGGCTGCAGTGATGTTTAGTCAGGTTTTCCAGAAAAATAAAGACAAAGCAGCTCTTGAGTTATAACAAGGACACTCTAGGTGGAAAGAATCATTAGCCGTGTTATTCAGTATTCTGCAAGAACATCTGAGAACCGAATTTCTCAGATACAAGAATAACAATGTCTTCATAGTAGCATCAGTATAGTACTGATTCAGGGTAATAATTATTAGTGTCATATATTCTGTCTTTGACTATAGCCTTTATATACCAAACTTAGAGATTATATGGTTGGAAATATATTATAATCTATATTAAAGGGTTAGTTCACCCAAAAATGAAAATCCTGTCATTAATTACCCTCAAGTCGTTCCAAACTTCGTAACACAAATTAAGATATTTTTTATGAAATCCGAGCGCTCTCTGATCCTCCATAGACAGCAACGCAACTTCCACGTTCATGGCCCAGAAAGGTAGTAAGGACTAGGGCTGTCAAAAAAAAATGTGAATTTCGAATATTCGTCGAATTTAAAATAAAAATCTACATTCGAATGCAAAAACGTTGCATTCAAATTTTAGGTGTGTGTTAAGGAGGCAGTCTTATCAGTGGCACACGAGATGCGATGACGAAGTAAGTGTCATTGCATTTTAATGTTTTTGTTAGTCTATCCAGTTGAAGCCACTAGATGCGGCGCTGCTGCGTTGTTAATTACAAATATTGCGGGAAAAGAGAACATCAATGCGGAGAAGATCTTGTTTACGTTAAAACTGAAACCAAGTCTATCACCGTTGCACTCGCGTCTCACACAAAAGAGCCGCATAGAGCTAAACGATTTTGGAAAATAATCTAATTGCGATTTTTACCAATATTGCGATTTAATATGCAATTATTTTTTAAAGCTCTTTATGTTCTGTATTATTCAACAAAGACAAGCTATAATTCATTGTATAGTATGACCAACACACTGTTAGATGGATTAAACATAAATGTTCTTTTCTGTAGGCCAGGCCTATATGTTAGGATGAAATTAGGTGATGCATGAATTGATATGAATGACATTTTTATTTAACAACTACAATCACAGTATATTGACTGATTTGTTGAACTTCCAACCGCCCCCCTTTAAACCTATAAAAAAAATCTATAAACAACCTATAAACAAAATTCGAATGTAGTTTTTCAGCCATTTTTATAGCCCTAGTAAGGACATTGTTAAAATAGTCCATGTGACATCAGTGGTTCAACCGTAATGTTATGAAGCTACGAGAATACTTTTTGTGTGCAAAGAAAACAAAAATAATGACTTTATTCAACAATTTCTTCTCCTCTGTGTCAGTCTTCGACACGCGTTCATGAGATTCCCACATCACATGCATGTGATCCCGGATGCACTGCGGCTTGTTTACAAGTAGAGGAATGCACAAGCATGTGTCGTGGTACTCACGTGAATGTGCGAGGTCACAAGTTTGTTTTTGTTTTTTTACTTTCTGTTAATCAAGAATCCTGAGAATCGTTTTCCACAAAATTATAAAGCAGCACAACCGTTTTCAACATTGATAAGAAATTTTTCTTGAGAAGCATATCAGGATATTAGAATGATTTCTGAAGGATCATGCGACACTGAAGACTGGATTAATGGCTGCTGAAAATTCAGCTTTGCAATCACAGGAATAAACTACATTTTAAAATGTATTCAAATAGATAATGATAATAATAATAATAGTAATATTATTTCACAATATTACTACTTTTACTGTGCTTTTGATCAATTAAATGCAGCCTTCTTTGAAAAAGAAATTACCCCAAATCTTTGAACGGTAGTGTGTGCCTAAATAAAATTACATTATATATTTAGTATAATTTATAATACATTCAGTTTACATTATATTTACATGTTAAGGTTGTGTAACAAAATCCAAAAATATGTACCTCGCACATACAAGTCTGTAGCAGATGCACAACGTTTCAGTCAACAGACCTTCCCCTCAGGCAGCTCTGAGAAGGTCTGCTGACCAAAAAGTTGTGCATTAAAGCTATTTAGTTATCAAGCAAGTTCATTCTTCAAGACAGTGATTCTCAACCTTTTTTGGGCCAGTGTCCCCCTACTCATTATCCAGGTCGAACACAATATTTTATTTATAATATATTATAAATAATATGTATACATATATTAAAACCACGTTATTTAGCCCATAAATAACAGCCCACACTAGCCCATATATAATTTTAAAAAGCTCCTGCCCCTTTAATTGCTGACGCTAAAGTGCCCTTTTGGTCTTTCTACCGAGGGGGTCTTTCTAACCCTAACCCTAAAACCAATCAAGTTCACATTTGCAAGGTATACAACATAGGTGACAGTTCTGTCAAAGAGCCCAAAACTCTCTCACACTAGCCTGATTTGGGTCCAATACATGCCATTTAACTCTCCACTAACTGTACCTGTACATCTCTCCTGGAGCCACTGCCTAAATTAAGATTGGCGTAAGTAATGACAAAAAAAAATCTCCAGAGCTATACGGGATCGTTTTTCTTTGACATAATGATTGGTGGCAGTAAAGAAGCCATAAGTTCTCTCTCACTGCCCTAGCAGGCTTGACATTCATGAGTGGATGTGTTCTTCACGGATCAGAGGAATGTCTCATACACCTGCATACACAACCTGACAGGCTCTCAACTACAGCTGTCTGAAAAACACAGGGCTTCCATCCAACCATTTTGCTGTCACACATACTTGAGCAAAGAGGTGCAGAACAAGAGCAACTACTGACATATGCAGATAAAACTACTGTTATATGTCGTTTCATTCAGGGACAAGGCTTCATTATTCACAAAAACTATAAAAGATACTATAAAACGCTTAAGGTTAATCCCTAATTTAAAAGAAAATGTAAGAATAAACACAAGTAGATCAATAAAAGCGATGACATGCTGAAATCTCAAGGTCAAGGGTCACTGCCTAAACAAAAGCTTTCAAGACTATGCAGTGTGTGTTAAACAGACTAACAATGAATGAATGTCTGCAAAAATTACACAAACTATTGCATCATAAATCGTGCTGAAAGAATATAAGCCATTAATTACTCTCAGATGCGTTGCACCGATTTAAACAGGGTTGTGGTTTGAGCTCTGTTTGTTTGATTCAAGCTCAGGTTTCATGCGATGAGGAACATTTTCCAAGTTTCTGTCTCCCTCTCCCATATCTGAGTTTAATTAGCAAGAGCTTTACACTCCATCCATATCCATAACCTCATTCATAATGATGATTTAAACACACACACACACACACAGCTCCATCTTTACCACTCAAAAGAACACAAAACGCTTGGCTTCTACTTTTTATCCCAAGGCTGTCTTTCCACTAAACCTCATTATAACACCAGCATTTGAGCACAAACACTGTGAATGGGTTTTTCTAACTACTGCCCATAAATGGACTGTAATTGTGCTAAAAAAAGGCCACTGGGAGATTGCGCTCTTGTTTAAGAATCAGTGTAGCAGCGGATGACGGAAACTCGCCTGGTCACCTTATCATCAAATCTTTGTACGCAAAACATTTTCAAGGCAAAGCTTTGATTACATCAAAACCACCTCAATTAACAATCAAAAGCATCCACTTTAAAATCCCTGACGTGCGTTTTGTCATTGTGTGTTTAAGTGTTGGCACCTGGACTTTCATTGTTCACGTCAAAGTGACAGCAAGAAACTTCAATATATCTGAATTGTGAATATCTCTTCACTGTTCTGTCAGCAACATTCTCTCCTGGCTTTGCTGATTGAAGTGAGCACAACTGCAAAAACAACAGGGCAAGACTGTCGACCGTCTACTTCTTTAGCTGTTGTTTTTACTCCTCATAACACTCAACTAGACACACACAGTCAAGTGGGGTCAGCTGTCAGCACTATCCAGATCAGACCTTCGACCCTCACCTGCCCACCACACATACACAGACTTTGAGACTTTCGAACCACTTCACCTAACTAACACACACACACACACACACACTACATAACACTAGTTTTGGGGTCAGTAAGTTTTCTCTAATGCTTTTGAAAGCATTATTTGATCAAAAATACAAAAACAGTAATATTATTATAATTTGAAATAAAGGTTTTCTGTTTTCAAATATTTGAAAATATAATTTATGCCTGTGATGACAACGCTGGATTTTCAGCAGTCATTACTCCAGCCCTCAGTGTCACAAGATCCTTCAGAAATCATTCGAATATGCTGATTTGGTGCTCAAGAAACCTTTCTTGATAACACTTTAAAATAATGTCTCATTCGTTAACATTAGTCAATGCATATTTACAACATTTATTAACCTTTGTTAATATTAACGAGCATTAAATAATGTTAATAGATACAACTTTTGATCTTAAATACATGCAGCAAACTAGCAAAGGTTGATATTAACATTAACTAAGATTAATAAATGCTGTAGAAGTACTGTTTATTATTAGTTCACTTTAACTAATGTAGTAAACTAATGTTAACAAATGACACCTACTGTAAAATGTTGTCAAGAAATGTTATTTGAGCACCAAATGCCATTTCTTCTTATTATCAATTTTGAAAACAGTTGTGCTGCTTAATATTTTAATGGAAAACAAAATACCTTTTTTTTCAAGATTCTTTGATGAATAGAATGTGAAAAAACAGCATATATTTGAAATTATATATATATATATATATATATATATATATATATATATTCTGTGTGTGTGTATGTGTGTGTGTGTGTGCGCGTGTTGGTTAGTGTGCATCAATTAAAGCAGAACGGTGATTAAACTGCCTTAGAACTACCTGTGCATTAAACGGTTTTACTGCATACCTGCCAGCCAATCAGAATCCAGTATTCAGACAGACCATGGAATAAATATATTTATTTAATCTTTATTGTTGCTTTTGATGAATTTAATGTATCCTACTGAAATAAAAATATTATATATAAAAAAAAAAACTACTGACATTAATCTCTTGAATGATGGTGTAGTTAAGTAAATAGGCCTATGGCATAACAACAACACCATATAGTCAGAGAAGGTCTTGATTATGAAAGGAAATTAGAGAGGAACACATTTATTGTTGAAGGACAATGACAGTGATAAGCTCTATATTACAGGTTGGGTGAAGTGTGTGAATGCTGAACAAATGTCATGTAGACACTTGATACCAAATGTAACAGGAGTGGAATTGTAGGATCAATTTATTGCGCTCACACACACACACAAACTCATACTCTAAAGATTTACCTGATATAAACAGAGTCAATATGGATTTTCTTTTAAAATCATCAAAATCATTTTTAGACCATAAAAAAAGAAGAACCACTTCAACAATACAGACTGAAGGGGTCTTAAATGTCAAATACTTCATTCTTTTATCCTGAATTGATTTCCCACTGTGATGCCCATGAAGGATCATGGATGTCAGCCACAAAAATACCTTCAGGTTATTTTGGCCACAATTCTGGAACATAAATGTACACATGTGATCTTGAGAATGAAAATGAGTGAAGTACACGTCCCAACAGGCAGTTTAAAACTGCAGGAGATGGCAAAAACAAAGGGCAACAGTGAAGAAGAAAAAAAAAAAAGGTCTTCCAGCCATCCTCTCCGAAAATGATGTCCCAGAGGAGAGGAAAACAAACAACCTAGCACAGATAAGACAAGATTCTTCTTCTATCTGGTCCTTTCCACCTATACAACCCTATCAGGGCTTATTGTAAAAGCAGAGACAAGCTGAAGTCTTAAAACAAAGCTGCTCTGAAGCAGGTAGTAAATATGCATCATTAGCAAAAATTTTGTGAGCAAAAAAAAGGTCCACTGTCTATTGTCAATAGTGTAACGATACATGCTCACAAAAACAGTTTCAAACACCTGTTAGTCAACTCTATGAAAAATAAATAAAAAATTATAATAATACTAACATCATCAGTACAAGTAAAGAACTGAAGGAGGATAAATCTGTGTGAAAGTAGCATTTTGAAACTAAACTTCTTCACCCTATGAAACCAAACATTTCAGCCACCATAGATTTATTTTAAACATTTATTAAAGGGGTCATATGATGCTGCTAAAAAGAACATTATTTTGTGTATTTGGTGTAATGATAGGCCTATTCATTTTGGTTATCAAATGAAAAAAAAATTACTTGAGGCAGCATGCAAATAAAGGAGTTTCACATCTTCTGACTATGCTCAAGCATTGTTCAATCTGTTGTGAAAGAAAAGACCAAACTCTGACTCACAATGGCATTCAGAACACTCTTGGTCTGGATAAAGCTATAATTGTGGGCGCCTTTCAGAATTTTGCAGTCAAATTGAATGGATTTGCATTGGTGATTTCATTCTGACAGAGCGCTGGGCTGACAGACGGCAGAGCGTTCTTACTCTAGGTCTCTGGGGTCACTTCTCATTATTTCGTGTTTCCTTTTTTCTTTTGCTTCAAACTGGCTTGATTGAAAATGACATAACCGTGTAAGCTGATGAATACAGATGAGCCGATCAGAAAGTATATCTTACATATATATCACGCCCTCATATCCTCCATCACGGACAGTCACACAGATAAATTTGAAACAAGACAGGTTTCACACTGATGATGAAATTCAAATTCAGTTCAATTCATTCTGCATTATTATAATTCATGCAGCAAGAACTGAACTCATTTCTAAGCATTGCACAATCAACACTTGAAACAAGACAGGTTTCACACTGATGATGAAATTCAAATTCAGTTCAATTCATTCTGCATTATTATAATTTATGCAGCAAGAACTGAACTCATTTCTAAGCATTGCACAATCAACACCCACTCATTATTACTGCATATGTTTGCATGCACTCACATCTCTTTTTGGTTACTATATACTTACATTTTTGTTATTTTACAATTTTGATGACTCACACACAATAACGTTTAAAAGTTTGGGGTCAGTAATATATATTTTTTTATTATTCTACAACAATTCAGAAGTGACAAGAAAGTTTTTAAGTTGTTTCAAATGTATTTCAAATAAATGTTATTCTTTTGAATTTCCTATTCAATAACTTTCGAATCCACAAAAGTATTAACAGTTGCACAACTGTTCAACATTGATAATAATAAGAAAAATGTTTTGAGAATTAGAATAGCATATTAGAATAATTACTGAAGGACTGTGTGACACTGAAGACGGGAGTAATGAGTGCTGAAAATTCAGCTTTACTACCACAGGAATAAAAAAAAACAAACAGTTATTTTACATAGTTAAACTGTTTTTACTGTATTTTTGATCAAACAAATGCAGCCTTGGTCAGCATAAGTGACTTCTGTATATCTTTATTATTACCATTTCCACATATTGCATTATATATTCCATTTACATGCAAATATAATTAAATCATAATTTCAATAATTTGGTTATTTTAAGATTATGGTCCGTTGCTTGGCCAACTAACAGAAGTGATTGTCAATAGATATAGCAATGCTTTAGTACATAAAAAAAAAATTTATTTAGTTTCATTTCTTTTCAGCAATCTGTCCTTGATCTGTAGATAACAGTTTCAGCCTATATGAAAAAATCCATAGTGGCCCACCACCGATGTAACACACTGTATATAAATAAAATAACAAGCCCATAGGGGCCAAGCTGGCCTTTACATCACCTACATCAAAGCACCAGAGACCAGTGGCACCTCTGAGATGTTTTCAACAGTTTGAGTGACAGCACCTTCTCTCTGATGTGACAGTCTCCACGTGGATACTTCATCTTCTGGGTTCATAATAGCAGGCTTTGACTGAAAACACTTTATCCGACCGACTGCACCAGATATCTTAAACACACTGATTAAATATTTAAATTGTGAGATTTGAAAGACCAAAAAAACAACAAAAAAAAAACCAAGAGCTCACTGCCCATTTTTCTGATTAATTAGTGCTTTGAAATACAGCAAAGGGCAACTATGACTTACTGCTGTTTTAATCAAACACAAGAATGCATTACTGCAAATGCAGTGAAACAGTAGGCGTAAAAGACAGAGTGTTTAAAATGGGTGGAAAAGAGTGAGAGAAAGGAGGGTGGAGACCGCTCGGGTGGGCGCAGCTGAGGTGGTTAAATGTGTTCCACATGTTCGTAAAAAAGTCAGAGGCTTTTCCAGCCAGTGGGCAGATGAATGGTTGGAAAGGGGGACGGAGAAAAAGGAGTAGCCCTACTCAATCAGCTCCCTCCCTGCCTGCCATCTCTCTCTCTCTCTCTTCCTCCTGCTCCACTTCCTCCCCTCTTGCTCCGTTGCTGCCCTTTTCACCTCAGAGGTAACATACATCCTCACACACACACACACACACACACACACACACACACACACACACACACACACACACACACACACACACACACACACACACACACACACACACACACACACACACACACACACACACACACACACACACACACACACACACACACACACACACACACACACACACACACACACACACACACACACACACACACCAAGAGCTCCAGTTACCCCAGCCAGTCTGCACAGGCAGCCTCTGTGTTTTAGGGAAGATTTCCAGGCAGGCTATGATTACGAAAGCCAACAGAGGCACAGCAGAAAGACCGTATTTTTAGCTCTTGTGTGGGGTCAGGATCCTTTTGTGTATATAATAAGAGAGCAATCACCTGGATTCATTTGAGTGAAGTGTCTACATTCTGAATGTAAAACCCTGCACCACCTAAAATTAATTTATGCTGATGAATGAATGGAAAGTACTGACCAAAAACAGACATATCTACTGGGGCATATGAAGCAAACCAAAGCCCAGCAGGACAATTAAGTTCATTATGAGTCTCAGAAGTGTGTACAGCAGGGATTCTCCATTTTTAATGAGAGGGAAAGCTATAACAAGGAAGCAAACAATCTGGGGAGATACTTGCCTTGGATATCCTAAAAATATGTTTTATTACCTTCAAACTATCCACACAACAACACAGAAAAGTACACTCTTCATATGTAGTATGTATAGTATGTATAGTATTCACCATCATACCAGTATAATTATGTCTATTTCATAAGATCTGGGTCTGGATTCATGAAAATCTCCTTAAGTAAGAAATTCTAAGAAGTGCAATTCTTGAGAGGTTCTTCAGAAGAAGAAAATGACAGGCTTTGGTGTTATCTGACTGTAGTGGTTCATGTTGAAGACTCACTGATCAACATCAGAGTCCTCGTGCATCCCAAGTATTAGTAATATGTATTATGTGTAGCTATTCTAATGTTTATTTGATGCAACCCAACAAATGAATTGAACATCTTACTTTTCGGGATTTAAGACAAGTTGGAGGTTATCCTAACTGTAAGGGGTTATTTATTTACAATGTTTTTTAAGAATATTCTTTTCAGGAATTAAATTTTTTTCTTAAGCTTTGCCTTTAGAACAATCTTAGGGAAAAAAAAAAAGAAGATAAGAATACATTTAAGAATATTTGCATTCCCAAAAAATCTTGAGAATGTTCTTAAGTTAAAAAAAAAAGCAGAAAAATTATTTATAAAATAATTATAAATTATAAAATAATTTGTGGCAAAATAAATTATATTTTACCCGAGTTGTGAGTCTAAATTGAAACCAATAAGATAGAAAGAATGTTTTTAAGGCAAAAACAAAAACGGTGAACCAGTGAAGTCTGATTCACAAACAAATGACTCTTATGGGTCATTCAAACAGACTCAAACAAATTAGTTCCTGGTTTGACAAATGCCTGAATGAACTCACTGAATCCATCAGACGAGTTTCCTGAATCATCATCTGACTCATTTACTGAACATCCACTTATCATTACTTTCAGTGTCTGTTTCAAAATGAAGCTTTGTGTATTTAATGTTCATGAAAAGTCAAAAATGATTAAAATTCACTACAAACAGGTACACATGATCATCAAAATTCACCTTGAATGACCTGTGCTGTCTCTGCTTGGGAGCCGTTTACAATCTAACAACTGGTGTCATGATGTGATCTAACCCTAAAAAAAATCCTGCTGGTTTATGATACAATGGGAATGCAGAAACAGTGAAAAGTTCAAGCCTTCTTTTACAGTGTGCAAAAACGCATGCGTGTCGGCCAGCCATAATGGTGGCTTTATCTGTTTTCACTTCTGCCATGGCATATTGCAGATGTCAACACCCTGCTGTGCTGGGAAACAGTGTCAGAAAATTCTCTTTCAAAAGCATCAGAACAAAATTCTTTCAGATGAGTACTATGTGCAATGATAGGATCCGCTGATTTGTCATACTGAATGGAGAACCATGTGGACACAAACCTCTTTTCAGCAGACACTTGAGGGTCATCATAGCTTACAGTTTCACTAACTTACCACCAAATCAAGTTTTTCTGTGAGAAAAAGCTTTAGTTTTTCAGCTTGACTCTTTGAATTAGTTTTTAAAGGAACAGTTCACCCAAATATGAACATTTGCTGGAACTTTTCCTCACTCTTAGGGCATCCAAGATATTGATGAGTTTGTATCTTCAACTGAACAAATTTGGAGAAATGTAGTATTATATCACTTGCTCACCAATGGATCCTCTGCAGTGAATGGGTGCGGTCAGAAAGAGAGTCCAAACAGCAGATAAAAACATCACAATAATCCATCAACTAATGCCTTGTGAAACAAAAAACTCTTGTGTTTGTAATAAAAAAAAAAAAAAGAAGAAGAAAGAATATGCACAGATCAAGCACCAACGGTTTGCAAAACAGTCCAAAATGGTGGATTCTGATGTGGGAGGACAACAGGGGATGGTCTTTTCAGTGGAGGAAGCGTTATCATGGACTCATATTTTTGCCAGAAGCAATGGTTTAAAGTTTAAATGCCTTAATGATGGATTTGTTTCTTAAAAACACAGTTTTTCACTTCACAAGATGTTAATTGATGGACTGGAGACGTGTGGATTACATGTAGATTATTGTGATGCTTTTATCAGCTGTTTGGACTTTCATTCTGACGGCACCCATTCACTGCAGAGGATCCACTGGTGAGCAAGTGATGTAATGCAAAATGTATCCAATTTTGTTCCAATGAAGAAACAAAATCATCTACATACATCTAGGATGCCCTGAGGGTGTGTATTTTAATTTTTGGGTGAAGTAAATACATTTGTAACAAAATGGACATTTCTTCATTCATTTGAAGCATTGCTTTGCTCCATTAGATGCTAATGTTTTGTAAAATTATTACATGTCTCTATGGAATCCTTGAATCTGACATTCTGCGCTCCAATATTTTTGTATAATGAAAATCTCAAGTCTCCAATAGATCCACTCAGAATGCCTCACACAGACGGAATGCTGATCCGTCTGCATTATCTGAAACTGAGAGTGGCATGTTGATGGGGAAGTCTGGCTGAAATGAGACTAAATGGCCTGGTCTTTATTTGTCTGACTCATTTTCATAACATCAATATACAGACAGATAATGTTTAGGATCGATTGTCTGAAAGTTGCAGCATCAGCAATCAATGAAACCAGGTCCAACAGTTTAGCCATGCATACAGAATCAACGGAAAACAATAAGCATCAGTAAATCGGAAAACAGTTATTTTAAAGTGGAATAATATTTCACTACATTAATGGTTTTGCTATATTTTTATCAAATAAATGCAGCCTTGGTGAGCATAAGAAACTTCTTACTGTTACAAAAACATCTCCAACCTTCTGAATGGTAGTGTATAGGAAAGCAAAAAGGCCCATGCACATATTCATCTATCATTCATCTCTCGACTGAGAGCCAACAGCTGCAGGTGTCAAAATGTTACGTTAGAAATTTATGGTTATGCATTGGTGTAACTGATAATAGGGCATAATTGTATTTCTCAGAGGGTTCACAGACTAGTTTAAGCCACAAACAATCTTCCTATACCAAATTAACACCGTCATTTGGATCAGTCTTTATGAGCACCCCCTTTACTTAATGCCAGCTAACCGGGGGAAACAGATTTGATCTCATTACTGTCATGTAGCCTCTAGCTAAGAATACATGAGCTATGACGTCCAAAATTAGATTCTCACATCCATTCTAATGTGAGTCCCACATAGGGTGAGAGTGAGTCATAGCTGTTCTATTGTTTAAGCAAGCAGGGCTCTGAAAGAAACGGATATGATTTAATTTTTGTTTCGCAGTAGCTGAAAACTAAACAAATACCTAAGATACAGATATAAATGCAAAATAACTTCATAATCACAATCAGAGTATTTTCAATAACCACAGAGAACTGAACAGCTATCCCTGTAATTCCAATTTCATTTACACTAACTTACACCTGAAGAGTGGTAGATAATTGCTTATTTAATTATATGCAGTTTTCCCCCATTCAGTACACAGATAATGATATGCTGCATTAAACAGAAACTGCACAGATAACAGCAGTGAGGCCTTTTCAGAAGAGTTTAACTTTCATCTTGCATAGCTTCCTCTAGCGAATGCAAAAGAAATACAAATCATTTTAAATGAATGAGACTTAAAAGGCTGTAGCTAAATCCACAAACTGCTCATGGTTATTAATTAAAGTTTATGGTCTGTATTCATGGAGCTTTATGAACAGTTACAGATCTGAGGTCAAGCTTTCTCCATCTTTCTGTGCATATGAAGGAAAACACAATAAAGATTCACTATTACTTGCACCTAATTCTTATAAGCAAACTTATGGTTATAGTAATATTGAAAAATTGGATTTATGGGAGCTGTACTTCTGAATTCTTAGTCCCAGACTCTTCCCTGATTTTAATAAGTTATCTATATTAGAGATTCATGGATATTCACCGACAATGACGGCAGCACAGCACTGTTCAACTGAAAACAAAAATGACCTAGATTGAAATCAAAATTGTTTATCCATATCCGCACTATGCGTATGAATAATGCAGCAAATATTGGAGAATTTGTGATGAGGATGTGATGATGAAACAGTTTTAGGAGATTTAGGACTATTTATTGGTGATTATATTTGAACGCCATTCTTTTGTGGAACCAGAAACAAAAAAGGCAACAATGTTTAATGTATCTTTTCACCTGCACTTCTGGCTAGAAAATTCTGTTATCATTTATACTCACCTAAACCATTCTTTTTGTTCAGCAGAACAAAAAATAAAATATTTTAGAGAATGTCAGCTGGGTCCAAGGCATCACAAACTTTCACTGTATATGGACAAAAAATATAATAATAATAATAATAATAATAATATTAATATTAATAATAATATTGTTCCAACACTGCATGTTTTTTTTCTGTTTTGGCACACAAAAGATATTTTGAAGAAAAATGACTTTTATTTTATGGAAGAAAAAAACAGACATCTTTTCAAAATATCTTTTGTGTTACAAAGAAGAAAGAAATTGTTGCCAAATCTTCTATGTGACTGTGGGCTACAACTCTATCCTCTACCCCTAAAACCACCTTCCTCATTCTCTTTCCGTTTTGCCCATCACTCCATCTCTCTGCACACTGCAGTTTCTGAATGGCACACGCCAATAAACGCCGCTGTTCTGCTCGGTTTAAGTCTCCGGCCTGATGGATTCATTATTGACAGAATTATGTGCAATTCATCAGCCAAATATTATTCTTTTCCTGACAGTTTGCTAAACAAAAGCTGTCCATGTGTGTTATTAGACAGTTGAATTAATATATCAAATTCACATTTTCAAACTCTGCATCAGAAGAACATTAAATCACTGAATTCTAGGGCTGTCGCGATTTGTGGATTTTATTTGACTATTCGATTTTTAAAAATCCTCGACTTCATTTTGCTCGTGCCGACTAACCAGCAAAATAGTGGCGCATTTCACGGACGATAATCCATAAAATACATTATTAGACTGTTTCCCAAGGCTGCATGATATATTAAACCCATTTAAAAATCATAATTAAGCATAATTGTGAATTCACAAATGCTACGATTTAATTAAATTATTATATGCGATGCAGTTCTAATACAGTATATGCGCTTTAATTATTTATATGCGTGTAGGTTAAGTATGTGCGTCACACAGCGGCTTCGTTCACAGTAGTTCCACAGGAACTGATATCATTTACATGTGTGGAGCGTCTCAAACTCCATCTCTGCATGTAGTTGTGAGTTTGGGTTTATTATAACGCTCATCTGGGAACGCAACATGCGCCATTTCATCAGATTTGTAAGGTAAATCATTTATAAATCTACGCAAACACAGGAGAATACATCGCGGTTTCAAAATAAAAAGCTCAAACCCTCACTCTGTGTTTACACGTTTTGATGTCCACATATTCATTTAAAGGGGTCCTATTATGCTCTTTTACAGAGTCTTGATTTTGTTTTGGGGATGTACTAGAACATGCTCTCATGCCTGGTGGTTCGAAAAACACATTATTTTTCACATAATTTACATTATTAAAATACCTTTCTCCCCAGCCTGGCACAAACGGCTCGATTAGTTCCGG
>NW_015555725.1:110855-151502 GCF_001515605.1 Sinocyclocheilus anshuiensis
GGACTTTGAGATTTGTAACTTTCTAGATCTTTTTTATGCCCAAACATACACACTACACACTGACTAAAATTAAAAAAGTGAAAAAGCATAATAGGACCCCTTTAATTACAGTGGCTACAGCATTTCTGTCCTAAAGAAATGGCCAAATATTAAAGATTAAGTGGACATTTGAATGAAATGGTGCTTGGTCAATATTAAACAAGGATTAGATCGCGCAGTAATGTGTAAAAACAATCGTCAGGCCGTTGGCGACCTCTGCAGGCCTTTGTTGTAATGGATACTGTACATTAGCTCTATTGTTTATAATACATTATGTATTTTAAGTCATTTTAAAGGCTATTGTTTTTTTTTATTTCCAAATTCATTTTTTTTCCATTTTCATTTTTCTACGTAAATAAATTCTGGTAAATAACATTTCTGGCAAATACTCCTTTAAAAAGTGTTTTTTGATAATTTTATTATTAGTATACTAGAACATGTGGATATGTTGTCATTCTTACACTATAATACTGAACTTTGATTTCAGTGATTTGGACTATGAGATGGACACTTGGTTCTTGCACTCTATGTTGCACTTTACTTTTACTTTAAAAAAAGGATTTCATAGAATTTTGGATTTCATTTGGTTTAATAAAATATAGTTTAATAAAATATTCTTAAGTAAAATTGATGATTTTTGTGGGAAATTAATCGTTTAGATTAATCGATAAATTAGTCGATAGATTAATCTAAATAAAAATAGTCGTTAGTGGCAGCCCTACTGAATTCACAAGAAGAGTTAGTATATTTTTTTGTAATATACTGTATGCCAATACTTGTACAGGGTGCAAGTGCTTATCATGAAATCTAACAGAACAGCATAAACATATTATAGGCCCATTAACAAGAAAGCACAGCAGGGAATGAAGATAAATATAAATGGAGATGAGCACTTCATTAACGGCTTTAAAATTTAAACTACAGCCCATTATGTCACCATAATGTTTACAAATACTACAGACCACAGGACATCTGCACACAGAACACTGTTAATCCAATCTGTCCCCCTTAAGGGAACAAGAGAAAGAGGTTAGACACAAATTAAAAGGGGGACACTATCTGACAGTTCACACTGAAATGCTTTCAGATATGAAAAGCGAAACTGCTACACAAACCATTAAAAAAAGTTTTAAAGGCAAAATTTTTCTTCGTTAATTCATATAAAGCTCAAATACCGAACATCATACTCACAATGGTAGAATCCTATTTCCAGCACTGAATAAAGACCTTAATGCTGCTGCTTCATAATTCATCTTTTGACTTACTGCTAAAAGCAGTTTGGTCATAATTATAAAGCTATTGACTTCAAAGGTTAATTTTCTTTCCACACGTATGTGATGTTTCTTAAAGGGGTCATATGATGCGATTTCAAGTTTTCCTTTCTCTTTGGAGTGTTACAAGCTGATTTTGAATAGATAAGATCCCTGAAGTTGCAAAGACTAAAGTCTCAAAACCAAAAAGATATTTTTTATCAAAGTTAAGACTCTGCCACGCCCCCCTAAAACGGCTCGTTCTAACACGCCCCCACATGTGGAAATATTTGCATAATGTTGCCCAAATGTTCACGCAAAGAAAGAAGGCGTGGTTTCAGTAACCGCAGTTAGTGTTGAAGCAGCCATGTCTGGGAGACGCTGTGTGTTTCTAGGCGAAAGCAAAAGCACTTTATTTGGCCTTCCGAAAGTAGATGCATTTAGGAATCTCAAGATTACTTACAACAGAACAGCAATGCATTTTATGGACGACCGTTTCGTGAACCTAGGAGAGGAGGTAATTCTGACTTTGCTATGACAATCTGGCGCTTCGGAATCAATACACAAAATAATGATCTTTAAAAAAGCATCATATGACCCCTTTAGGAGCACTTGAGCAGTTCATTCTCTATAAAAATGAGGGACTAAACTTAAAAAAAATGCATAATATGAATGTCTTAGAAAGCAGTAAAGACACTAAGAAATGTCTTAAACAAATGGATAAATGATATATGGGAAGATCATAAAGACTGTGTCACAAGTCTCCTCACTCCACACCACTGTTCTCGACACAAATGCAGTGATGTAGTGAGGCCATATGGGAAAACCAACTGAGAACAACCTTGTTAAGATCTGTGTAAATGCCTGACAACACCCAGATCCCTCATCACTTCTCACATTCAGGAGAAAGTCATCACATGGCCTTGTTGGCTTGAAGGTCTATCGACTGTTCTCTAGTGAGCAGTCAGTGAACAAGCGTGGTCTTAGGTACCGAAATTAGCGTTGATGCTGCACCTGAGTGCTGTTTTAAAAACAGATGGCACTGTACAGGTTTTGGAGGTCTGATGCTGGACACAGATCTAACTTCTCAATGGCTACCAGAGGAAACTGAAAAACCAGTCTGTTTCCTATTATTTGCATAAGAAATTTAGCATGTAAAGGTCAACATTAACAAACCCTGTTTCCAAAACAGTATATTAATCCAGAGTATCAAACAGTAATGGGTCGAGCTCTTAATCCATTGATCATCCATCTGCTCCTGGCACATGCTCACGTGGGCAGTCGTGGCCTAATGGTTAGAGAGTTCGACTTGTAACCCAAAGGTTGCAGGTTCAAGTCTCAGGTCCGGCAGGAATTGTCGTTGGAAGGAGATGGAAGGAGCGTTGGAGGAACCAGCGCTCTCTCCATCCTCAATATCACGACTGAGGTGAGACCCTTGAGCAAGACACTGAACCCCCAACTGCTCCCTGGGCGCCACAGCAATATGGCTGCCCACGGGTGTGTGTTCGCTACAGTGTGTGTGCACTTGGATGGGTGAAATACAGAGCACAAATTCTGAGTATGGGTCACCATACTTGGCCACACATCACTTCACTTCAAACTAGGGCTGCACGATAAACCGCATGCGATATTTAACGCGCATCTTATCAGTGAAGCCGGTTCTGTAATCAGCGGTAAATCTCCATCACCTGCGGGCTTTCACATTGTGTAGTTAATGCAGCCCTACTTCAAACCAGCACACACATTTATTATAGTCTTTATAAATAAGTTTAAAAGCCTAAGTTCACCAGTTTTCAACCGACTTTGTATTGTTACAATGTTGGTAGTATAAGTAAATGAACAATGCGAGTTATTTTTCTGTTACCTGTGCCAAGTCTTTATTTGTAAAACATGTCATCCAGCGGATTTTTTTCATCTCCGGGGCTCTCGGTAAAATGGATAGTCTGATCAAGCCCAGTGCATTTTTTCCCGCTAGTTGTGGAGCACAGATTTAAAAATCTAAATGTAAGTAAGTGATGTAAAAGTAACTTATTTTAGACACCACAAATGGGTAGGGGAATTATTCCCTAAATTATACAAGTGCCAAGATATCTCCAAAAACATCACGTCAACATATTCTGCAATCAATGCTAGTTAATCTACAATTTTTAAACCGTATTTTGCTATATCCTTTATAATTGTTATGGATGAAGCTTTATGACCTCATATTAATTATGAGACTATAGAGTGCTGTAGCCATGATGTCAAAACCCAGAAGACTAATTTGGAATCCCTTGAGATCTTGCAATGGGTTTAACTTTTTATAATGGAATTTTTCAATTAATGAGTGGAATAAGGTCTGTGGTAAACAAAACTTGAGGATACTTGGCCATCCGGATTTAAAAATAAACATAACTGCTTCAAAATTCACATTTTCAGTATGGGTGAATGTCATTTATTTTATAGAGAAAAACGTTGAAATATCATCAACTTATATTTAGGCTACCACAGACCTTGTTTTACTCATAAAGTGAAAAACACCATTAAAAAACCAATAGAGAAATCTCAAGGGAACCCATGGCTTTCGGCTTTTGACGTCACAGCTGCAGCACTTTATAAGAAATTGTGATCTACTGACCTAAACCACAATTTAAAAATAAATAAATAAATAATCATGACAGCTCAATCTGCAAGATGCTCATTCTACAAAACACACTAAGAGTGGGTTTATGCCTGCAAGATGATCAAATAAAAACGGTGTACTCTGGACTGTAATCTGAAAGAGAATAATTAAAACACAAGTGACCCAAAACACTGAGCCTAATGTTGATTCTTCAAACAACTGCTTGAGTAAATCAAAGCCTGTCACTATCTTCTCTATGCTTGATGAACGCCTCAATGTTAAAGCAACTTCCTGGCCATCAATACACTTAAAAAGATCACTTTATGCTGATCTTTGGTAATGACTTTAGCCGTGCATAGTACGAGAAAGCTTTTGAAGCAAAGATCAGTGCACTCTGCACATTGAAGCCATATGCATTTAAGCAATGTCTATGAAATTATCTGCATACAATATCGTTCAGTTATATAAACTATGGGAATGTCAAAACCTATCTTGAAAGCACATTACATTTAAAACTCAATGCAATGAATGAAAAGAACAAAACTGTCTACAAGCTTCCAATAACAGGCAGTATATGCTGCAAACAGTCCATCAAAGAATATTTTGTAGCACAAGAATTTTAAGAAAACCAGACTTTTCTGCTGAACTCATTTCACATGTGAAATCTCAACAGAAATGACCAATATCATTTAGCAATTTAAGCCCCCCACAATACAGAAATACAGAGCACAAATTCTGAGTATGGGTCACCATACTTGGCCATACATCACTTCACTTCAAACCAGCACACACATTTATTATAGTCTTTATATTATACTAAATATAAAGTATTTTAGGTACTAAAAAAATCACTTCGTATGCACATCAACTGTCTAATTGTCTAAATGAAGAAATCAGAGAAATAGCTCAAGGCGTTTAGTCAAATCACAGGCCTTGTGGCCATTTAACTGTCATAAAACTTAGTCCAGTTAACAGCCCACAATCACTCCCAGCGTTTCACGAAATAGCGCGTGAATGAAATCACCGCAAACTTACGTGAAAACGAAGAATAAAGTAGTGGATCCCACCAGAAGAGTGGCGGCAGTGGACACCGGGATGTATTTGGTGGGTTTAAATCTTTTTCCAACGCTGTTGGGCATTCTGTAAATCCCACATTCCTCGTTTATTTGATCCCTGTCGTTAGCTGCACGCAAACACGAACACAAATCCTGCACCGTTCAGCGCGTAACGTTACCGGCTAAACGCTCATTCGCTCCGTCACATACACCGTTAAATCGTGATCCTTGAATACGCGATCGGGAATACGAGGCTGAAAATCCCACCCAGCTCAATTCAGCCCACTGCTGAGGTCACTGCGATGCTTGAAAGGTGGAGCCAGCCTCCACTAAGCAAATAGAGGCGGCGACACACGCGTGCTCCATCAGTGGGGCCTTGACTTGACGCGTCTTGAGGTTCGCAAGCGGCGGAAAGAGACTTGGGCTTTTTGCTATGGAGCAATAACACTCGGGGTGGTGTTGAGACACACACACACCTCTTCTTACTCAAAGGCAAATCATGAATGAAACCTACCTTGTTTAAAATCATATTAGTCGAATATTAAAACAGATTGAGATTTGAGAGATTAAGTTTGGAGGACACTGCCCACTGAACAACCAAAGTTTCAGTGGGTTTGTGATGTGATGTGGGCATCATGTGACCTCTAGTGGCAGATTTGGAGAATCATCCAGTTTGCTCCACGCAGACTCTTGATTTCTTATAAACATTTTTGCACGTGTGGCGTAAATAGTCGCGTGACCAGAATTGCCCTTGTAATATTTTTCATCTTTATTTTATCCTTCCTAATAATTTTTTATTCAACGGTGTTACGTCAAATTATGCGTTCCTTTAATCGTTGTTCAGACAATAAACTGGACAAAACAACGTTCACATGAACTAATTAAAAGAAATAAGTGAATGTAACTAAAGGAATTTGTGTCGTAAAGCTTATTCCTCTGAACAGCTTCGATCAGCGTTTCACAAAATACCGCGTGGAAACAAATGTTACAAGTAGGACAGTCATACACTTTCTAGTAACTATTATGAAGTTACTTAATTATTGCGCAGCCAATAAACTGGACAAACCACAACGTGCGCAATAAACAAGAATGTATATATGCAGCAGTATTTGAAAGCCTCCAGCAAATGTACAGTTAAGCTGTCTACTGAACAAAACACATTTTTATGTAAAGTATTAAAGGGGTCATATGATGCGATTTCAATTTTTCCGTTCTCTTTGGAATGTTACAAGCTCTTGGTGCATAAAGAAGATCTGTAAAGTTGCAAAGACTAAAGTCTCAAATCCAAAGAGATATTCTTTATAAAAGTTAAGAGTCAGCCACACCTACCTAAAACAGCTCGTTCTAACACGCCCCCACATATCTACGTCGCTCTGTGGGAAGATTTGCATAACGCCGCCCAAATGTTCACGCAAAGAAAGAAGGCGTAACTTTTATTCTCACTGTAGTATTGTTGCCGCTGCCATATCCTGAAGACGCTGTGTGCTTCGTTGTGAAAGCGAAACTACTTTGTTTGGTCTTCCAAAAGAGGACGATATCCGCTTCGTCATGCCTAGAGCTGATCCTTGCTGGTCGCTGAGGAAATACAACAGTATGTGAGGCGTAATATTTCCGTCTCACGCTTGAAGTATTCGGCCAATCACAACGCACTGGATAGCTGGCCAATCACAGCACACCTCGCTTTTTCAGACCGATGAGCTTTGTAAAAATCGACGCATTTCAAAAAGGCAGGGCATAGAGGAGAAACAATAATGTACAGTATGTGGAAAATAATGTGTTTTTTTTTTTACTTTAAACCGCATAAACACATTTCATTACACCAAATATACAAAATAATGTTCTTTTTAGCAGCATCATATGACCCCTTTAATCTCTAAAAACTTTATTGAGGTTGTTTGATATGAACGGTATTATAAAGTGAAAACTAATGCTTCTTTTTTGTCGCAGTACTTATCCTGACTATTTTCAAAGTTTGCTTCTTCAACATTCAACAATGCAAATGTAGGCTATTCCTTGTCTGTAGTTTAGCTGCCTGTTTGGCATTGTAAATTTACAGTGCTCTTTCATGCTAATAATACATAACTAAATTGGGAAATGTAACGTTAGTTAGTTAGAACGCGATCGCAAAATCACGTTCAGGGGACATCGTTTTGTAACACTGCAACAGCTTTCTTTAAAAACATGACCTAATTAGTACATCAAACATCACTTACATGATTAGTTCTAGATTTAGAAATTAATCAATAAAAATGTGACGACATTGTAAGTTCTATGGAGTTTATAAATCTCCATGTATTCACTGGTTAAACGTCGACCAACAGCGATATAAGAACGATTTTTATTTTAAGGACTTTTATTTTGAAATGACGTCTGATCGAGCACACCGGATATCCACGCAGATAGATGTGACGCTTTGAGCTGGAGCTGTTGAACATCTGTTGAAAGATTCAGTGGAGAGGTGACATTTTTATCACTTGATTTTTCAATAAACATGATTTTTTATTCCGTGTTGTTAAGATGAACAATGTCATTTGCCATTTAAAGGCAAGAAAGCTAACTTTTTTCTTAGTTTCCACTTCATTGTGGTTTTCTGCCTCATATTTAGTAACAGTCAACAAAATTGTGCTTTTTTTTTTATTGATGTCTGTCTTTTACTAAAATCATTTGCAGATGATGAAAACTGTTGTTGTTCGTCGTGTTGTGTTTAATAAAGATGTTGAGCTCACTGAAACAGGCAGCATTAGCCAGGTCGCTAATACTGTATCTTACAGATAGACAGCAGCATATGTAACGAGCCTAAAATTTATTACAGAATACAGGCCCTCATAGACAGTGAATCTGTCAATCAAAATAGTAACAACTACGACTAAGCATAAACCAGAACTAATAACATCTCTCAAACCACCATTTAATTATGGTTTACACAATGCAGACAAATAAAATGATTAAATATGTCTCATTAGTTGTTATTTCCATTGGCCATCTTCCTCAGGGCAAGTCTGTGCCTACCTGGGCAGGTGAAATGGCGTGTGCAAAAGTGCCTTTAGATGAACTGCATGTGACTGAGCCCTTTGGACCACAAGGCAAAGAACGCACCCTACCAGCACTGGTGAGTGAATATTTCACTTTGTCTTTTTCCTGCATAATTAACTAGAGTACATCTGAACCATCACTATAGTTCAGTACTTCTATGAGCTACATGAATGATGATGCCACCTTAATGTCTCCCATCAGCACCCTGACCGTAAAGAAGAGAGGCGTTTCTTAACCTATAAACCCCCACCTGAGGATGGCACACCTGTGCTGGTGGAGGAGTTTCTGGAGCATGCTCAGTTCATCTCAGAGGATCTGGAGTGGCTGCTGGCTTTACCTCATGACAAGTTCTGGTGTCAGGTTAGACTCTCTAAAATACAAAAGTTGTTTATGGAGATTTGAGTAAAATGAAGTTATACTTCTCTTGATGAAGAAAATAAATCTGCTAGTAATGAAGATACAGTACAACAAAATAATAATGTTGTTTTTCGACCATTACATTATATAATATGACATGCGGCCAGGCAGTTGTCATTGTTTCTTTTTTATTCTTTCTCCATTTAGGTGGTATTTGATGAGTCATTACAGAGGTGTTTGGACTCTTATTTGAGACACGCTCCGCGTGGTTTGGACCCGTCTGGTCTCTCGTCCAGTCCAGCTGTAGCTGACATGCAGAGGAACATTCATCGCTTTGTGTTCATGGTCTTCCTCAGGATGGTTACGCACAAAGAGTCTAAGGTAAACATACACTCCTGAACGCCCATAAACTCTTTTTTTAAATAAATTATATTGTTTAACTAACTATATTATTTTTTAAAGATTTATAATCATTGTACAGTGTGGGTTTGGACAGGCTATAAGTCCTACAGTAGATACTGTTCAAACGTTTAGGGTCAGTAAGATGTTTTTGAAGGAAGTCTCTTATACTCACCAAGACTTAAAATATATGAATAGATTTTAAAATGTTATTTATTCCTTTGATGGCAAAGCTGAATTTTCAGCAGCCTTCAGTGTCAAATCATCCTTCAGGAATAATTCTAATATGCTGATTAGTGCCCAAGTAACATTGAAAACAGTTGTGCTGGTTAATATTTTTGTTGAAACCATGATACATCTTTAGGATTTTTTGATAAATAAAAAAAAGTTTAAGAGAACAGCTTTTATTTCAAATATAAATCTTCTGTAACATTATAAAAAAATCTTTACTGTCACTTTTGATCAATTTAATGCATCCTTGCTGAATGAAAGCATTCATTCTTTCCAAAGAAAACTATTACTGACCCCAAACTTTTTATAATTACTATAAATGTAAGCTGGTGGTTTTGTATGAAATGACATTAAATTCATATGATTGCAATATATTTGGTATTCAGTGGGATTCAAAATCATTAGTTTTTTCCTCAGGAGAACTTCATAACCCCTGTAGTGTTTGCAGAGATTATTTACAACAACTATCTATTTGACATTCCCAAAATTCTGGATCTGTGTGTGCTGTTTGGGAAAGGAAATTCCCAACTGCTACATAAAATGATCGGTACACAAAATCTTATAGTATTATAGTACATATATATAATTCACAAAAAATACATAAATACCTCATGAACCCATCTGATTTTTTAAATCACTCACAATGGTTTCCATATTTAAAACTAAAATTGCATACTTTTCACTTTTTCCAGAGAACATTTTTACTCAACAGCCCAGTTATTATGGAGACCTAAATGAGACTACCTTCAATCATCCAGGTAGTTATTGTTATCATGAGATGTTTCTAAATGTGTTGATTCATCAAATTGTGCCGAACTTCCAGAAAATCTGTGTGTGTGTGTGTGTGTGTACATTCTAGGTGTTTGATATGATATTACAGAAGTGTGGTATTCAGTCAGAGGACACAGGAAACGGTCAACCCCTCAAACTGAATGCAAACAAATGCCTAACTGCCATGGCCATGCCAGAGGAGGTAACCAAAATGAAACTTTCTTAACCATTTTTACAAATACAGAGACACATACTTTAAATCACACAGTGTCCTAAAAGGCAGAAATAATATGCTTATATTTATATATGTATTATGTCTCATAGGAGCTAGAAGACTTGGTTTTGTACATGTGTGATACTTGCACTACTATCCACTCTTTCCTGGACACCTTCCCTGAGGCTTGTTCTACCTTCAAACAACAGGTGTTTCTTAACAGGTGACCAATACAGTACACCCACACCATCCAAACTATGATTCACACAGTGTCCTCAAGGGCAGAATTTCATACCTGATATTCCTGATACAAAAACAATGAATGATGCATCTCTTAATGTAGATTATCGTCATTCTATGAAATGGCAGTTCCAGACCTGGAGAAAGCAGTGAAGAAGAGAAATTTCAATAAAAGGTTAGAATGGCAAACTTGATTGACGTGTTCTCTTACACTCAACACATTTTTTCGTGATAGATGCACTAGATGCAATCTGTCTCAGTTTACAGGAGGACATGTGGAGACGAATATCTCATTCAAGAAAGAAAATGGTAGAGAGTGTTCACCTGTTGCTCCAACACACGTTTACAGCCCATTCTGGAGGGGTGAGGAAAAAATACATGCTTTTAAACCACATTAAATAAGCAAAGATGGGATCGTATATCAGATATCTTTGATCTTAAGTTTCATCGATTTTCACAGCTCTGAAAACATGGTATCCTACATAGAAGATCTTCTACAGAACTTCACAGCTTTCCTTCAAGAGAAAAGGTAAATCATGCAGAAATGTCTCTGCAAGGTCATGGTTGTATATGTAATCTATCACAGCCAATGACTAAATTGCATTCTCCTTGCACTGTTTGTCTCTTTATCTCTCAGATTCCTGGCAGATTATGATGAACAGTTCCCTATAGCGGATGACATCAGTCTCCTTCAGCAGGCCTTCCCTCATTTGTATCTTTTACTGTGGTCCAGTGGAACACTATATGATGATTTCGAAAGGAATAAAAGGGAAAGCATTCTGCCATCTTTCAAGCTTCTATAAGAGAAGATGACCTCAATGATTCAAGAAATAACCTGTCCTAATTTCTAATTGTTTTCCTACACATATACTATATACTACACTAATACATAATTAGTGGTGCACTGATACCAATACTGGTGCTCATTTCCTCTAATAACAATATCCGATACCTACCATGCATGCACAAAGTTCATTTCATTAACGTTGTCATGCAAAGAAACACCGGCAGCAGAACATTATGCTGTCAATCATTGCCAATTTAGGCTGTTGTGCAAGTAGAGAACCGCAAAGCACATTCTGCCTTTATCTTTAAAATCTTGCCTTGTCACAGAGAATCAGAATAATGCCTCTTTTCTAAATTTTTAAGCTCCTCTCTATGATTTTCTGCTATTCTCCTTGATCTGTCCACTCAGAGACGACACCAGGACGTCTTACCTGTTGCAGGGTGTAGAGTCCTCTTGGGAGTGTGTGGGGAAAAAGAGAAGCTTCCCCTCTTCAGCCAATCACAGCGCAGGAGCCAAGAGCAAGACTGGCAGAGATTTAGCAGTTTCCCAGAAGGAAGGAGCAGGAGTGTTGGAAGACAGAGAGGAGTTGAGAGGAGCGGAAGCTATGACTGACATATCCCGTAAGGGTGACAACGTGAGTTCATTAGCTGCTAAAAATATCTACAAAAGTGTTACAAATGTGTTTTTATCACCCTCTGGTAAAATTAAGGTTTATTTTTATCTTACCCTCTTATTTTTGGGGCCTGTAGGGGGCAGTGTGCACATTGAATGCTGGAGAACTGGAGTCTCTGCTGTCCCATATCCGTGACCTGTTTCCGGACTTGGGAGAGGGATTCATACTGGCATGTTTGGAGGAGTACGGCTACATTTCTGAACTTGTCATCAACAACATTCTGGAAGATAAACTGTCTCCTTCTCTTGACAAACTGGACAGGGCAATGGCAAGGTGAAGTCCAACTGAAGTGACTTGCTAGCTAGGATTTATGGTTCAGTTCAGGTCCACTTCATTGTTGCTTACTGACTAATGTTTCCTTGTAGGCCTGTGAAGAATGAGCTTCCATCAGTTTTGAGCACCAGATCAAACGTGTTTGACGATGACGAGTTTGACATGTTCAAGCGTGACCGACTAGACATGAGTCGCGTTTGGAAAGGCCGGAGGTGATCGCAAGTTAAAATTCCACTTAAAAAGCATTACCCTATCCTGCCCTGCAGTACATTACTCTAATTTTAGTCTGATTAGTCAAACAAGCTGCTAAATATTCATGCTAATCCACTTGGTCAAAAGAAAATAGTCTTTGACAAGTACAGCGTAAACTGACATCAGAGAACCACATGAAAATGGGCTTATGAAATATTCAGCTGAAGCTGTAAAAGATGGTTTGTGTCAGCTAGAAATGAATATCTCTGCGTATTTCAGAGGGGGAGAGTGTGTGTGCCACGCTCAATGACAAGCAGCACATAGAAGAGCAGAGAGCGAGATATCAAGCCTACCAGACAGTGGTGGATAAGATTCCCATAGCGAATGACCCCTCTGGAGATCGTGATAATGCTTTCGGGATGGATGATTATGATGATGAATATGATGACACGTATGATACCAACCAAATAGGAGCCAATGATTTAGATGAAGAGGATGAACTATTGAACCGCAGGTATGAGCTGTGACAAATGTACATAAACTTGCATCTCCCTCCAATGTGGCTGATCAGTATGGGTTTTCAAAGACCATTTTGTTTAATTTTTTTACATCTTTGAATGGGGGAACGGGAAATGCATTGCAAATATTTAATTTATATTAGGGCTGTTCTATTAATCAAAATAAAACCAAAATCGCAATATGGCTTATCGGTTTTCCCTCAAAAAAAGGGAAAATGAAAATGAAGAATATAGTCATAAATATTAGTATTTTTTATAGTAATAATAATGATTATTATTGCAATCATATTGATATATACGTCTAAGCTAACATTTAAGTATTTTTCCTTTAGGCCGTTTACTACCCCACAAGTTCTCAGAACAGGCAAACAGGCTCAGGAGAATGACGAAGACAAGGATGAGGAGGAAGAGGACAAGGTTTGAATGAATCACTTTCTCTTTTTTGTTTTAAATGAATTTTGGTCCCTTACGCAGGTCTTTTGTTTTGTTATAGATCACATGGCGCTTTCAGTACCTGCCCTTTTTCTTTTTCTCTTTCCCTGTTAATAGAAATTAGACGGATTTGAAACAAATCACAATTTCAGGTTCTCCGATTATGCACATTTCTGTTTATTTACGATGCTCTTGTGTTATTTTGATCAGAATGAGGCTGTGAAAAATGATCACTTCATCCAGGACCCAGCAGTCCTCAGAGAGAGAGCCGAGGCCAGGAGAGCTGCTATGCAAAGCAGGAAAGGGTAAATTTGAGAACACCATGACTGGAATATAGGGATGTAACGATGCACCCCGAAACAGTTAAAAATCAATTAAAACATGTGTTGATTCAAGTTGGTAGAGATGCTAAATGAATCGCGATACAGTTTGTGGCAGGGGTTTATATGAATGTATCTCTGAGGGGAACTGACTGTTTTCAGAAAAATTTAGATGGTATTTTCTTTTCAGCTAAAGTCAGACCATTCTGTTTTTGTTTCATGTTTTGAAATTATACAATCTAATTTAAATCAAAAGCTGCTCATGCTGCATGTATGTATCTTTGTTGGGATTGTGATTAAAATGCAGTGGTTGCCTCTAATTTTAAGTAGCTACAGCTATATCAGCTTGTAATAGAGCAAATAAACATCTTGTTCATGTACTTATATGAAGAGATTTATTTTATTTATATTATTCATTTGATTTAGGATTTGTTTTAAAATTTCAATTTAGTTTTAACATAAAATATATTTCAATTTCACAAGGAAATATGCAGCATTTTGTCTGAGAAATAATAAAAAGACACTTTCTCATTTATAATTTGCCTTAAATCTTATCATGAAACCAGTATGGTGAATCGTATCGCTTTGTGAGTTGAGTGAATCGTTACATACCTACTGGAATATAGTTACACTGCACATGTACACTGGTTATTATCTAACTAACCTAAAAACATTTATCAGTCAGTCATTAATTGATTTGACTTGGTTTTTCCTGATAGCTACAGACCACCACCAGCAAGTAATGTGGTAGGTGGGCCAAAGGGACGGGGCCAGACACAGGAGATCATTTTGGACCGTCGCAGAAAAGAAGCGAATAAGAACAGAGGAGCCAATCACAATCGCAGAATGATGGCTGACAGGAAGAGGAACAAGGGCATGATCCCTTCCTAAGACTTTTACATTAACAACAGCACAATGCACATTCTTTGAGAGCTAAAAGCAGAAATAGCACCTGAAGTTTAATGTAGCTCCTCACTTATACAAGTTCGATATGCATTGAAATGACACTCTGGTCTATTACGTAGACCTATTATTCTTTCAGATTGAAAATTCTTTTTTTTTTTTTTCCTGAAGTTTGAATCAACGGGCTGAGTTTGAAGTGCTTAGTAAAATGCACAGGGATGTGTTTCTATAAGGGATCAAGATAATCTTTATTATTAATTTTTTTAAATGTTCTCTTTGCTAGTGATAGTCAACATAATGTGACAAGAAAACTTGTAAGGCAAAGGAGTCATGTCTTTTGCCCTGTAACACATGAGTTTATTGAACAGAGAAGAGGTACAAACAGTTATTGCACGAAGTAAAATTCAATAAATAAATAAAGGAACATCAGGTTTGAGAATGTAGCATCTAAAATAAATCTGAGAACGAATTCTACAAAGGATGTGGTACATTACCCTACTGAAGCAAAAATGCAGCTCATAAGATCCTGTTCCAGTTCACTAAAGGTTTAGAAAGCAATTAAGACTTAACCTCAGAGCAGTCTTTTGAGAAATCTCCCCATTTGAGGTTGCACAGACTGGATACACAGTCTGATTTCAACAAGAGTCATATTGTGCCAAAGGCTGTAAGCATTCGTCATTCTAGAAAAGAGAGAGGTCATTTTTTTCACATAGACTTTGAACAGGCAATGTTCTCTTGCTATGTGGAGTAATGTATTTCTACTTACTAAGAAATTCAAAGCATTTTTGTAATAAAAAGCATATTTAAGAATGCTTTTGAAATAAAACAAATAAAACATGAATAAATACTGTTCTTAAGACTGTGTCTATATATTGTTCCTCTTTGTGTGAGTGTTTACTGTAATTTGACGTAATGGTTGTCTACCTGTCTGGCAGATGCCCTCCTGAGAAAGCATGGAGTCAAGACAGCTCATGTATCATGACTGAAGCATGATAGCTAGGGTCGGGGAAATTCCTCAGATTTGGCATAAGTGTATATTGAAATGAGATGCTTTGATTGGCTGCTGTTAAGTACATTTACATGCACCGTTAAAATCAAGCTACAGCAGGGTTTTGCATAGATGAGCTACAGTCTTCATCTATCCGTTCTAATAATCCAACCATACGTAACTGAAAATTAAAAGGGGAACATAACTTTTGGAGGGATGTCGAGGCCTAGTGTAGCTGAGCTACAAATCGCTTTTTCATTATAAGATCTCTAACGTTTTTTGAAAGAAGTCTCATGCTCATCAGGGCTGCAATTATCTGATAAAAAAACAATAAAACTAATATCGTGGAAAACGAATTACCATGTTTAAAAATAACTTATCTATTTTAATATTTTTTTTTCATGTGATGTCTATGATGGCTGAATTTTCAGTAGCCATTACTCCAGTGTTGCGTGGTCCTTCAGAAATCAATTTTGAAAACATTTGTGCTGCTTAAAATGTAAACTGTGACACATTTTTTGAGGATTCTTTTATGAATAGAAAGTTTTAAAAGGCAGTATTTATATGAAATAGAAACCTTTTGGAACCTTCTGAATGTTTTTACTGTTTTTGATCAATATACTGCATCTTTGCTGAATAAAAGTATTAATTTCTTATTGAAAAACTTTTGAATGGTAGTGTAGTTTCATTAGTCCAACTACGCAAAAACCTGACTGGCATGATTTCAGACGAAAGCATTTACATGACATTTCAAAAAGACAATTCAAAACTAAAATGAAAAGAAACTGAACTTCTAAAATGCATGTAAATGTACTCATAGTCCCTGTAAATGATCTTTAAAAGCGACAATAATAGTAAAAGTCGCTCTCTGTGCAGCAAGAAGGCACAGGGCATCCTTGCAGCTCTTTGTATGGAGATTTAGCCGTCAAAGCCAAACAACGGCAAACTTACAATGGCACTACACTACGGAGCCCCAAACTTAACATGCAGGGGGAAAAAATAAGATATTGTAGGCATTAACTTAAGATAATTTTATCACATGTTTAAGGTAATTATTAGGTAAATTCTGAATGTTTAGGTAAATTGTGGCCACGTTGTACTAATTTGTTCCCTTATTTTTGCTTAGTTGAATCATGGCCACAGTTTAACTAAAATGAAAGACCAAATTAGTATAACATAGCCACAATTTAAATCAAACAAGAGAATAAATTAATAAATCATGGACACAATATTTTTTTTTCTGCATGTCATGTGGGGCTCCATACCACACAACCATTCCAAAAACAAACATAATGATAATGTTTCTGCTTAAAGGTCTTGCCAGAAGCATTTTGTATGTTCTCAAAAGATGTCAAGATCACATCTTCAAGGTTAGGACCTACACCAGCCAAGAACAGCATCTTTTTTTTGGTGAAACGGCCAGGTTGGGCATCAGCCCTGGTCTCATATTAGAGGAAAATGTTGAGTTATATTCTACTGACAGATTTCTTATGCAGTGCTTGAATACTATTTCTTATAGTTTCTTAAAGGACTTTATCCTAACTTCATGCCTACCCTTGTTCAAACAAAAATTTGAGACTTTTAGGTGTATGATTCTTCCTTAATTTGAAGAGATCTGAAATATTACTTTTGTTTTTTGCTGTGTATATGACTTCACAATCCGTGTATCTGTGAATTGTTGAGCCGGTTCAGCAAACGTAACTGAAGTAGTCAACTGTGTGCAAATGAATTGATCCCATGTAGAAGGACCTACCTTCAAAAAAACTTCTCAAGTGGTTTGACCCAAGATCAGGAACTAGTCCAGAATCTTGGAGTCAAGAACACAAGGTTTATAGTCTTTGGAGAGGTCAAATATCATTACCATGGAGGTATTCTGACCTTACAGTACAGAGGAGGGGTTTAGTTGCCATGAAAAGTCTGAATCGGAAGAGTCTATCCAATTCCACAAATTCCTAGTCCAGAATCCTTCTTGGTCCAGCTCAATAAAAATTACCTGGGAGGAACAGAACAAGAGCAGGAAGAGTTCAGTTTAAATTAGTTAACTAATGGTGATGCTGGCCAAGTTTTGATTGACATTGTGCATGGAGCAAAAATATGTAGATGAGTAAGTGACAATATTGACAAATGACAGTATTTCTGTCTTTCTCACCAAGCACGCTACGTTTGCAGAGAGGACAGGTCTGCTGGAGGAGTAGCCAGGGATCCACGCAATCTCTATGGAATTCATGGAGGCACGGTAACACCCTCAAACACTAAAACACACCCAAAAAGAGCAGTGATTAAACTGTCGTTCTTTATGAAAGAATAATAACTCTACCGAGCAAAAGCATAAGAATGTGCTGAGGATCTGTCACCTGGTTGTTGTTGTACTGCTCCAGACAAACTGCACAACTGTCTGTCTCCACCGGTTGAGTTTGTGTTGGGTCACATCTCACTTTGGGTTGCCGGTATATCCTCGTCTTCAGTGCTGATAATCTCCTTAAAATGTCTTGCTTTAGGTCTGACTGTAAGACAAAGCTTATTTCAAATTGTATTTACATTATAAACTGTGTACAGTGTATAGACTACCACTCAAAAGTTTGGGGTCAGTAAGAGCTTGTGTCTTCTGCTCACCAAGACTGCATTTATTTGATCAAAAATACAGTAAAAACAGTATTATTGTGAAATATTATTACAATTTAAAATAACTTTTTTCTTTCTATTTTAATATATTTAAAGTGTAATTTATTAGTGTGCTGGGAAAGTAGACTTTTCAGCAGCCATTACTCCAGTTTTCAGTGCCACATAATGCTTCAGAAATCATTGTAATATGCTGATTTGGTCACTGTGAAAACAGTTGTGCTGCTGTAATATTTTTGTAGAAACTGATAAAAAAATGTTCAGGATTATTTGATGAACAGAAAATTCAAATCTAGAACATTTTTGTAACATTATACATGCCTTTAATGCCACTTTTGAATTTAGTGCATCCTTCTTGAATAAAACTTTAATTTCTTCTGGAAAAAAAACCCAAACCTTTTGAACGGTAGTGTATGTTTTTGACGGGATCTCCTTCCAGTCTTCAGTTAACATGGCTACTTTCTTCAATTAGTCACATTAGTGTCATGAACTTTTTCAAAATGTTTCCAACTTCAGACTGAATCTGTCACAAAAGCAGTGTTCACCTCCAAATCATCATTAAACTGGTTGTCCTGGTACTGCCAGCGTGCATTAACTATGACCCCTGTGGAGAGGACCAGGGCCACCAGAACAACAGTGTTCCAGAGCTGCTGAAGATATTTCTGGACAGATGAACAAAAATGAAGTTAAAAAGAAGAGAAATTCTCCTTGCTGTCTAATGAAACTCCTCTTTAATTACTAAACAAGTGACATGAAGTATTAAAGGAATAGTTCACCCAGCAATGAAAATTCTGTCATTATTCACTCACCCTCATGTCCTTCCAAACTTGGTTTTCATTTTTGGGTGAACTATCCCTTTAAGAAACATACAGTGCCTTGCGAAAGTATTCATACCCCTTCATTTTTTTTCACATTTTGTTATGTTGCTGCCTTATGTTAAACTGCTTTAAATTACTTTTTTTCCACATCAATCTACACTCCATACACCATACTGACAAAGCAAAAACAGAATTGTCACAACTTCGTAAATGTATTGAAAAAAATAAAAAAACTGAAATAAGTACATTGCATAAGTACTCGTACCCTTAACTAAATATTTAGCTGAAGCACCTTTACAGTCTCAAGTATTTTTGTTAGATGCGACAAGCTTTTCTCATCATCATTTGGCAATTATCCACCATTCTTCTCCTCACCTTTTCACCTCTCAAGCTCTATGTCTACACTGAAGAGAGGATTGAGTCTTGCCACACCTCCATAAAGCCCAGATCGGTGGAGTGTTGCAGTGATATTTGTCCTTCTCTAGATTTCTCCCATCTCCACATATGATCATGGAGCTCAACTAGAATGACCATCAGCTTCTTGTTCACCACTCTAACCAAAGCCCTTCTCCATCAATTGCTCAGTTTGGCCAGGAGGCCAGCTCTAGAAAGAGTCCTGGTTGTTTCAAACTTCTTCCATTAAGGATAACAGGGACTACATGCTTCTGTGACCCTTCAATGAAGCAGAATTTTTTTCTGAACTCCTCCCCAGATGTGTGGCTTGACACAATCCTGTCTCTGAGCTCTACAGGCAGTTCTTTTAACCTCAGGGCTTCGTTTTTGCTCTGATATGCATTATCAGCTGTTAGACCTTTAATTAAGACGTGTGTGCCTTTCCAAATTATACCCATTCAATTGAATTTGCCACAGGTTAACTTCACTTGAAGTGTAGTTACATCTACAAGCAATATGAATGCTCCTGAGCGAAATTTCAACTGTCCCAGATAAGGGTATGAGTACTTATGCAATGGAATAATTTAAGTTTTTTATTTTTAATAAATTTACAAAGATGTTAAAACCCAGTTTTTTGCTTTACCATTATGGTGTATGGAGTGTAGATTGATATGGAAAAAAAGTTATTTAAAGCATTTTAACATAAGGCAGCAACATAACAAAATGTGAAAAAAATGATGCACTGTAAGATGATTACACGACAGTACTGAAATATTTTAGACTGTAAGGCTATGACAGTAACCCTGGATGATATGATATGTCTTCATAACACTCATACCTGGACCTGAGAGTTGGTCTCCCCAGTGCAGATGACCCCTTGCCATTCCCCATACAACCCTCCTCTTGAACGGCCACAGCTGGACCACAGGGTCAAGGTGACACCCTTTGACACAACATTTAGAAATACCACACTTCCACACTAATGAACAAGCGTGAAACTATGCTACATAGAAATGTATTATCAGTAAAATCTTACCAGACTGTCCTGTAGAAAAGACTTGTAAGTGATTTTTGCCGTTGCATGAAGGCCCCTAATTGAATAAAAGTAGAAAAAGACACATTCCTAAAGTATATTCTGTTTATTCAGAAGAAAATCGGTAATTTCTTGACTGTGGATTACCTGAGGAGTGCTCCGATGAGCTTAGTGACATTTTCTGATGTCTGAATGATAATGATTGGCTTTGAGAGGACCTGAGAGAGATCCATCTATAGAGGAAGAACAGTTTTCTTTTCTTTTTTTTTTAAATTCTTATACATATCTAATAACCATTATGAAATCAACTGAAGGTTTATGGAACAGAACAGCAAAGCTCTCACCTCTCGGACAGTTTTCTGGTTTAAAGCCAGTATAATCAAAGCAGATGCACCCAAAACAAGAGCACGCTTCATCTGTGGAGGACAGAGCTGTCGGTTTGATCAGTACTTCCTAATCATCATGTTTTAGTCTTCACAATGACAATTTTGAATACCTTATTGACCACAGAGGCAGCAAACGACTCCTGGTTGCTGTTACTGGAAACTGTGCCTTCCTCCATCTGGACAGGTACCACTCCAATCCAGGGGTTCAGATCCTTTCCATCACTGCTTTCACTGTTGGTTTTAATAGCGTCTTTTATCTGCAGAGAGAAAAAAAGAAGCATGACACTGATGCTTAAGACATCTGACAAATGTGTCCCACAACTTTATGTAATATTAGTTTTTAAAATATCAATTTTTCCACTTCAATCAAAAATAGATGATGATCACTAGAATGTTCTTTCATTTCATTTCATTTTCTCTCATTTTGATTTAAAAACGTTTTATAGTTTATACATTTTTATATAATTTTAAGCAGTTGTGCTCAAATTGTTTTACTTTATTCATAGAAATGAATGATATATATATATATATATATATATTATATACACACACATATGAATGAATGCTATATATCTTTATATGAAGTCTATATTATTTAATATTTTTGGGGTATACTGGTAATATATTGGTTATTGGCATAGATGAGCTTTATGTTTAATTTAAGTATTTTTATATTTAATGTACCACTGCTGACACAGCACAAGATATGTTAAAAATGATAAAAGTGAATATACTTTTATATAAAATTTTAGCAGATTATTCAAATAAAAGCAGCTATGCTATAATAAGTTAACACTATATAGTCAATATTTATATAATATTTAAAATGTAAACATTTATAATATTACATATTTTTTGTATCACAGTGCTGTCACAGTCAACACATGAGAAAATTGTTAAAATGCAAATATATTGAATAAAACACCGATTATTTTACAGCCAGAGCAAAAAAAAACAAAAAAAAAACACAATGAAAAACAATGAAATTAGTTAAAAAAAAAATGACATTTCGTTTCCTTTAGTTTTATATTATTAAGCAGTTAAACAGCCAGAGCAAGAAACAGACATTCAGAACAAAAAATGTCTTGCAATATCAAGTATCTGTTTGCATGCATTGATCACTTACTAATATGAGGTCTCCTTTGAGATCATGTTTGTTTTTGCTGTGGTTTTCCATAGGGTCGTTCTCCAGACTCCCCTGGACCACCTCGCCCTGTAAAACATGCTGATGGTCTTCCAGAAACGCCTCTACAAATGCCACCTGTTCGCTGGACGCCAGCGGGCAAAGCCACAACGAGCACAGCACAGAAAGACAAGCTAATGCGCCCATGGCTCCCTGTCAGCTGATCTTATAAATCATAGACTGAAAGTTTGAGCCATACTGCACAGGACAGTCTCTGTTCTGTCACCTCCTCCTGATGTCAACAACAAACTGAGTGAGTTCTTCTTCTGCGGCTCGCTTTTTCCTGCCTGCGCTTGCGAAAGTGAAACTAACTAGAATGGCAACTGTCTGTTCCAGCTGGTGGTAAATGCACTCATGTCCTCTAGGGGGCTCCGTGTGGTCAAATCATTCATTATGACACATCACGCTCCGCCCTCTTCGGGTTTTACAGGTTTGTATCCGCATTTCCTTGTAGTTCGATTTCTATATACATCCGTTATGAAAAGATGTGCGCTCGCCACCCAGTGGGAAGCTGTAAAATAGTTTTATAAAGCATTACTTCTTTTTTTTTAAGCTTTATTTTGCGCTTTTCCACTCAAAATATGTTTTTAAAAGGTTTCTGTAATCTAACCATTACTCAGTTCTGTACGTGCGTATTTGACATGGCAATTAATTTTACTGTCCTTAATGAAAATTTGAATCCTTGTTTATAATTTCGCAAACGTTTTCCTCTATAAACAAAAAGTAATGTTTTATTTTTTTATAAGAATTTCGAATAAAATATGCTAAATCTGTGAACTGCAGATGTCAAAACGGAACAATGGGGATAGATAGATAGATAGATAGAAAGAACCTGGGTCTATTAAAAAAAGCCAGCTTTCAATTTTGTCACCAGTTATAGCATCTTGCTATTATGTTATTTCATACCAATACCATAACTATGCTACATGTCCAAAACGTGCTAATATCGTGGTTCGTTATTGTTATTGACCTCAGCCTTACTGTGGTATACTTCTGAAATTATGTAATGTAGCGCTGCTATTATTTAGTCGCTTTTGTATGTGATTTCCTCATTTGTAAATCGCTTTGGATTACGTTTCTGCCAAGTGAATTAATGTAAATAAGGAACACACAAGTTGATTCTTTGTTTCCAAGGGAACTTCGAAGAAGACGGCGAACTTCCGGCGTGACTTCAGTTGCTGCTCTTACGATCGGATACTCTTCTGCACGTTTTAGCGCGATAAGAATCATAGTAACCGGCTGTTTTTTTACATTTTTTTTTAGCTTGGCTGGTTTTTAAGAAGCCACCCATGAATATATGATGTGCACACCACCCATTTTGAAGTTGCAAAAGACAGGCAGACCTCTGACATGGGTCGATGAGCCAATTGTGTTATTTAAGAGATGATCTGGCAATAATTAACAGGTTAAATTGAACTTGTGACTTGTCTTTATGTATGCTATATGCTAATGTGGCCTTATTTGCATTTCATTTAACCTGCTTTGGAATCGTGCATTTTATGTATTGTATACATTTGTTGTTTGCTATTATTGCATATGTTTTTTGACAATGTTAGAGATGTGTTTTCAAACTGTATTTGTGTTATAAGTGTGTTTTTGTTTTCAGGTAAACCAATATTCTCAGTTGATATCCATCCTGATGGAACTAAGTTTGCTACAGGTGGCCAAGGTGACCATCTAAACCCTCTAACATCTGTCATTCTTTTGCTGACTCTAGTTTAGCTTTCAGATGAAGCTTAGTTTGTAGAAGGTAGTTTTATTTCCATCCTAATTTAGTGACAAATGTGTCGTTGGGAGCTAAAATTTTCAATGTTGATTGACAGGTGAGGACTCTGGGAAAGTGGTCATTTGGAATATGGCCCCGGTTCTTCGAGAGGAGGATGAGAAGAATGAGAATATTCCCAAATTGCTTTGTCAGATGGACAATCACTTAGGTGTTACTTGATATATTTTTTTTATCTCTATATTCAAGATTAAAATATATGAATAAAGACAAATGTTGTGGATTATTGTTCTCTCAAGACTCGATTTTGTTGCATTTATACCACATATTTTGCTCCCAACAATCAAAAGAACAATTCAGAGATGGTGTCTAGATTATGTTTTGTCACTTAAATGTATTTTAAACTCCTTTGGATGTGAGCTGCACTGACAGAATGGGAGACGGAATGTGTGACACTGATGAATATTCAGCATCTAATTAAATGTTTTATGTAACTTTGTACATTTCAGCATGTGTGAATTGCGTGCGCTGGTCAAATAATGGCTTATACCTGGCGTCAGGAGGAGACGACAAACTGGTCATGGTGTGGAAGAGAGCTGCGTGAGTAAAACTGACCCGCTCTGTGTATCGCTGTCTTTTCATTTCTCCCTTCACACACACACGATGAATGGGTTATTTAAAAAAAAAAACGAGATGTTTATAAGTTAAACACAAACATGTCGAAATGATTTAGTAAAACAAACATTTAGTTTTGTCACACATTTAAAACTTTTTTTGTTGTTTTTTAACTATAACTTTTTTTAAATGCTATTATAATAATATTAATATTTTAATATATTTGAATATTAAAGTTTAAAAATAAGGATGTGATGCAAAAAATAAATTTTTAAATCCATATACCAGTTGACAGAATGACCTAGATGCCACTTGTGCAAATGCACTGCTTATTACCGTACTTTCTCCCCTACACAGATTGTTGTCTTTTTTTTGTTTATAAGACACAAACCGATACCACTCATGCATCCACAGATTCCACTCACAGGCCTTTGAGGCATTATGTGGTGTTTCTTTTGTTGTGCAGTTTCATAGGTCCAAGCACAATGTTTGGGTCCAGCAGTAAACTGGCTAATGTGGAACAGTGGAGATGTGTCATGATTCTGAGGAACCACACGGGAGGTGAGGGGGGAAAACGCTGCTCATGTAGATGCTGGATATTGTCTTCAATTTTGGCATTGTGTGAAGCACATGTGGTGTTCTCTATAAATCTGATTCAGATGTAATGGATGTCGCCTGGTCACCTCATGATGTCTGGCTCGCTTCCTGCAGTGTGGATAACACCATCGTTATATGGAACGCTCGAAAATTTCCAGGTGAAATGTCAGTTTAGATTTGAGAAAAAGTCTAGCATCATTTTTTCTTTTTTCATATGCCACTTGGTTTAATATATTGCAGTGGTATTAAGTTTGGCTTAAATGCAAGGTTTGGCTTCTATATCAATATATTCAGTTCTGAATCAAAGCTTTGTCTACTGCATTTTTGAATTTGCTTTTGTATGTGTATGCCACAGAGATTGTGATGACTTTAAAGGGACACACAGGGCTGGTAAAAGGCCTGACGTGGGACCCAGTTGGAAAGTACATCGCCTCCCAGGCAGATGACCATAGCCTGAAGGTCTGGAGGACCATGGACTGGCAGATGGAGACAAACATCACCAAACCTTTCAGTGAAGTAAGACTTCAGACTTCAAGCTGCACACCAGAAATGCTAGTTTGGGATTGTATTTACTTTTTTGTTAGTCTTATTTTCATTTTGTTTATTTTTTTCTTCTTTAAATTGTTTACTTGCGTGACCCTGTATTCTCTCTTTTTTCCTTCTCTCGTGCTTTGATTCAGTGTGGCGGCACCACACACGTCCTGAGGCTGAGCTGGTCTCCAGATGGTCAGTACCTGGTTTCAGCTCATGCCATGAATAATTCTGGGCCCACAGCTCAGATCATCGAACGCGATGGCTGGAAAACCAACATGGACTTTGTGGGTCATCGAAAAGCTGTTACTGTGGTGGTTAGTGTCGTTTTCAAATCTGTAATATTCCACAGAAAAGCATGCATTGAAATCTCCATCGTAGTTTGTACTGTAGTGTTTTCCTTTTGTTTCGATGACATCATGATTTTTAAAATTGGCTGAGCACTAGAAGTTGATTCTTGTCTCTTATCGAGTGGTTTATGAGTTCCTCTCCATCTCTTTGCAGAAGTTCAATCCTAAGATCTTTAAGAAGAAACAGAAGAACGGCAGTACTCCCAAACCCAGCTGCCCATACTGCTGCTGTGCTGTGGGCAGTAAGGACCGCTCACTCTCTGTATGGGTATGAGACTTCTCAATATCACCCCTTGGTTTGGCCCCACTACCAAAAAAAAAAAAACTTTCATAAAGGCATATTTCTATAGATCATAGTTCCTACGATCATGGGAAAACCTGGAAATTCTGAATTAAATTAAAAGTAAATTATAAATTTGTGCAAAATCAAGGGAAACTAATAAAATCTTAAAATGTACTATTTAAAATAACTGTTTTCTATTGTAACATATATTTTAAAATGTAATTTATTCCTGTGATGCAAAGCTGAATTTTAAGCAATTATTACTCCATTCTTCGTGTCACATGCTCCTTCAGAAATCATTGTAAAATGCTGATTTGTTGTTCAAAAAACATTACTTATTATTAACGTTGAAAACTGTTTTTATGGAAACCCTGATTTTTTCTCATGGTTCGGTTGATGAATAGAACTTTCAAAGGAACAGCATTTATTTGAAACAGAAATCTTTTGTAACAAAATAAAAGTATTATTTTCATTCAAAACAATCTTACTGACCAAACTTTTGAATGGTAGTATAAACAATTTTGTGGTTATGCTTTGCTTAAAAATATTGTTTAATGTTCAATGTAAAACAGACAGGATGAAGCAATAAATCACATCTCAGCCATGTTAATGAGTTTTTGTCCTAACCAGCTGCAACCATGATAATACATTTTGTCAGTCCCGTTACGCTGGACTCTGGGCTCCCACAGTGAAGCCTTATTGGTCCAAGGCTCCACAAAGCTGTTTAAGAACCAAATATGTTCTGATATGTTCTCATTCTCTTGTATTTCTCTTTCAATGAGGACAAAAAAATGTCACATTCATGCAGTGTAAGGGCGTGATTTCTGAATGTTAAGATGACGCACCTTGAATCAGTTGTCCTGTTCTTGTTTTTCAGCTCACCTCACTTAAGCGCCCACTGGTAGTCATCCATGACCTCTTTGATAAGTCCATTATGGATATTACATGGTAAGAAAACAGCTTTTCTGTTTTCCAAACTCTGTAAAGCATCATAGACACTCTAGTGGGGTAAAAACTTACATGCATGAGAGTATTGTGAACGGGTCGTATCTCTCAGGACACTCAATGGGCTGGGACTCCTGGTGTGCTCCATGGATGGAACTGTGGCTTTCTTGGATTTCTCGCAGGACGAACTGGGAGATCCCTTGAATGAAGAGGAAAAGGTGGAGAAAATATACACACACCAGTCAATATTAAGGCAAAAATAACTTTTCAGTTATATAATTGAAAGATCTCAGCAGTGTTTATCTGGCAGACAAAAAGTGGAATCTCACTTAAGTTGCACACATTTAGTTATTTATTTATTTAATTAATTAATGATATGTGAATTGTTTCTTTAAACCATTTGTTGAAATATGCAAATTCGTTCAAATTTTCCAGTCCTACTTAAAGAGATACACAGGACATTCCAGTGTTTGCTATTTGCCTTTGCTTGCTTGATGCAGCATTTAAAAACATAGCTTGTTACAGGAAAAGCCACACTGTTTAAAAACAGCTGAGCTACTGTCACGCTTCTAAAGAATGTAAATGGCTTAAAGCTTTGCTACTTTTAGTTAGTTACTCAGCACACACAAACTAACAAGGTGGCGAGAAAATAAGATTTCTGTGTATATTTGTGTAGAATGCTATTCATCAGAACATCTATGGAAAGAGTCTGGCCATTACTATGGAATCCCACCTTTCCAGCACTATTATCGAGAACCCAGAAATGCTCAAGTATCAGCAGGAACGGCAGGGGAACCAGAACCCCAATGGAGCCCAGGGAAGCAGTCATGAGAACCAGACGGCCAAACTCACCAATGTGCTCAACGGAGAGTCCCTGGAGGACATCAGGAAGGTCAGAGGAAAGAATATGTAACGATACACACAGCAGTCTTTTTTAAGTGGTTAATATGGTAAATAATGATTGGCTCCTCGTATTTCCACCTCCAGCCATGGCTGGCTTGCAAGTTTACAAAGTATAGTTTCCTGCTCTGTCAAATATTTAAAATCCATGTCTAGCATAATTTGTTTCCAAATGCTAATTGGTTTGACACTTAGGTATCTAAATAAATGAAATTCATATATTTTATGTGTGACTTAAGAGTCCAAAAGTGTCCAAGTACTTTTTGGGACTAAAAGACATTGCCGGATCATACTGCCCAGCCCTAATACACATAATGAGTGGTTATGTAAAATTGTAATAGTTTACATACATATTACATGCAAATACATAATGTGTGGGTGACATTTAAATAATTTGCATACACTTTACAAGCACATCTGCCTGTCTCTCAGTCTCTGTATGAATCTGTATATTTATGTATCATTTAATACCAAGATGGTCATAGCATAGTAGTTTAGAGAGCACTTAACACTTTTGTCCCAAAAAATATGTTTGCAGGACTGCAGTTGTTAACAAATGGCACTTTCTTTTTTTTTTGGGCAGAACCTCTTAAAGAAGCAGGTGGAGACCAGAACTGCAGATGGGAGGAGAAGAATCACACCTCTCTGCATCGCACAGCTCGACACGGGGTAACGAACACGCACAACAACACGTCTAAAATTATCACTCACCTATACCACAGCATACATTCAGTGGCTGAATGTCTCTTACTTTTACCCAGGGACTTCTCACCAGCGTTGTTCAACAGCGTCCCAATCTTGCCGGGGTCGTCTACATCGACTCAGCTCACCCCTCAGATCTCTTCGGATTCCAGTACAGCCAACTCACTTGGCTTGCGACCCTCCCATGACCCCACCACCACCTCTCCCAACAAAACTGCAGAAGAGAACAAGGACAGGTAAGTTTACATGTATGTAATGTCCCATTTCCCCTCTCTCTCAACCAATACTTTGTAAAAATCTAATTTCTCTCTTTTTAGTGGACCTGCAGCTGTAAATTCGATCGGTATGAAATCGAATCTGCTGTTGACATCTGCCTCCAAGATCGAGCCCATGAAAGCACTGGATTCGCGATTTACTGAAAGGTCAAAGGCCACGCCAGGGGTCACTAGTGTACCCCTCACTATAGGCATCACCCCACTTGACAGGTAATAAAATCTACATGATAACTGCCTGGTGTCTCTTCTAAACTGAACTTAAAAACAAACTGAAGTTTTGTGGTTCTATCTCAGGGTAAAAGACAGCAGCTCTGTGAAGGAGCCGAAAGGAAAAGATGAAACCAGCAGCGATAGTGAGGACAAGGGCATGGTGAAATCGCTATCTATGGCCAAGAGGAAGGGAGAGATGGAGGGAGCAGAGGTGGTAGAAAAGAGGAAGAAGGGAAGGCCAAGAAAAGATGCCAAAATGATGATGCCCATATCACAGCCCTTCCCACAGGTGACATTTCTTCTTTCGAGACAACAGTTTCAACGTCGACTGATCAGGCCTGTTCAGATCTGTGAAAACGGTGTAACTGCTAAAGCACAGCTGCTAAAAATATTTGAAGTATATAAAGAAACCATTTTTACATATAATTTATGAATATGAATATTCATAAATAAATATTTATGTATATACAGCATTTTCATACATATTGCATAGTACCAGTCAACAGTTTGGGTTTGATAAGACTCACCAAGGCTGCATTTGTGTATCAGAAAATAAACCGTAACTGTGAAATATTATTACAATTTTAAATAACTTTTTTCTATTTTAATATTTTAAAAACGTAATTCATTTTGGTGATGCTAAGTTGAATTACTCCAGTCTTCAGTGTCACTTGATCTTTCAGAAATCAATGCTGACTTGATGCTCATGAAACATTTATTATTGTCAATGTTGAAAACAGTTGTGCTGCTTAATATTTCTGTGGAAACTGATTTTTTTCCTTTAATAAAATAATAAAACAATATTTATTTGAAATATAAATCTATTTACTGCCACTTTTGAGCAATTTAATACATCCTTGCTGAATAAAAGAAATCTTACTGACACTTAAACTTGTGAAGAGTACTATATGAATGTATGTTTATTTTTATACAACTTTTTTATATTATATATCAAATATATAAGAAAAATGGACACTAGTTGACTATGACCTCTATACTATAATCTCTATAGCTTTCATTATCTTTCCATTACCTTAATGACCATGGCACATAAGAAACCCTGAGAGTCCTTCATTAGAACCCATGTGATGTCAGTGCGCATCAAAGACGAAGTTTGTTGACTGACTTTTGACTGGTCTTTTCTCTTGTAGACTCCAGTCTCAGCGGAAAAGGAGCCGTCTCGATTAACAACACCTGTAGCGGTGTTAAAACTTCCTACCCCATCCATACAGAAGTCATTTAGCACTCAGGTATGACTCAAAAACTGTCTACACCCAAGAAATCAGTCCTGTGCATGCAATGAACGCTCTCGGCAGATCATAATGTGTAATCAGCAAGCTCAAGTACTATAAAAGTGTTAAATGTAATGTAATTCAAACATAGACTCAATACCATTTCTGCATGAAAAACCAGCCTGGTTAATGACCCTGCTATTAGAGAACTTAAATCAGCTTATAATAAAAACATGGACTAAAATCCACAAAACGGTCATTTTGATTTCATGGGCTTTTTAACCTGCGTGTTTAGGTGAGTACAGACGCCATCACGTATCTGGAGGTGGAGAACGAGGTCTCTGTGGTGTCTGGAGCTCGTCTCAGTCAGCTCAAATGGAGCAGAGAGGGGCGAGAGTGGGACATGCTGCTGACCAGTCGCATCATCATAGCAACCGGGAGCAGGTGAGCACACAACGCGTGTTAAAACACACTGGTTTATGCCTGATTTTGACAAATGTAAAATCAAGGTACTAATAGTAACTTATTTTTTCATAGCGATGTTGTTGCTGTAGCATGCGAGGACCGCACACTCTCCGTCTTCACTACATGTGGACGGAGACTGATTCCATCCATCATTCTGTCCGCCCCCATGTCAGCACTTCATTGCTCGGGACACTTTGTCATGGCGCTGATGGCATCAGCCACGCTGTCTGTCTGGTACTGACCCTTCCTCTATGTTTCTCAATAGAAAAGTCCAGACAAGTCATTTGTTGACTGATGCTAAAAACGTGGCCGTATTTATAACAGGAGTCAGGTTGATTTGTGCCTTTTTTTTTTTAAAGGCCAGTGATTATTTACATAAATTCTGAAAGATCTAGATCTGACATGATGTTAAATGGCTGGTATTGTCTCTTTTCTGCAGGGATGTTCAGAAACAGACAGCTTTGGTCAAAAATGAATCTCTGAATCCAATCTTATCAGGTGGGATTTTGTTTTCTTTCTTTAATAAATTGAGATCTTCTTTCTTTTTATAGTTTTATGTTGACCTTATTAATTGACTCTTCGTTAAACACCACCCATCTTGAGTTCTACTGTTCATAAAGTTCTAAAATTGATTGGATGTTATTCCATGGGCTGAAAAAATATTTCTTTTAAACGTCCCATTCTTCATAGAATCCTGAAAAAATTGATCACGGTTTCCACAACAATTGTTTTCAACACTGATAATAAGAAACGTTTCTTAAGCAGAAAATCAGCATACTAGAATGATTTCTGAAGTATCATGTGACACTGAAGACCACCAAAAGAATATTGACTGCTGAAAATTCAGCTTTGCCATCACAGGAATAAATTACTATTTAAAGTGTATTCAAATAGAAAACAGTTATTATAAATTGTGGTGATATTTTGCCATTTTTTATCAAATAAACACAGCTTTGGTGAGCATAAGAGACTTTTCAAAAACATTTCAAAATCTTACTGAACCAAAACTTTTCAATGGTACACAAAACTGCTGAATTACATGAGAAGAGCAGAAGTTTGTCTGACAAAATGATGGGCAGCACTAATTAGACAAATGAACTATCATAAATCAGTTGAAATATAATAATACCTTATCTCTTTCTCACTCCAGGCACAGACGCTACAGTAAGTCAGTCTTTTTTGACTCAGCAAGGTGTACCTGTGGTTTCGCTGTCAAATGGCAAAACCTACTGTTTCAACTCATCACTGGAGACCTGGTGAGTGATACACAAACCATGTGTTAATTGAAGTTTTAACATCTAACAACCAGAAACTGTCCAAATAATTTTCAGGGCCACTATGATTGTTCTGCCTCTGATATTTTGTGTCCTTTCTCTACACCTCTAATAGGAATTTGATCGCAGATAAGCAGGACTCTCTTGTACAGTGTGCAGACTTCCGCAATTGCTTGACCTCTCAGGATGCTCTGGGCTCCATGGGGCCACTGGCTCTCACACAGAGCCGTAATCTAAGGTAACAGACTTTGCTAATGCTGCTTTCAGATTCATGATCACTATAATTAGTTTTAATACTAATTTTATGAGAAAAGGGACAAGTCCACACTACAGTTCTAATGATAACAACATAGTAGAACAATATTGTCGGAATTACTAATTTTAAAGAGCTTGAACATTGAAAAGGATAGCCCATTATCTTTATAGTTATCGTTCTTGGGGTGAACAGGCCTTAACCGTCTCGCTTCTGTCTCTCTCAGTGCGGGGCGGTTGGCATCTCGCTTTTCATCGACTCCTCACCACTTGCAGCAGGGAATGACTCTGGCCTTCTTGGAGAACCAGCTCTCCTCCGCCCTCATCCTCCTCTCAGCAAGCGAGTACAGACACTGGCTTCTCATCTACGCACGTTTCCTCGTAAACGAGGGTGAGTGAGAAGGTGGTCAGCTGGTAAAAAGAGTCAAGAGGGTCTATTAGAAATAAAGCAATAGTTCACCGAAAACTATAAATTTGCTGAAAATGTATTCACCCTCAGGCCATCATAGATAAAGATGTGTTTGTTTCGTAATCGGAACAGATTTACAATAACTCTGTGTGTATCTGTGAAGGTTATGAGCAGAGGTTAAGGGAACTATGTCAGGATTTACTGGGACCAGTTCACAAATCCAGTAGCAGCTCCTGGGAGCCGACAGTCCTGGTATGAATTTTTCTGGAACTTAATTACAGATTTGTTATTGGTATAGTTGTTGCATTTACTGATAAAACCAAAGCGTCATTCAAAATCATTTTCAAAGATTGCACTGTCTTCTGTGTCCATTTCAGGGACTGAGAAAGAGGGATCTGTTGACAGAGGTGATGCCTGTGATTGGTCAGAACTTGCGGTTCCAGAGACTCTTCACTGAGTACCAGGATCAGCTCGAATTGCTGCGCTTGAAATAGCACTTCACCTTTGACTTCCTGATGTTTCACCCCTGACCCCTTCCTGGCCTGTACATGTGCTAACAGTCTGCCTTAGCTTTACTGACAGCACTATCTTAAACACAGACATGGACACTAATTCAAATGGGCAAAAATAATGTTGATTTTTTAGAATTAATTTGATAAATACATTAATGAATTATGATGTTAACACATTTTGGGATAATTTTGATCAAGCACAAAGTGTGCATGGCAGTCATCTTGAAACTGGACAACTAAAAGTTGCTATAAGTGGTGATCCAACTCTCCCTGCCTCCTTTCTTTTTGTCTTTCTCCTTCAGTTCTTATTTGTACAGCCACTTGTCATTTATTTGTAAATGTTTGTAAAAGGCAATTTCTTTTTTTTCCCTCCATTTTCTATAAAATAAAGAAAATGGTAAACCTTCAATTAAAAAAGGAATAATCAATTTACCAATTCTAAAATCTGTTGCTCCTTTCTCTCTGGTATGTCGTATGGTGATTTATTTGCTGGTGCTACAAACACATCGGCACTTTTGTTGGTCCTTATGTAGTACTACCTTGTTTTGGGCAGGTGGTGGTAGTAGAGATCTGATTTTTTCGACGGTCCAAAATTACCACTCCCTAACAGGCAAGAAAAGAAAAGCATTGTTTGTAAACTTTTTCTAGGAACTGCAACATGGTTCAAGTCGATAGAAATGTAATCTGAATCCTGATGTTATAAGTGTGATGTGTGATTGAAAACAAAGATGTACATGACTTTTCAAAGGTTTGGGGTCCGTAAGATTTTATAATGTTGAAAGAAGTCTGGAAGTCAGAAGAAGGCTGCACTTATTTGGAATAAAACAGTAATAATGTGAACGATTACCATTTGAAATAACTTTTCTGTTTTGATATTTTAAAATAATTTATTCCTGTGATGGCAATGCTGGAGCAGTCATTACTTCAGTCTTCAGTGTCACATGAGCCGTCAGAAATATGCTAATTTGATGCTCAAGGAACACTTATTATTATCAAAAACAAACAGTTGAACAACATTTGTGCTGCTTAGTATTTTTGTGTAAACTCTGATCATTTTCTCCCCAAGATCCTTTAATAGAATGTTCAAAAGAACAGCATTTATTTAAAATAGAATTTTTTATAATGTAAAAGACTTTACAGTCAAGTTTATGTATTTAATATGTCCTTGCTGACTGAAAGTACTAATTGACCTCAAACCTTTGAATGGTAGTGTACAAATCTGAAGAAAACATCTTGGTGAATGGTCACTGGATGGTCACTCAGACCAATGACTAGCCTAATAGTATGTCCTTTTTATTCTATTCATTAAAATGATTATGATTATGAAGGTATCTAATTATTCTGACTAATGGAAAACAGCAGCATCTTTGTAAGGACATCAAATGCTATTGAATCTTGCTTCTCTTTTAAACTACAATAATGAACATTAACTGGTGTTAACTGGCATGTCTCACAGAGTTTTTTTTTTTGCTTTTTTGTATATCAAACAGTACTCGCATACAGAAAATTCACATTAATACAAAAACATTCAATTCTCACAATGCGCATATACACAAATGTAATGCTTGTCAAACATAAACAACTTTCTTTTCAAGTGGCCAAGAGTTATGATCCTACTGGATGGCTTAGCATTTTAATGGATGGCTTAGCATTGTGCGAACGCTGAAAAAGTCTCTCAAACAGCTGCGTTTTAACACTAGAGGATAAACACCTGAGACCTGCACATTAACACACACACACACAAACTAATTCATAAAGGACCTCTATAATGGACAATACGCCTCTTATATAAGTCAGAAGTGTCTGTGTTCAGTGTTCGAAAAGCCTTAATTTCTAATTCACATTTCTCTGCTCACCATATCAGTCCAGACGCCTTGCCTAAGGGCTTTAAAGTGTCACCTCTCTGGGGCTCAAATGCTTTTTGGGGGGCCGTAGTTCAGAGTGATGCCATTTTTCTGAGAGAAACACAGCTGTAATGATTCCAATCTTGTTCATCTGAATATTTATATAAATGTTAGAAAATGCCAAAATGCCATTTTAGTGTGTTGCACAACCTTTTGTTGTAGTTCACACACAAGGACAATTTTAAACTTCGGGGTTAGTAAGATCTTTTTTTATTTATTTATTTTTTTTTATACTTTTATTTGGCAAGGATGAGTTAAATTGATCAAAAGTGACAGTAAAGACATTTATTGTGTTACAAGAGATTTCTATTTAAAATAAACGCTGTTCTTCTATTCATCAAAGAATCCTAAAAAATAGCTTCAACAAAAATATTAAGCAGCCCGACTGTTTTCAGCACTGAAAATAAGTGTTTCTTGAACACCAAATCATCATATCAAAATGATTTCTGAATGATCATGTGACACTGAAGATTGGAGTAATGACGGCTGAAAATTCACCTTTGCCATTGCAATAAAATTTTTAAATATGTGACCTTGGCCCACAAAACCAGTCTTAAGTGTCAATTTTTCAAAATTGAGATTTATACATCAATAAATAAGCTTTCCATTGATATATGGTTTGTTAGGGGACAATATTTGGCTGAGATACAACTATTTGAAAATCTGGAATCTGAGAGTGCAAAAAAAAAATCAAAATATTGAGAAAATCGCCTTAAATTTGTCCAAATGAAGTTCTCAGCAATGCATATTACTAATCAAAAATTAAGTTTTGATATATTTACGGTAGGAAATTTACAAAATATCTCCATGGAACATGATCTTTACTTAATATCCTATAATGATTCTTGGCATAAAAGAAAAATCTATAATTTTGACCCATACGATGTATTTTTGGCTATTGCTACAAATATACCCCAGTGACTTAAGGCTGGTTTTGTAGTCCAGGGCCACATATATTAAAATATTAAACAGTTCTTTTAAATTGTAATAATATTTCACAATATTGCTGTTTTTACTACAGTTTTGGTCAGCATATCAGACTACTCTAACAACATTTAGTCAGAATGATCCAAAACATTGAAAAGGTAATGTACAGTGGCCCCAAAATGCAAGTCACATGAAAAAAAATGCAAGACTGTCATTGCAATGAATAATAAAATGTCAACCAAAGCATCAGTTAATCACTAAAAAAAAGAGATGTTTAAGAATATGAAATCTAAAATCAAAGCAATCCAGCTCTAAAAAAGCAACAATCTTAACAGCATAGAGTGAGAATATATATAGGCCACTGTGCCTTTAGATCGAGGGAGACAGGACAGAAAACAGGAGAGGAGAAAGAGAGACAGGAGAATGAGTGGAAGTGTGACACATGTGATGCCTACATCTCACAAGGTCTGACTCTGAGCTAAACACAATGTAAAAGCCATCCCCTCAAAAAGCCCACAGTCTGAAACCTCACACACACAGCACATTTCATGATTTACACACTCAAACTTTCACCTCTCAGACCAGTGCAAAGACGAATAGCTCACTACTCCAGCTGACTGGAGTGTGGAGAGGGAAAATGAGGCAGACAGGGAAAGAAATGTGTACTACTTGCTCATTGCTAATTTCTAATTACATTTAAAAGAAAGGTTCACTGGAAACTGATTTACTCACCCTCATGTTGTTCCAAACTCTGACTTTTATGTGTGGTACACAACAGGAGATGTTTAGCAGAATGACCAAGCTGTTTTTTTTCTGTGCAATATAAGTGAATGGGGACTGAAGCTATTGACCTCTGAAAAAGATGGAAAAAAAAACACCTTTCAAGTAGTCTGTATGAATCTTGGCTATACTTTTCAAGTCTTTTGAAGTTATACAACAGCTTTATGTTATGAACAAGCCAATATTTATGTTATCAAAATTATTTTATTTTCCTTTGCACATATTCAAACTTTACACCTCGGCTATGTGACTGTCTGTTGAACATGAGATGATAACACAGTAGTTCTCAAATAAGTTCTTGTTTTTGGAGAACAAATTGTCACCCATAAATTATCATGACAAGAACGCTCAAAAATCTTTGAAAGACTGATTCTTACTTTGTGACAAAAGCCCATCAAATATAAGTTAAAATGGGATGTTTGTTTATTTGGGTTTGTATGAATTATGAATGGACAGGTGACATTTTGGCCATGCTGCCTTTAGCAGAAACAGACAGTGGAGGTCAATGAGTGGTCCATCTGTCAGAGAGGAAACCTCACGGGAGATCTCACCACAGAGAGGCTGTCGAGGCCCGAGTCTTTTACCATCTCAACCTGTCGACAGATTTGATGAATGTGACAACTGCGACTGTAGTGAAGCTGAACAGGGTTTCACCTAAATCTATCTGAAAACTCGATAGTTTCGAAATTATGAATTTGACGCTCATTCTTCATCATTTAGGCTCCAAGTGCAAAACTAGTTTATCTTGAAGTGAGGAACAGAAAAAAGAACAGTATTTTTCCTTTGTTTTTTTTTTGTTTTTTTTACAAAGAACTTGAAGAATAATGGAAGCAGTAGCTTTTAAACTTAGAACGGGTTCACATAATCATGGATACCGGATTCATATTTTACCATGGGATAAAGTTATTTCATGCTGCTGAATCTACAGCGCCATGGCAAAAGAAGTCATATTTTGCAGTTCAAACTTAATGTGATAAGACAAAATGGTTGTATACCAAGAAATAATAGCAAGAAAACATATCTTGTCCTGGGAGCTGCACTCAATTTACAGGACAAACAGTTAAGTCTGATTCAAACAAACCAGTTCTTTTTAGCAAATCAAAACATACAGCGCAATCAGTGTAGTCTGATTAATAAATAATAGGTACTTTTAGTGTATCAAAAACATATACTGATTCACATATATTGAATCAACATATATTTACTCACAAACTCTTAGAGTTACTGTTTAAATTAGTCTGATGGATCCTTCACTGAATAAACTCCAGCAGAGCTGTTACTAAATCAATACCACTTTATTATGCAGTGATGAAATATTTGAATCAAATAAATTAAAAGATTTTAAGTATGAGTATATATATATATATACACACACACACACACACACACACACTAAATTCACAAAAACTGAAATTAACTAAGTACTAAAATGAATAAAACTAAAATTGAAATAAAAATAAAACCTAAATAGAAATAAAAAAACAGTTACTAAAACTTAACTAAAATGACAACTGAAAATATGAAAACAAAATCTAATTTAAAATGTTATTACTATAATATAATACTACAACAACACTACACACAAACACACACAAATATATATGTACATGTGTGTGTGTGTAGTCAGTATAGATTGATGCAGTTCAATAATAAATATAAAAAATATATAAATATAAAAAAACAAATACTAATATAAATTATAAAAGCACAACAAAATTACTAAATCTTAACTAAAATTAAAATGAACTTGATGATGAACTTGAAAGTATAATATTAATAATTTAAGCTCAACTATTAATATTATAATATGGTAGCATCACTGCACCACCCACCATGCAGTGTAGAACAGTGTAAGGTGAGCCCTCTGTGGGTCAGCTTTTCCTCTCTCTCTGCAGAAGCAGTGGGCAGCAGGGCCACATGATGGCAGTCCATCTACACCTCTCACTCCTCTTATCACATCCTCTTTTTTTTCTGTCCCTCGAGAGAGCTGTGGGAGAGGGACAATGCCATTGCTCTCAAGGCTGAAGCTTGGAGAGAAGCAACCTCAGTGTGTCAGGACTGGCTTTAAAACAATATTTAAAACAATGTTGAAATATATTAACAGCGTCCCTCAGACTGGCACACACAATGACACTGTGGCTTCTGGTCCCGTTGTCCTCCTTGTCTTACTGACCAAAGCTGGTAAAATGTATGAATTGTACATAATTATATGTATGACTTTGTCACTGTAGCGCAACAATTTGATATTTTTGCTCCTTCACTTATTGATTGTAATTAATACCCAAATAACAGGTTGCTGAAAGACCAGCATTTAACTGTTGCTTTGATCGAGATGAAATGAACTGTTGTTTTCAAGCTGTTCTGTTCATGTTGTGGCTTCCTTTCAAATGGAACATTATTTGCCTCCTTAGCACTCCAAAACTTGAGAAGGTCTTAGAGCCAAACTGTTAATAGTTCACCAAAAAATTTAAATTAGCTAAAAATGTACTCATCCAACATGTAGATGAGTTGTATCTTCATCGGAACAGATTTAGATAAATTTAGCATTGCTTGACTTGCTCACCAATGGATCCTCTGCAGTGAATGGGTGCCGTCAGAATGAAAGTTGAAAAAGCTGATATACACACCACAATAATCCACAAGTAATCCACACCACTCCAGTCCATCACTTAACATCCTGTGAAGCAAAAAGCTGCATGTTTGTAAGAAACAAATCTATCATTAAGACATTTTAACTTTAAAACTGTCGTTTAAATCTTATCTTATAATTTCTTATATAACGTTTCTCATCAGCTACATAATTCAGATCAGCAAAACCAACTAATGCTTAGGAAAGTGGGAGGGAAAAACTTTAACTTAAAAGGCCTATAGCTAATTTTACCCCACTTTACAAGCTTTTTGTCAGGAGCACATATTCACACACTTCCCCTGGTGTCTTGTTGGGTAGAAGTACTTGACTTTTGTTATTCTTCAGAGTTTTGAGCTCTCAGCACTAATCTGAAATGTCTATATCTCTTATCTGGACTTAAAGGTGTGTATATGTCTGTGCGGGCAGCAGTCTAACACTTCAGTTTCAAACAGCTGATAAGATCTTGGATCTGAGAGACAGACAGGGGGAAGGTAGGCGAACACAGTTCTCGAGTCAACCGTATATAAATACACAACAGCGGGGAAGTCTGTGAGGACTGACGGTTTTGCTGAACACCTGTTTGGCTGCCTGGTAGCTTTCTGACATAGTTTCCTCCCTGCAGATCCATCAGGACAGGACCAGCACTTGTATTTTGAGAATACTGACGTGGTGACACCGCTAGAAGACAAAACAAGAAGCAGTCAATCAAATTATTGTTGGATAATTAATCAAAAACACAGTCATCTGGCTGTTAGAAGAGCCAGACTGATCACATCTAAACATACAAACACAAATGGAGTTCTCCTGACAAATCAATCAAACATGGGTTTTGGGGGTTTTATTATTTAAATATAGCTTTAGAATATACAACCCGCATATAAGACTTTAGAGCACAAACTGCACTGTCAGACACAAACAGTTTAATTCCATCTGGAGTCTTTAAGCAAGACAAGGGGAAAAAAATTGGCACGAGTATAAAGCAATAAATACAGAACAAACAACAACAGAGCAATAATCTTCATAAAATCAAATAAGTTGAGTAAATCTTACTTACCTGTGATATAAATAGGACCACATAAAAATTAGATATGAGAATAGCCTACTACTTGTATAGCTGTATATGACAAAATTCTCTTGTCCCAGCAGCACAGTTCAACTTTTTGGTTAAAATCTACCTGACAATTAGCCACAGTCTCCCCAATGTAGCAGAAATCCCATTAATTTGTTATAAATGTATTTATTTATTATTTTTTATAAATGTATGTATTTATTGTCTATTATAAATGTATTTATTAGATTTTATTTTTTCTAAATGTATTATTGTCAAGATCGCTGCTACTGTGAGGAGCACTGAGCGATAAATGTATGTATGTATGTATGTATATATATATATATATATATATATATATATATATGTGTGTGT
>NW_015555725.1:151583-163646 GCF_001515605.1 Sinocyclocheilus anshuiensis
AATATAATATTATACATTCTGTTTTATGAGTTATTATTATTAATTCATTCATTCATTCATTCAAGAATGATTATATATGTTATTTTGTATATGTTATAAACAATTACATGTACTAAAAAAACACCTTAAGGTGCACAAACCAAGTGCAATTAGTTGGGCTTTTTCTATAGAACAATGAACATAAAAGTAAATAATTATATATTTTTCAATTATTACACACCCACACATATATATATATATATATACTTGTGATGATTGCAGTTGTTTTTCAAGTTGTTGTAAGAAAAAAACGAATTTTGGGAATTTACTGAACTAAGCTGAAAAACAACTTAAAACAATTAGTTTAGTATAATTAGTTTGACAATCAAGTTAGTGGACTACTGGGCCACGAGGGAGAGGAGGAAGCTAGGAGCCATGGTGGAGCCAACGGGTCAATGGGCCGAGGCGGAGTCCGGGGCTTAAAGGCTGGAGGCGGAGTCAAAGGATACTCCAGCCATGGCGACGCTGGAGGATGGCAGTCCCATGGAACTCGCACTGTGCTGATGTTGGCCTGAGGGCAAGCAGAGGGGCTGCGCGACGACAGCGGTGGAGGAGGCAGGAGCGGGTGGGTGGGCGAGCATTTGTGAGCCTCTGGGCTTAGCTTGGGACCAGGAGTCCTCTCAGGGCTGGACGTGGGAACAGGAGCCTTCTCTGGGCTAGACATGGGAACAGGAACTTTCTCAGGGCTAAACTCGGGGACTGGCAGGGAGATGGTGGGCTGGGCACTGGGTCCGGGGTGGCACAGGGGGCGAGATTCCCCTCGGGACAGACGGTGAATGGGGATTCGTGTCTCGCCAGTGTCCACTCCACAAATGTGCGGAAATTTGCTCGAGGGCCTTCCTCGGACGACGGCGCTCTGTACACGGAGTTTAAATAGGGGTCATAGAATGCACAGAGCGCGTCGTCCGAGTAGCTGGAGAGGTTGGCGAGGACCAGGAACAGTCTGGTGTGGCCATCGAACGATTTTTCCCCCTGCTCCAGCAGGAGGAGGAGGTATTCAGGGCGGGCGAGGGGATCCATAGGTACAACGGAAACAAAAAACACTGAGGAAAAACAGAAAACAAAAATGGAGGGAACACACGGAGGTAACTGTTTATCGGTCTGGTATTCTGTCATGATCGCTGCTACTGTGAGGAGCACGTAGTGAGGAACGAGGAGACGGGGAGTAAACTTCAAATGAACAGACTTTAATAAACATCCAAGGAACCAGGAACACACACGTAGCGGGGAAAGACGAACATTCAATACCAGACAAAGGAACTCTGAATAAGACTCACTTTAAATACACAGGACTTGACGAGGGGATGATGAGACACACCTGGGAGCAATAAACAATTAACATGGGAAAACTAGGTCAGGGCAGGCACATGGAGAGGGAAAAACACACAGATAGAGTCCAGGGGCGTGACAGTTATAATATCATTTATTTTTATTTATTATACATTTTTATAATTTTAAATAAAAATGTATATATGTGTGTATATATATATATATATATATATATATATAAAATGCGTAATATAATATTATACATTGTTTTATGAATTATTATTATTCATATCATTTATTCATTCAAGAATGATTATATATGTTATTTTGTATATGTTATAAACAATTACATTTACTAAAAAACACCTAAAGGTGCACAAACCAAGTACAATCAGTTGGGTTTTTTCTATAAAACAATGAACATACAAGTAAATAATTAAATGTTTTCAATTATTACGCATATACAGTATATACTTGTGATGATTGCAATTGTTTTTCAAGTTGTTGTAAGAAAAAAAAAAGAATTTTGGGAATTTACTGAACTAAGCTGAAAAACAACTCATAATTAGTTTGACAATCAACATACAGCACAGGTAATCTGATAGTTGCATTTCTGTAATGTTTTTTGGAAAGAAGAATGATGGTCCCATTTCACCCACAACATGAGTCATCCATCCTGTTCTTGTCACTTTTTGGCTGCCAATATCCTCTCATACCACAAACCAGTTAAACTATCATTTTTAAACCACTTTCTAACTAATCAGACATGCAATACCCCCACACTCGTTCCTTTCTCTGCCCGATTCCCATCAAGCACAATTCCCTCCTCTCCTGCTATTTGCATTCTGGAATGTTGAGAAATCATTCACACACTTACATGGACAGAATCATAATTAAATCCATCAGTCTCTGCTCTGCTGAATGTTAAGTGAGTGTCAAGACTGAGCTACAGACAAACAAACAATCTGATTTTTGTACTCGGGCACATTCTATTTGTTTTGTTTGATAAAGGAAGACTTTCAGCAGTGAAAACATAAAACTGGCTGTAAAAGCAGTTAAAAGTGTTTGCATGCACAAATTTACATCAGTTACGCTAGATCATGTACATAAGACAGCTGAAATACAAGAGATGTTGACCATGAGCACTTACCTGCATCCTTAGAAAACAAAAACATCTATTACATTTCATGTAATTTTCCAGTAAAATACAGGGTGAAATCTACCTGACATCTAGCCCCAGTCTCTCCTATGTAGCAAAAATCCCATTTATTTATTTATTTGGATGTATTTATTATAAACTTAGTTTTTTATTTAAACTTAATTTTTATATTTATTCTTAATGTATTATTATTATTATAATTATTATTCATTTAAGGATAGCTATATGAGCAATATCACACGAGTAGCAGTATTATGTAATTACGAGTCTGCCGTAGGTAATCACAGCGTGCTGATATACAGCCATATTGCACTGCTACGAGAGTGATATTACGCTTAACTGTTCGACGGCACGAGTGTGTAAATAAAAAAAGAGACAACTGCATCTGATGCAGCATTCATTCTTCAGCTCAATCTCATATTCACAATAAAACATTAGTTTGAATGTCCAGTGCATATTCTGGCTGCACAAGGTGTAGTTGAAAGTAAAAAATAACTTCTTTGTTTACAACCATATTTCAGTCTCTCCCAATTTGTCTTTACTGCTGACTCACTCCTTGTCGCCATCTAATGGCAGAATAATGTAACTAAAATCACCATCACGAACGCACTATTTCTCAATACTAAATATTATTATTTATATAAAATATTATTTATTGAATAATATTTAATAAACAACAGCCATCATAAACGTTGCTAGGCAATTGAGTCAAAAGGACAAAGGCAGCGCGAAATGCAGTATTAAAGTTATATAAGATATAATGTTACGAGACTTCGCACTCAGCCAAAACTATTTGCTCTGGAACAAATAATAGATTAATGAGACCAAAGACTGCCCATGAGATTTACCCAAAACAAATTAGATCTCATGTTTAACCACTATAGAGACATCAGAGCCAGTGGCAAATTCCAGAAGATCTGGCCAAGGTAAGGCTGCTCTATGCGGGTTCATGAGCGCTGAATGGCCGCTGACGTTGAAGTAAATTTTTAAATAGACGTTATCTTTATTAACAAATCTGTATATATGTATATATATATATATATATATATATGCAGGGCTGTCCTTAGGGGGTGCAACTAGTGTGGCCGCACCAGGCCCCATGCTTGAGGGGGCCCCTTGGTCCATATACTGTCAGGAAGCAATTATTACCTATTTTGAGCAACTAGACTAGAGCTATATACATGTATATTTATTAAACAGCCATACGGGCATTTAGTGGTTAAACCATGGCATTACATATGAATATTATTTTTCCAGCCACCAAATGCCTCTAATTTGCCTCTTTGAATTGGACTTTAAAAACGTTTTCTCTATTTTAACCTGAAATATCACACTAATTGTAATATAAGTAATTAGACAATGTTATATTTTAAATGGTCAATTGTGGATCATAATTATTGCACATATTATTTACCAAAATCTCCTCAAAATATGAACTAAATTGAACTGAACTAAAATATAGTACAATTATTTAATTGATTAAAAGTCACACTTAAGGTGTTTGGCTGCCAAGGAGTATGAGAACATATGAATGCTGTCTCTTTATCACTCCCCAGAATAAAATGCTATTGTAAAGTGTAATCAGTGTAGTTATCAATGCACATTATGAGTTAATTACCAGAAATTGCTGCAAATATAGTGAAACTGCTGTCTGTCCTGATTAAACCCATTCAAACAGATTGACAGTTTGGAGTTGTTTGGAACTATTGAGAGCTCCATGAACCACGTGAAAGCGAGATCAAAGCATGTCGGAACTCTGTTTCTCAATGGCTCTGGTATAAGCAAGAATATATAATTTAATTTTACAGTAAAATACTGTTAAATGTAGTTTTTGGAAAATTCAAGTGAAAACTGTAAAATGACATTCCTAGAATTATCTGTGTGACACTTGATGTTTCATTGAAATAACTGTTTCTTCTTAGTTTTTTTGTGTATGGACACTATCAGCTGACTTACCCAGCAAATCCCCAAAACCCGGGGGTAGTAACCAATCTGTCTGACTGCTGATACACTTGCCCCAACCTGCTCAGTGAAAAAGAGTGAGACAAAGTAATTGAGGAAGAATGAAGAGCAGAAATAAAGAAAGGAGAATTGTCACAGAGCGTATGTCAGAGAGTATTCAAATGCAATCATTGTAAATTATACCCTCTGCTGGGTTGTTGCGGATTTCTGATGAACACTCAGACTTTGCAGCCCACAACAAACAAACAGATCCATGCGCACACACAAGCAATCAGAGTGTGAAGGAAATGTCATGATGTACACCCTGTTCATTCTGCACTGTCTTTGGGTGCAGGGCCTATAATCTGACAGCAGTCAGACTGAATCAGTGCTATTATACATCACATACAGATGGCCAGATGAACCACACTAAAACTCTCAGGATTCTTAAAAAGCTGTGTTTAATTCCTTAAAAAGGTTCCTATTTATGTGCAGCCATGATCTGAGAAACACCTGCAGTAGACTAATGTGATGGAGTAGTTTTTGAACACTAAAATAAGATAAACTGTTAATATAGTCACAGCTAATGAGTGTTGCTCGCTCCTCTCATTCATTACCCAATGAATTCAAAATCTGAAACAATACACAAAAAAAAAAAACACTGATAAAAATATGTAAAAGTTCTCTTAACAACGTGTCCTATAGTAAACATTTTTTAATAACATTTTTAAAATCTTTCATCAGCCTCAAAAAAAATCCCGACATGTTGAAAAAATAAATGTAAAAAAATACATCTTTTACATTACAAAACAAAACCATAGATAAATATATGTAAAATGTATTTTAACTGAATGCATTTGTTTTTTATAATTGTCTATTCACATATATTATCTATAGTATAAATTAATATATGTAGTAGTTATATAGCAATGTTATGTACCATATTAAATATGATATTATATATAAAAATGATAAAATGATACTATATACAGTGGGTATAGAAAAGAATCACCCCCCTTTAAAATAATCACATTTTGTTGCTTTGCAGCCTGAACTGAAGAAGACAGACACAGCTTTTGTTCTATCTAGCTGTATTTACTCAGTGCAACTTATAACATCCAAGTGAAAGATATAACACCAACATGTCAGAAAAAAAAGTATGTTGTTGAACCACCTTTTGCTTTAATTGCAGTCTGTTGGGATATGTCTCTACTAACTTTGCACATCTAGACATTGCGATATTTGCCCACTCTTCTTTGCAGACCTGCTCAAGTTCAGTTCAATTTGATGGTGACTGTTTATGGACTGTAGAGTTCAAGTCATTCCACAGATTTTCAATGGGGTTTACGCCTGAGCTCTGCCTAGGCCATGCAAGGACATTCACCTTTTTCACCTTCAACCACTGTGTGCTCAGTTTTGCTGTGTGCTTTGGGTCATTGTCATGTTGGAAGGTAAACCTTCTTCCCATTGACAACTTTCTAGCATAGGGCAGCAGATTTTCCTCAAGAATTTGATTGTATTTTGCCCCATCCATTTTTCCTTATATCCTGACAAGTGCTCCAGTCCCTGCTGCAGAGAAACATCCCATAACAGGATATTACCACCTTTACTGTAGGAATGCTGTTATTTGGATGGTGATCTGTATTGGATTTCCGCCAGACATATTGTTTGGTGTTGAGGCCAATTAATTACATTTTAGTCTCATCTGCCTCAGAATCTTTAAGGTGTTTTTTTGGCATAGCTCAGTCGTGACTGCATGTGGCCTTTCTTGAGGAGTGGCTTTTCCACTCTTTTTCATAAATTCCTGCAACTGCTTCAGAGTTGCTGTAGGCTTCTTGGTCACCTCTCTGACCAGTTTCCTCCTGGCTCTTTCATCCAGTTTGGAGTGGCGTCCTGATCCAGGGAGGGTCTGTGTTAATAGACTTCACTGTGCTTCTAGGCATTGATGAAGCCTTTGACATTTTTTGTCCACAACTTTATCTCAGAGATCTTCTGACAGTGTCTTGCCACCCATAGTTGATAGTTTGCTTCATTTGCACTACCAAGGACTGAAATGCTCCAGGAAAGCTCTTTTCATGCTGAGGTAATCAAAATGACCACAAATGATCACAGTTGAAAGTCAAATGGCTTTGTGTGCCACTGAGAAGGTGATTAGCTACATCTGATTGAGTTCACAAGTCATTTTTAGGAGGGGGTGATCCTTTTTCCAACTCAGTGATACTTTTTATTTTTTTTCTCTGACATGTTGGTGTTATATCTTTCACTTGGATGCTATAAGTTGCACTGAGTAAATACAGCTGGATAAAACAATAACTGTGTCCGTCTATATTTTAAAAGTGGGTGATTCTTTTCTATACCCACTATATATATAATATGAGATAGATAGATAGATAGATAGATAGATAGATAAGACAGACAGACAGACAGACAGATATAGATTCTTCTGACTTTCTCTCAAGTAGAGTGATGAGGTGACCTGAGTCAGTCAGCAGACGTGGTGAATAATCAGGCTGTTAGCTTGCTAATGTGAGCGAGGAGAATTCTTCTCTGTACGGCCCCCCAGTGACTCCTCTCTCATTACACAATCCCCACAGGAGATCTTCAGCCCTCACTCGCACACCTTGCAATGAAAACGTCCTGTCTTTGTCACTTTAATCCCTGATCTGAGACCATTGCTTTGAAATTACGCTACTGCGTGTCCCGGTGGGAATTTTCCAGACTGATGATCTGAAACCAGTTTTCTCTCCCACACCACTTAATGCCCTTGAGAAATGTTTTCTATATGTTAATGCTGATTTGTATTTAATATGATAATTTAACATAATATTGCCATTTTAATAATTCGCTCATATGTTTAAGAAACGAGGAGAATAAAATACACACTAGAGTGCACAAAAAATCAATTGTTGATTGAAAAGTTGTAGCAGTTTAGTTTAAGTATAGACACAATACTTTTATGCCCATGTGTGTTATTTTAGCACTAATTGTCATGAGCAGCTGCGATTAACAGTCTGAACACATTATCCACTAGCAATATTAAAAATTATTTATTTTAGATGATGAATCTGTATACTAGAATAGCTCAGTCCATATGTTATAATAAAAGGGCCACAGTTGAGTGAGTGTGGTGCAAGCAGTTTTTGGTCAACAGGGTAAGAGCATATGTTAGTGAGGAAACAGGATAATTTGTCTCATCCTGATGAGTTGTTAAGTTGTAGTGTCTGCCTTGCATAAATAATTAGTGGCTTGTTTTAAATCCATTGCCACATCATTAATAATGCATGAGATGGGTGGGGAAGGGCGGTGCTAGTATGGGAGACAGTGTGGCCAATGTGACCTCTCTGTCTGATGGATCATTTATCTCTCTCTGCTCATGCTCCTTATCAAGAGCAGCCAAACCTGCTAACTCTTTAACCTGAGGCAGAACTGGATGGCTGCAGGCATAAAAATCTCAGTTTCCCCATTTAAATCATGATTCTTTTCACAGTCAAACCATGAATCAAAGCTGAGGGCATTAACTCTTTTCGAGCCATTACATCAATATGCAGAATTGTAACTATAACTGACAACTACATTGAAACATCACCATTTATTCACCCTCATTTAGTTCCAAACATGCTTTCTTTTTGACACAAAGATTTTAGGTAGAATGTTGATTTGTTTTTAAATACAATAAGTGCATGAATGCAGGGATATCTATCTATCTATCTGTCTATCTGTCTGTCTGTCTGTCTGTCTATTTTGCATTTCAATTCATTTGAATTCTATTTCCTTATATTCAAATTCCAGTTGCAATTCTGCATCCTGTTCGCTACCTTAAATTAAACTCAAATTCAATTTAATTTAAAAGGAACTCTCAATTCCCATGCTGTACACCCATAAAAATAACACAAAAGTAGCCCAAGACAGAAAGACAAAATAGAACAGAATTGCTATTAAACACGTAAAAGACTGCAACATGTTCATCCTTTATTTTTAACAATAAACATGGAAATCCACACTCTTCAGAAAACACTGTGATCAGTGAAGCAGCGATGAAGGCCAATGAGGCCACGGATTGCATGAGAGAGTGTTCTCTCTAAACTCAACAACACCAACAAACCCTCAAAGCCATAAGAGAGTGGCTAACAATGGCCCAAACAAATAGAAGCTTTGATTGGAATCGAACATGTGAACAGAATCAACACTGCAGTAGCCAGTTCATGCTATCCGTCAAACCATGTGTTTACTCCACAGCTTCCAAACCCAATTGGTCTTCCATCTTATTCCCAGATAAACTATTCCAACTTCACCCTAACAATTCCAACTTTAGTTTGAACTTCTTGGTAACTTGTCACTTAATATGGCCTCAACTCTTGAGCTCTCGAGGCATGCTGGATTTAGCATGTGCCATTTTTTCAGTATTTGTTTATCGCTTGTTTGTTATATCTCTGCTTGAATGGATATCTGTCCATATCCTGAGGGACAAATGGGGAGACCAGGTGTGGGGAAAGTCTCTCTCTTGTTTTGACCTCCTTTATCCATCTCTGTCATTCTTTCCATTCACTTTGCTAGAGTGTTGTTCATGCTCTGAGGAGTAGCTGTAACCTCTGGTGAAACACAAGTGACGGGAGGTAAATCATTCAGACTGCATCTGGGCTCAAACTCACCCTGCAGTATTTCAGCACAGGGCTGACCTGAAGACTAATAGCAATGTTTTAAAACCATACAGCCACAGAGCACTTTCCGATTACCTTTGTTGATTGCTGCAGTGCTTTACTTCCTGAGCCATGTAACTTCACTGACGTCTCTTTGGATAAATAGAGGCTGTTGTTTACCAGTGTAGACATATGCTGTAAGTCAAAAATTCAATCAAAACCACGTTAGCGTGCCGCTATCAAACTATAGCAAGGGAATACATTTCTTTGAGATTATATTTCATCCTTATACCAGCAATGCACGGTTGTTCTGTATTTGTATGCTTATACAACGTGCCCAAAGTAGATTCTGAATTTGTTGCAGACTCAGAGAAGCTTTCAAATTCTATGGAAAGATCTGTGGCCGGCTGTTGATAGCCATCAGCCTGCGTGTCATCACAGAGCATGATAACATTGTATTATTATTCAAATGTCTTTATCTCATGGCGGGGAAATCAGAACCATTTCAATGAGGAACAGAATGAGGCCAGGATATTCTTTCACGGATCACCACATGGCAATGGTAACGACATGTCGGGATCAAAATTGCGCTCAGTTGAATGATGGAACACTTAAGAGGTGACTTGCGATTTGCAGCAACAAAGTGACCAGAAATCATTCATTTAAAATAGGGGATTTGAGCTGTTCTGGTGAATGATGCAACATGGTTGAGCAGAGTTTAAGTGTATAGTATGCAAATGATGACGTGGCACCAACCAATTGGAGTGGGAAACAGTGATTGGACTCCTTATACAGTTGGATACAACTCAATTAAGAATTTAATGCTTATTAGTGCTGAAATGCCTCTTTGCATTAGAGAATATGGTTCTTTATTCCTGCCTTTTAGTTTTTTACATATATAACTGTCAAAATCCTTTCAATGCCACGTCATTATTGATTTTCTGGAGCTCAACCATCCAACTACACAGACTGCCAACACACTCTCAACAGGTACTTGTTATCCTTCAAATGTCTAGAAATTTTAACTTTGAAAGGTTATGTTTGATTTAAATCTTTCAAATTGTAACTGATTTCCTACGAATCATGTCTTTTTTTTTTTCGTTTTAGAATTTGAACAGAGCATGCAAGAGTGAACAGCTCCGGTTCATTTGAGGATACCATTTTAAAATTGATGTAAAAATAGATGTACCTAATTGAAATGGCTTGCTATCGGTTTCACTAATGTAAATCTAATAGAGGATATGAATTATAATAAGACCATGCAGAAAGAGGGGGAAAACCCTAATATAAATAAAAAAATACAAAAACTAATAATAATAAAACAAACTATTATTTAAAAGGCTTTTTTTAAAAACACCATTAGCACTTCCACTGTAGCACTTCCAAAACATTGTACTTTATATACCTTATAAAAGTTTTTTTGCTATTGTTGCAAGCTGAAGAACCCTAATCTGGTACTGTTTAGAACCATATAAGACTTTCTCTTGTACTAAAATTAAATAGTACAGCAATTTGGTGTTTTATTATTATTATTAATATTATTATTAAATCAATACCCAATAGTGAGTTTGCGGTCTAAATTGACTGTGATAAGAACATAAAGGGAGTACCACAAAATAATACAAAGACAATGAAGATAAAACATATCATTCTATTGCACACAAAAACAATAATACAGCAAGACCAGTGTAGCCTGATTTACGAATGAATGAGCCTGCTATTTCAATGAACCGGATAGAAAGACTCAAAACATCTTTTAATGATTTGCTTGCTGAAACAATCAGAAGATTCACTGATTCTGACTCACTGACTGGATTTTCAATGTGTAGCTGAAGATGCATACTCACAAAAAGGTTTTTTAAATAAAACAAAAATAACATTGCAAGTGCACTTTTATAAATTAAGATGACAAAAGCTGATCACAATTTCCTTCACAGAAACAGATATGGGCCAAAAAAGAACTGCAGCAAGACTTCTTCATTGTGCACTGAAAGAATCAGACTACATAGTCGTTCCAGGAACTGACATCCAATGTCTGAATGAACAGACTGAGTCATGGGTGTGTAATATCTACTACTTGACTGAGCGCTGCGGAGAGATGAACTGATGAACGGGAGATGACTGCAGTGTCCATATCTTCAGCCGGTCAATACTCATTGAGTAAATTACCCAGAGTGCATTTCACAGGTGAACTCGAGATCCACTGTTTGTTAATGGCAGAATAGAAGCTTTCCCGGATCTCAAGGACAGCAAGGGACGCTTCAGCGGACATTCACTAACATACGCATTTGCACTCACAACTCGCAGCTGTGAGCACCAAACGAAAAATCAATGAAACAAGTTTTCTGTAATTGAATGTGAGATTCTCCTCTGGCTGAGAAGCTCTAGAAGGAATATGACTGTAATCAATGTAAGTGCCGTTATACAAAACCATTTAGGTGTCAATTTGAGGCGTGAAGCCAACAAGTTTGGCGCTGAGCAAGGGAAGGAAAGGTCAGAATATATGTATTTTATACAACATAAAAATGCACTTGAATGTGACATGAATTTAACATTAATTTAAATGCTAAATCTTGAGGCTCTCAAAATGGAAAAAAAAAATGCATCAAAAAAGGTTATGAAATCAGTTTCTTCAGAACTTGTTTCTGAGCATGACATGTCTCAACATGTCTTAACTGGAGTGTGAACAATAAATGGTTAATTGTATTATTTATAATATAATATAATATAATATCAGGGTAAGGTAAAGCGTTTCAACTCAGTTTAACTTTATGTACTAAAATAATTAAACTAAAATAAAAATAATAAAAACTATATGGACATAAAAAAAAACGACTAAAAATAACAAAACAAAATTACTAATACTAAAATAACACTAAATACTAATACAAAAAGAACACTATACAGTACAGATATATACAGTGGGTAAAGAAAAGAATCACCGCCCTTTAAAATAATCACATTTTGCTGCTTTGCAGCCTGAAATGAAGACAAACACAGATTATGATTTATCCAGCT
>NW_015555725.1:163660-170110 GCF_001515605.1 Sinocyclocheilus anshuiensis
AGTAATTTGGTTTTTTTTTTTTTTTCTGACATGTTTGTGTTATGTCTTTCACTTAGATGTTATAATACATCCGGATAAAACAAAAACTGTGTCCATCTTCATTTCAGGCTGCAAACCAGTCAGTATCTGGTGTGACCACCATTTGCCTCACGCAGCTCGGCAAAGGAGAAGTGCTCACTAACACAGATTGAGACAGATTTGTGAACAATATTTGAGAGAAATAGGCCTTTTGTGTACATAGAAAAAGTCTTAGATCTTTGAGTTCAGCTCATGTAAAATGGGGGCAAAAACAAAAGTGTTGCATTTATAATTTTTATATATATATATATATATATATATATATACACACACACACACATCATGAATTGAAAACTGTTACTCTAAAAAGGGCAAATTTCCAATTTGAAATATGAATTGCTGTCATGAATGAAACAAGTCTTATTTCAAGTGCACAAGTGTGCGTCAATGTCCCTTGTAACGGTTCTTTTTTTTTAATTTATGAAGCTAAATCATTTAATTTTACAGGTGAAAACATGTGACATTATTACATTCAGTCACAACCATGGCTGCAAGACATATTAGTTGGGAATTACTTGAGGTGAATCCAAGAACATGTCCTGCTTGGCAAAATCAGTAACCTGTGACCCACAGGAACACTTTAAGCTTCTCTTTGGCTGTCTCATTCTCATTCTCATTCTTATTCTGTGGTTTCTGTTAAGCAGCTGCATTGTGGAAACAAGAAGGTATTAGGTGCGAGATTATCTGTTTTGGTGCCAAAGGAATGATTCTTTGAAAGGATCCAATCAATGAGTATTTAGTTATGTTTTGGTGATAGATGTGTGTGTCATAATATAGCAGAGCATGAAAGGTCATAGAAGAGAATGAGCAAAGATGAGGAGGAGATTAGGGTGAAATCGGATACGCTTCACTGGTGTGCATCTGTGTTTGCTGGGTTCCACTGGTGTATGACTGTTTGAACATGGCTCTTTCCAATAACCCTGTGATTAAATGTGAGGTGCCTAAAAAAAATAAAAATAATTCAGCCACAGGCAAACATCAAAATTCAATGAGAATGTTTTTTTAGAAAAATACAACGGAAACAAACTTGTGTCTACAAACAAGGCGCCTGTAAAAATAGCATTTTGAGAAGTCGGGATTTAACTAAGCCACAAGAGGGAGCAAGAAAGCCACAGAATGCACAGCAGAATACATGTAACAGAAATTTACTCTCGGCTGTCCACAGCAAGGCTTTCAACAGGAAAGTTTGTCCACATAAATACGTCCACAAGTTTACACAGTCAGAGGCTTTTAAAAGTGCTTGCTGTCACTTTTATATGTTCTGCTCAAACAAACTCAGTCCAATCAATAAAAATGCTGAAAAAGAGACCAAAAAAAAAAACAACTGAACTGAACTGTGCTGCTCCATCTAAACAACAACAGACCTCATATCAGGGAATTACAACCTGATTAAACTTGAGAAAATGAAAAGAAAGAAAAAAAAAACATCACCAGGCTTGATTTTTCAGATTTCAGTTTATAATAATAAAATTTTTTTTTCACATGTTATTGCCTCCTAGAAACTCTTTTCTTGCTTATGAACTTTTATTCATGGCAAAAAAACAAAACAAAAAAATGTTTTGCCAATGTTTGTGGAAGAGTTTCATCATAAAAAAAAAATCAACCTCAAGTATTTCTGAGCAAACTGCATTGCAACAATCATAAAGAGTTCATATATATACATATACATATACATATATATATAAATTGCCTGTTATTTAAATGTATCTATTGGTCAGTTTATATTCTATAAATGGGTAAAAGTTCCAAGGCCTAGCTGTACTGTACAGAAACTCGACTGAATAGCATTGCAAACTCATGCACAATAAAGGCAGATGCTCACATACACAAGCGTCAATGTTCGAGGTCAAGTATAGATGACGAGGCAGTCAAGATGATTACATAACATTCAGATATTGACTTTAGTGTTAAGAGATTTCTTCAAAGGAATAGTTCACCCAAAAGTGATCCCAAGATATAGATGAGTTTGTTTCTTTGGAACAGATTTGGAGAATTGTAGCATTACATGACTTGCTCACCAACGGTCTCAGCCATGTTGTCTGAATCAAGAGAGAAATAGACACAGATCAAACACAAAACAGTTGTTGACAAATATGTTGGTGGATTTTGATGTCAGAGAACAACAGGGATGGACTTTTTCACTATAGGAAGCGTTATTAAGGATTTATGGACGGGTATTTCGTCCAGAAGCAGCGGTTTATAGTTAAAATGCCTTGATGGGTTTGTTTCATACAAACACACAGCTTTTCACTTCACAAGACATTAACTGATGGACTGGAGTGGTGTGGATTACTTGTGGATTATTGTGATATTTTTATCAGCTGTTTGAATTCTCATTCTGATGGCACCCATTCACTGCAGAGGATCTAGAGTAAGTGATGTAATGCTAAATTTCTCCAAATCTCTTTGCCTCTTCTACATCTTGGATGGCCTGAGGTTGAGTACATTTTCAGAAAATGTTCATTTTGGGTGAACTACTCCTTTAATATTTCACCCACCTTCAATTATAATCACTGTACATTACAAAAGACCTTAGCAAATGTAAAACTGCAGATCATATTGCATATTTAACTGAATCTATGCTGACGGAGTGTGGTGAGTGGCAGTGTACATGGCATGCTGTATCCTGTCAGACAGCACTAGACAAGAGCAGCCGTGGGTCTGTCTTTGTTAAGCTGGAATGGCTCTCGTGTGCTGTAGGTGTCATCTATGGATCAGTTCTCTGGCACAAATATCAAAACTCAATTCAGATTCTCTCTCCCAGCGTGATTTCATAGAGGGAGAGAAAGAGGCTCTCAGAATTGGATCGGAAATATGAGCTACTTTAGCAGTCATCACGTCTTGGGTTTCGGTAATTGTGTGGGAAAATGTTCTGGAAAGTGAATTGGGCATCTGCCTTATTCTGATTTAGAATTTGAATTGTGCTGTTGAGTTTACGAATTTGCTGGTGAACCATCAGACATCAAGTTAAAAATGGAGAACCAGACTCTTCAGTGGTTTGTTAATATCCACTATATTAAAATTATGGCTTTTCATCTTGTGACTTCACAAGCAAGATTATACAGAACGCAGTCATAAAGGCTTTGGATCTATTAGCCCCCGCTGGTGTCATCACACTGCTGGAAACAGGCTAAACGTCTCCCATTATAAAACGTATGTTTAAGGAGCATTCGAGAATGTGCTTGATGAATGGTTGTAATTAAAATGAGTCTTTGGCCCAGTTTATAACTGCCTTTAACAATCTTGAGTCCGATCAAAAAAGTCAACACTAAAAACAGGTGTAAACGGTGCTCAAAACATTAGCGTTAACTAAAACTAAAATTAAAAGTAAAAAAGGCACAGCAACATTTCCAATTTTTGGTTTAGTATAAGTTACCAAGCACTAAAATTACTAACTGGAAATAAAATAAATAAATACTATAAATGAACTAAAACACAAATTAATGAACCCTAGTAATATTTAAAATAAATAAAAATTAATACAAAAACACATAACATCACAAAAAAAAACTAAAATATAAAAAACTATATATTAATAAAAACTAGCTTATAATGAATAGTATATATATATACAGTGGGTACGGAAAGTATTCAGACCCCCATATATATATATATATAAGTATTATTTAAATAATTATACTACAATAACAATGCTGAAAAGACATTCAGAGTCAGAAATATATGTGTATAATAAAAGCAGGCAAAATTTATTTTTAGGCTTGTTAAATTAACATATTAAATTTACATTTACGCATTTAGCAGATGCTTTTATCCCAAGTGATTTACAAAAGAGGAACATAAGCAATTCGTCACAGAGCCAACAATATTTATAGTATACAGGACTAGGTTTAGTGCCAATAATAAAGAAAGTATTAGTGCAAATAATAAAGAAAAATAAAAGTTGCATAAAAAATAAATAAATAAATAAATATATTTCACACCCACTGAAACAATTCAACAAATTTGAAGTACCACCTTTTCTTTGAGAGCCCCATCAGCTATTACACACAACATGCCTCATCAAACTACACTGTGTAATGTCCTAATAAAAAATTGAAAACCGATATTTGTCATCCAACTTTTTACAACATATCGGCCTTGTTATTTGTGGTGCTTGAAACTTTAAAGACTGTGTAGTGTTTCCTGCTGCTCCAGCCGTTGTCACTGAAGCGGCCTGTCATCTGTACATGTGTAGTCTTCACTTATCTGGACCCTCGCATCTGCCATCACACTGTGCGTTTTATCACTCGCAGCTATCGAGGAGCCCTGCCCCTGGTCACGATTAATGAGCCCAACGCCTCCTGGGTTAACAGAAATTAATAGGCAGACAAAAATTTACATTCCTATTCGAGGGCAAGAAAGGATTGATGTAGCCCATTACTAAGGCTGCTGAGTGAGTGAGTGAGTGAGTGTGAGAGTGAGTGTGAGAGTGAGAGTGAGAGAGAGAGTGAGAGAGAGAGAGAGAGAGAGAGGAATGGGAACATGCCATAAAAATGTATGAGGTGGATTCATGAGTGGTCAGGTGTGAGGTCTGCCAGTCCGGATATAAGACAATCACAAGGCTTGTTAAGGTGTTGGTCAGGTGACGGCCAGCTGATGTGCCCTTGATGACACTTCCCTGAACTCCAGCTCCTTCATTAAACAGGCTGTTTTGTGCTTAATGAATGATTTGCTGCGTTAGCAGATTGATTAATTTTCTCATAGGAAGGTGAGAGAGTGTTGAGTATGTCTAAGAGCTGTGCGTTCATTTGTCTTTATTAGCATGGTACATATGATGCTGACGAAGACCAGTGGTTATCAACTAGTTTTTCTTCAGGAATTTACATTGATCATCAAGTAACAACTCAAGACAGAATCAGAATTATTAATTGATCAAAAGTATCATACAAAACCTTTTTTTAAATTAAACATTATGAATGCATAAATCTAGTAAGATTACTACAAACTGCAAAAAGGCCCAACAATATGCAGAATTATTAACTTGAAATGAGTAGGAAAATAGACAATTGTGGTATTTCAGCTGAATTTCAGTGGTTTCATGAAGGCGGTAAATAAAAAGTGTATACATTTTCAGTTATATGCATGAAGCTAACTAAATACAATAAATATACACACTGTAAAAAAACAATGACAACATGCTTTTCCATTACTTTATCTCATCAAAATAATGTAAACAATTGTAACTTTTTTTTTTAAGTTATGAAATGACTATGGCTTGTCTTGATACAAGAAAATACCACACTGGGATTTAGAGGGTTTTTTTAATCGATTGAAATGGCACGTTGAACAGATTTATGGAAATTAATACCAGTTTTTCCCTCCTTTTATTATTTGCATTCAAAATAGTTTTGTGTGTGTGTGTAATCATATTTAGGTCATGATTCACCAGTTGAGAACCACTAGAATTTAAGATTTTTTTGACATGCTCTGACAGCCAGTGAGACGGATTCGTTGAGTTTAAAACATTCATTTCTGTAGAGAGAAAGAGAGATAGACTGAGAGTTGCGTTTGGAGCGAAGTGCCAGTTCAGCAAGAATTTAATGGAAGATCAGTTGTGTCTTTGGTGTTAATTGACATAACTGGCATGTGGCCGCACTCCAAAACTTCATCAGAAAAAGGGAAAAACTCATCATCGTGGTATCTAAGCCAGACACAGCGCCTCTGCAGATATTTCTCTTCCCTTTATCTCATTTCCTGCATGCCAATTCAGAACAGACTCCATATTTCTTTACGATCTAAAGTCCAAAAGAAAAGTAGCATTCCTCTCAACCTGCCAAGCTTTCAGTGCTCGTTTTATAATTCAGATGCATGCTTATTTTTTATTTAATAGTTAATGTGCTTGGAAACCATGAGCCCAGCTGGATAACTTAATTATTTTGCTCCATGTAGCTCTTCCACAACAATTATAGGACAATAATATTTGGGCAAAGGTTTAATGCACCATTTACATATTGGTGTCCTTCAATGGTGAGGAAAAACTTTCAATGCTTGACTAGTCAAATGCCCGTTTAGGTAAATTATCGCCAGGGCCAACAAGCCTGAATTAAAAGGTCTCATGTTCCGTGGAAAGGAAGCTCATATTTGCAACAACATGAAAAGTGATTAAACATTGTAGTGCTATTAGAGAGAAAGACCACCAAGACCATCTAGAGAGAGATCGCCCAGTTTCACATGCATCAAGCAAATCAAGTAAATCAACCCTGTAAAGCCTGACATATTAAAGTCATATTTAAAATGTTTTTCTGTTTCATACTTCCTGAAGGAAATAACCGAAAAAAATAAACTTTGCATATGTTTTTATTTCACATATCGATCATACTTTAATGATAATTTATCACAAGAAAAAAAAAAAAAAAAAAAAAAAATAAAATA
>NW_015555725.1:171554-199462 GCF_001515605.1 Sinocyclocheilus anshuiensis
TAAAATATATATATATATATATATAAAATAAATAAAAAAATGTAAATGTAAAAATGTATAAATAAAAAAAAAATACAATCATGATCAAAATAAATATACCTCAAGTGCTTGATGTATCATTTGTTAGACACATTTTTAGATCTATTTTTCTATGTAAGAAATATTAAGATCATATCAGCAACAACATACAAGCTATTCTTGCTGCGACTTTATTAAAATCTGCAAAGACCTCCTAGCAAAAATACATGCATCGCCACAAAGAGGCAGACATTTTGGAAATATAAAAAGTCCATCTACTTCCTGAAAAACATAAATGACCCACCAGGGGGCAGAAAAAAACAAAAAGGCTTTTCAGGAAAGTATTGATCAGACATGTGGCTTTATAGGGTTAAGTCAAAAGGACATTTTATAATAGAATAGAAACCACTGCATATAGTATGTCCAAAACAGAATGCATTATGTTGATCTAGTTGATGTAGCCCAGCCCTGTTTCTTCATAAATTAATAATCTTTCTAAACATCTCCCATCAGGCTGAAAGCTTACTGTTTCTACATCTACATGCTTCACTAAGTGCTTTAAACATGGGGAAACTTTCTGGTGACTTCAAATCTCTCCCAGCCACTTGGAAATGAACATGTTAGAATGCAATTTTGGAAAGCAGCTGCAAACCCTCAAGTGGATTTTTTTCCCTCTTCATAAGCATAGTCACTCTTGTTCTTCAGACACAGAACAATACCAAGTACGTAACTTTGGACGGCAGGCCTTATCTCGTTCACGTCAGAACTCTATTTCAGCTGAATATTCAGACCAACTCATCACCATTCAGCGCACTGAAATAATGGAAATGCTTAATTGCAAAGATGCCATCGGTTTAATTGAATTACCAGCCAACAAAGCAATAATACAATTCGTAATAGCGCACAAAGGACGGCTCTTCAGATAAGGAATAACTTTGTGTGAGAGGAGAAGAGAAAGATGTCTGGGTCTTTTTTTCATTTCGAGGGACATGGACGAGCATGTCAGCTTTACGGTCATTTGTATACAAGTTGAGTCTCGTCTTCTTTACATTTACAAAGCCTCGGTCAAGAGCCCTGGATCGTCCTTTATTTAGAGCCAAGTGAGGTGTATCCTATTCCAGCCAAATTAATGTATATGAAGCTGCGCTGAGACCTGTTCTGACTGACTGATCCAGTATTATAGCACGAGTAGGCCTGCTTTTCTTCCATGCTGTGTATCCTGTTTGAGCTCTCAGAATTTGTCAAAGTATCTTTCTATCCTATAAAAAATATCTATTCTAACTGTATAAAAAAACCCTCTGCTGGGATGATCTCTATTAATGTGACAAATAATTATTAGGAATTGTTGTTGTTGCAGTTATTCAAGTGGTTGGATACAAACCAATGAATTAATTCCCACATTTTCTAGTTATTGTTTTTGCTGAGGGAAACAAGTGTTGAGCCTCTTGATAGTGCAATCTAATTCTCTTAATATAATTTTAGACTAATTTAGAATGTCTCCTTTAAACCCTCTGGACGTTGCTGTTCCCTTTTACATGGATTACATTAATAAGCATGTCTTTCTCGTTCTTTCACAGTTTGTCATTTGGAGAAAGGCCCCCAGAGCTCTGACACTCTGACTCACTTGCTCTGCATTCGACGTGGAGGGAAACGCTTGTCATTTTGATGTTGTGGCCTTGATTGCTGATTGGCTGCAGAGTTCTAGCCAAGAATGCTGATTGGCTGTCTGCCACTTTTGACACTCAGCACAAAACGCTCAATATTCTTGAATTGAATTTTTATACAGGTAACTACATAATTCACAAGTATAGTAAAGAGAAAATAGAGTCAAGTTTCCTCAGTTTAATACTGACATTCAGCAATGCAGCACTGGTAATGTTGTCATCTGCTTTTTGAGAAATTGCTTCTGCTTTCTCAGCTGTAAGTCACTTTGGATAAAAGCATCCACTAAATGAAATGTAATGTCATCTTACATAGATAAATAAATATGTTTGAGAATAGTGTACAAATTATTCAACTGAAAGTATATTTTACTCCTGAGGTTGATCCCATTCAACCCAAACTGTCTGGTATGGTCTAGAAAAATTAGCCAGGCATCTATGGAGGCCCAGACCTACAGAAATGAAAAAAAAAAAAAAAAAAAAAAAAAAAAGTAATAATGGAAATATAAATAAAGGAATAAATTACTTGTATAAAAAACCTTCACAAATAAAATAAATGTCAAATAAATAAACAAATAAAGCCTACTGATCCTTTGGCTACCTCAGGCGTATAAAATTTCTGTTTGTGAGCATCTGTGTAACTTTTGTTGATTGGAACATATTTTAACATATGTATGTTTAAAGACAATCCTTACCTTTTGTTTTCACATCACATGAGGAGTTCAAGCCTTAATTATGGTCAAACATTCTCAAACCCCCCATAAGTCACACCCTGTTTGAGAATATGAAACTTTAACATATTCCTTTGAAACCTAGAAAATCTCTTTACTCTTTACTTTCTTTGACATCAGAGGAACACCACGGCTCTCAACTGTGTAAAATGACACATTGTTTAATTTAACTACGAATATTACAACACACATTTTCAAATAAAACATTTCTTGTGCATCTATACAAACAGAAGCACCACTGGACGTAACACTGGAAAGTTTCTTTAGGGTCTTTAAGTAAAGCTGATCGACTATTCTGTTCACTTTTATAATGGCTATACATGACAAATGTAATTTTGCCCTGTAATTTAAAACCTGTTCTGTGTTCAGGTAACGAGAAATAGGAATGTAGTCAATACAGTGAAGTATGAAGAGCAACAAAAGTGATTCTCCTCTACATTTTACTTTTAAATGCATTTTCTCTGAAGATCCTTTCATACTGCGCGAGTTGGTAAACAGCGAGCATACATTTTCTTTGAATACTCATTGATTGGAGCCTTCTGTCATTGCTCATTGTCTGCAGAATGAGACCAGCAGAATTGTCGTTATCTGGCCTGTGAGAGCTCCCTGGAGGGGCAATCATGAAATTCACTATCGTACTAGTATTTGGAACAAGCAGCATTGTTTGTAAAAAACTACTTACCAGTTTGGGAAGTGACTGTAGATACTGTTCGGTTTGACCATTGGCGGCTTGAGAAACCTGTAATGAAGACACTTGGGCATGCTGTGGGTCTCCGCCTCTTCTGTCTGTAATTCTGGACTATGTTCAAGCACCAAACCAAGCTTTGAGTTTCAAGGACTCAGGCCTGTGCAGAGTCTGTAAGAACATGTTCCACCAAAGTTCATCCTGTTTTTCATCCCTCACCACAATCTCTCTCCCTGAGGAGCATTTGTTTGTCATGGGATAAGGTTCTAGTAGCTCTCTACTAAGCTGCACTACACTGCTTAGCTGAGCTTTAAGAGGGGTTAGAGATCATTAGCATCATGCTGTGGAGTCTGAAGTAATGCAGTACAATATCATTCATCTTCATAAACGGCTGAAATGCATATCATCGTGCTTCAAACGCACCTTTCATGTGAATAAACCGCTCTGACTCTTGTGAATAAGTTTAGAGGAGAAGTGTCTGTTTGTGTGATCAGAGATGCTGAATGGAACAACACAAAACTGGGTTGGAGCCTCTTCTTGCTTACGGCTAAGCAATCACAAAGCAAAGTGAGCTGCTTGTTACCCTCATGTCGTTCCAACCTGTGTGTTTGAAGTTTTAAATTGTCATTCATGAGAGAAACAACTGTCCAAATCATGAACAAATATTTACTTGAATCAGATATGTTAATGAATCTATTTGTTCAGTTCACAAAACGTCTCAGGTTACGCATGTAACCATGGTTCCCTGAGAACAGGGAACGAGACGCTGCGTCCTCTAGAGGGTGCTAGGGGAACGACTTCAGCGTGACCGGTGTCTGAAGCACGAATGAAAAAACGACAATGAACTTGACATTGGCAGGCGGCAGCCTATGACGTAAACAATAAAGCGAGTGCGGGTATAAAAGCGCACCTGCGGAAAACGTCATCCACTTCTTTGTCTGAAGGAGACGCAGGCAGGAATGGCCGAAGCATGGCAATGAGACGCAGCGTCTCGTTCCCGGTTCTCAGGGAACCATGGTTACATGCGTAACCTGAGACGTTCCCTTTCGAAAGGGAACTCCACGCTGCGTCCTCTAGAGGGCGCTAGGGGAACGGTCTACCCACGCCGCCATGCTGAGGGATGAGTGCCCAAAAACGGATGATGTTTTCCGCAGGTGCGCTTTTATACCCGCACTCGCTTTATTGTCTACGTCATAGGCTGCCGCCTGCCAATGTCAAGTTTATTGTTGTTTTTTCATTCATGCTTCAGACATTGGTCAAGCTGAAGGCGTTCCCCTAGCGCCCTCTAGAGGACGCAGCGTGGAGTTGCGAACTGGCCTGTGTTGGACTGATTAGGTTCTCAAGTTCAACTTGATCCGTTTGCAGCAGTTTAACAGTTCTCACATAAAACTATATATGGCTTCAGAAGATATGGAATATATTGCACAAGTCAAATGGAGCATTTTTATGATGCTCCCCAGTCCTTTTTGAAGTTTGAAAGCTATTAATTGAAATTGCTTGGAAAAGGCCAGTGCACTTTTTTTCTCAAAACTTGAAATTTTTTATTACAAAAAAGAAAGTCATGTGTTTGGAATGACATGAGGATGAGTAAATGGTTATGTGGGATGTAAATGAAAAAATGGTTAAAAATGCCTTCAAGCAGCATTTGAGCAACACAAAGAGTTGTGAAACTAATACGTAGGTTTTTGTGGAAATATTCTTTAGAATTAACACAGAATGAGAAGATGGAAGTAACTTTAGTTTCCTTGAATGAGTCAGAGATATTTGTGTGATAGTATTTTTTTTTTCAGGATTATAAATTTGCTGCTCAGTTCCTGATGTTGCAGATATGCCGTGTATGACCAGATTACTTGTGTAAATATATCAATTTGTGAGTGTGTTACAGTCTTTCAAAGTGGAGGGTTAAGTGTGTTGGTAACATTAAGTTGACATTAAAGAACTAAGCCAGGAAAAATAAGTGGCAATGGAACACATGAAACAAAACTGCACAACAAGAAAGATTTATTGCCCCCAAGGAACAACAAGTTAAACAAACAAGACAAAGGAAAAAGAAGGGAAGTTAAAGTGGCACTTAAATCATAAAATAAAATAGAATAAAAATCCCATTATCTAACTAAATCCCAAAACCCCTAAACTATTAAAGAAAAAGAAAGAAAAGAAAATCTTCAACGCAAAAGCATCATAAACTACACTGAATATACAAAATCAAAACATACAAGAAAAGCGCACACAAATAAACTAGTGTGGCTATACATCCAATATCCCTACGTGCAGGTATGTAGGTCACGTGACTTACTAAACTCTTCCACTCCTTCATTGTCTTCCAAACCAGCGGCGAGCTGACAAAGACATCCGATCACACAGCGGCATAGCATCGCCAGCCGTTAAAACCCAAGAGCGCAACACAAACACATTCCACGAGTGCACACAACAGTCACAATACAAAACGTCACCCCCGTCTTCCCGCTGACATTCTCCTTTTGAACCTCTCGGACAAGAATGCCATTGGCAAAAGAAACGTGTTGTCAATTAACTAATGATGAATGACAGCACAGATAGCCAATAGAATCCAAGGAAGGCGGTACCTAAGAGCATGAGAGTGAGAACAGAGAAGAGACTAAAAGAAATAACATATACACACACTCACAACACAAAAGGTCGCAGACCGTAACAATATTAGTTCCTAAAAAAGTGTATCTTTAGAAAAGGTACCGCCCCAATGACAGCTTTTGTACTTTTTTTCTGAGAGTGTAAAACAGAAAACATTATTCTAGACTAACAACATTTTTTTGATAAGGGTTGAGTCCCCAAAGGCTAAAATCCTAGAACTGCCTCTAGTAACACTGCAAGATGACCGCTAAAACATAGATGTTCATTGCTTGACTCTGAGTCAGTGCAGTTTTTGTGTCCTTTGGCTTTTTTAATCTCGAAAGGTGGTAAACAGTGGGGAAGTGCTGTATGTGCAGAGCTGGTGCCAGAACGCATTACTAAACGGGGCATTTGTTATTTTGTAGAAGGCACACTTGTTACTTTCCAACTCATGATTTTGCTAGACATGCATACGTGTAAATATATAAATATACTAAATAAGAAAATATAAATAAATTAAATCAATCAATTAATCAAAACAATACAATAAATTAAACAAAAAACAAGAATCCAACTATAAATCCAAAATATAATCAATGACAATAATCAAAGGTCTCAAATTTCATAATGAACGAATGAATTTAAGAAAAACATTATTTTAAAAATGGAGAAACCAATATAGTAATATTATAATAATATTATAAAACATTATTAAAATAATACATAAAATAATATTGTAACTGTTAAACAGAGTAAAAACCTATGGAAAAATAACAATAGTTTGGTTGAATGTAACATTTTGGCTGCAAGGCCTGGAGATTATGTAAACAATGCTGTATTGTACTAGATGAGATGGAGGAAAAATAAAAATGCATGGAGAAATCTTTACCTGGGGGTTTTCCTTTAGGGTTACAGAATGGAAAAAGTCCCTGAAATACTGTAAAGGTGAAGAACAGAATCAGCAGTTCAGATGTACACTGGAGACAGAGGGTCACCACGAGCTCTGTGCTCTTCTTCTGCTCTGTTCTTCTGCATTAGATTCAAAGCATCACACACAAACTCTCTTTCTCTCTCTCTCACTTTCTCCCAAACAGTCACAGAAGCACACATACACACACACTCCAGCACAACGACACGCACTGTGATTAGTACAACCAGGCACGAGAGGAAGCCAAAGGAAAACGTCTCAGGTTACTTATATAACCATGGTTCCCTGAGTAGGGAACGAGACACTGCGTCCTCTAGGGGTCGCTATGAGGAACGCCTCGTCGTGACCCGTGTCTGAAGCATACATTGAAAAAACACCAACTTTCTCGTGGCACCCTGAAAGAGCAGCCCATAGATAGAAATTGCGTATCCCCAAACGCTATGTCTAAGGCTATAATACTTGAGTGGCTAGCAGTAAATCTGTAGCTGAGGGAGCAACATCCAGCGGAAACGCATCTACATCTCACCAAGAGAAGAGCCACAGGTCTTTAACAACAGTGCTGAAAAATGAGCCAGCCAGAGCCCAAGAGTGCTATTAATCACATACTTGTATGTCTGAGACACACACACACACACACACACACACACAACGGTACTGCAGCGGATGCTAGCCTAGCCAGTAAAGGAGGAACATAAAAAACCCTTGTAAAGTCAATTTTCATAAACTACATCAAAGTGAGGTGAGTGACAAACACGAGGTGGATGGTTAAATGAGCATTTGTGTGTGTGAGGAATGAGGGTCGAAGGGCTCACGCTGCGGAACACACACGTTAAACAGAGATTAACAGTCACACGTTCTTTAAGCGGCAGCGCTGACTGATTTGGCGTAAAAAACATGGTGAATCTGCATTGCTAATGAGTCGCGTGCTTATGTAACACGCCGTGGTGTTTTTTGCATTCTCTCATCCTCTGCGTCTCTCAGTGTGAAATCCGAGCAGGTTCGCATTATAATGAGTGCCTTCTGTTTACTCACCTGTCAGAGGAGGCAACGCCACAGGGCCATTTGATCTTACAGAGTTTCCAGGGTTGATTTTTTTTCATTACTTTCACACCACTTCCCCCCATCATAGCTTGTTTTTTTTTATATTTTGAGTGATGTTTTAGGTAACTTCAACACTAAAGGGATAGTTTGCCCAAAAATTAACATTCTGTCATCATTTACTCACACTCATGTCATTCAAACTCTTTATGATGTTCTTTCTTTTGTGTAAAACATCAAACACAAAATTTTGACTGTTTGACTTTGCCAGTTGCTCCATGCAATTACAATGAATGGAGACATTACAGAACACCCAAAGTTTTTCGCAAAACTTTGGCCTTTCCCAGAGAAACTTTGCTTTTATTTTTGCGTTCTCCCAAGAAAAGTTGCTTTCTCATGAAAAACTTGTATTTACATGCAATTGCAATGAATGGAGACTACATTATACTAATATATATATCTTTTGTGTTCACCTGAGAAACCGGATTTCGATTTGCGAGTGAATGCAAAGATTCTGTGAGTGAACCAAAATATAATTTTTCTCCCATCTCATATTGATCCTCCTATCTCAAATTGATGTTGTTTTTGACTGATAATCTTCCATTAAAGCAATTTGTGAATAAATAATTTAGACCATCTTTGAACTGGATAAACTGATTCACTGAAAATCTCTGATTTAAGAGAATATTTATTCATAATTCAACATCAGCTGGTTCTCACGTTAGCCAAAAACAGTGGGTAATTTTTAGGCTCTATAGTTTTTTGGTTTTAATTTGGACAGGAATATTAATGTTTCTTGATTACAGCTGGAACACACCAAAATGGCACTTAGCAGTGGTCAAACAGTATTTTCAAAACAACTTTTAGGCCAATTGTTCCTTTTAAACCCATAAATGAATGGAATTAAATGACAACACGACCCTAGTGGGGAAAAAGAAAGAAAATAAAAAGGTTATTCCTTTGGGAATTCTCTCTGGGTGGTTGGAGAAAAACTTACATTTACAATTTGAACAAAAATAAAAGCAGCTACTGCCTGTGAATCCTGAAATTACCTCATGTAAAACCAAATATGGCTTTAGTGTAAAATAAATTTATATTTGTGAGTGATTTGAACTGGCAAGCCTCTCATAAATACGGAGTTGGAAAACCTGACTGCAGTGTAATGCACAGACATGTCTGTAGGATGTACTCCTCTGCTCTCTCTTTCTAATATGCTGTCTCAGCTAAATCTAGGAAGGATTTGGAATCTCTTGACATTTCATGTGCAGTCCTGCTTATGGTTTAGCACAGCCAGCATGATTGTAAGTCCTTAAGCTCTCAAAGGGGATGCCAGACTTACATTATATTATCTACAGACATGACTTTCAGGGTTTGATGGATTTTACTGACAAGTCACCCTTCTTACAGACAGCCATTTAATGAGTTCCCCATGCATTGCAGATGCCACCAACTGAAGGCTAGCCATTAACGAGAAAGCAGATTCTGTGATTTATATGCAGTGCCCCCCCCCAAAAAAGTGCATGGACAGTTAAGCCAGACTTACAGAAATGATTTTCACCACATTAGTTATGAAAATATCAAACCAAGTGGCATTTGCACGCAAATTTTCTTAGAACTACTTTTATACAAATTGTCCGAAAATATTTATTGCATGCATGAAATCAGTTCTTCTCAAGTTCACACAGGTGTCCTGCAAGAATGGCCACCATTGCAGTTCATCACATTATCTATGGACATGATCCACTAACATTTGACAACCAGAAAGTGCTAGAAAGTGTTCAAAAACATTTGAACATCTTAATGCTAAATAAAATATCTATTATTCTATAACTGAAACCTAACAAACTTATTTTCATGAAATATTTTAGTTAAGCATACTATTAAAGAAAACTGCCAATTGGGTTGATATTTTGTTATCCAATGCACTGACCTTTATGCATTTTAAAGGTGGTTTAAGTGCCCAAAATAAAGTCTGCCGTTTCTTCAAATGTTCAACAATGAAGAATGAAAAAGTTCAAGGGCACAGTCCCTGTTTTTTTGGAAAATAAAACATCATTGTCAGAGCCTGTTTATGAATATGTAGTCGCCTAGTAAACTCATGCAAAGAATAAACAATGATCCTCCAGAAGCATTGCTTCTGATCCCTGTGGGACTTTCTTGAGGAATGCATGCCCTTTAAAATTAGGTCAACTGAATGCTGCTTTAGCTGTCTGTATTTAATGTATTGTTCATAAGGAAGTTCTCTAAGGCAACAATGTAACCTTGAAACAAATGCTTTGTCAAAAGGAAATGTGTGGGGAAAAGTGTTGCACCGTGCAGCAAGTGATGTTAAGACACGAGAAGCGCTACAACAGAAATCCATCAGCTCAAGATAAAGTTGATAAAGCCTTTGGAAAGATGTCTTATTAACCAAAGCAACAAAAACCGTAGGCAACAACCAAACGCCATTACTCTGAGCCAGAGTACATGGCACTAGAACAAATGAGTAGTCTGTTTTATCGTTGATATTGAAACTTTGTGGATCATTTGTAAAGTCAAGCACCCTTAGATCAACCAATGTCCTTAGCAGCAGATCAGAGCAAACTTTACTCCTATTCTATGGAAAATACCACAAGAACTTAGTGCCGACTTTGGTCAGATATATACCATTTCTCATCATGGCTGACACTAAGAACAGGAACTCATCTAGTTAATTTAGTGTCACTTCCTTTGAGGTGCTACCTTTTAGAGAAAATTATGAAATATGTGCTTGAACATGGTCCATTATTTTCAAAGATCTCTCCATTTTACACTCCAGTTCCTTCTGTAGAACTCATTAATATTGTAATAGGGTGGTGATTTCAGTTAATACTCAAAACCGGCTCGTTAGAGTTACTTCATTATAACGATATGAATTTAAATGAATGATCTCAGCTCAGCATTATCTGTAAAGCTTGTCAGAAGTCTGTGCTCCAGATGAACAGGATATCAGACAAAGTGTTAATCATCTGCAAAAGCTCATGACTACAAAACTAGCTCAGCATCGTAACATTAAAAAAAGAATTTTTGTTCTTGAAAGTGATGACCGATCATTCAAGGACAACATAAATGTGATGTGCAACACTTTCATTAATGCTTTGTTCATTGTTTTTTATCTAATAGAAAACATGCGTATAAATTTAATTAGAAAAGAACATCCAATGAATTAATTATTGTGAATATGAGTATTTGTATTTCTTTGTCTTGTGTTGTGAATACACAGAGAGTGACTTTTTCTTACTGCAGTCGTCTGGTGGTGACTTTGATGTCTAAATACCTCGACCTGTCCAAAGATGACATGCAGAAGGCAGTGGATGTGTTACGATGAGTGCTGTGTTCTCTGGAGACAAGGAAATCCCAAAGCAACCACAAGTCATCCTCAGGGACCAGACGGAGTGAAGGAGAAATAAACTGTCAGCCTAAATAAATAAGATCAAAATAAATATAATGGTATTTTCCCATCCAAAGAGCTATTACTGAGACACCAAAAACACAAGAAAATCTTTGATCTGGAATATTGCAACCTAAAGCTTATTAGAAAAACATGCCACAAATTATTAACATGGGGCAAATGATCTATTAATAAAGTCTTTTCATGAGGTTCCTTGCACAATACTGGCTCTTCAGACACAGTAAACTTGCTCGGTAGCTCACCTGGTGTAGCATTGCACGTTATTCCGAATATCTGCTGCCTTCATATGAAAAACTGATCAAATCAAATGTAAAGCACTCTGATGAAGATACTCTGAAATAATTGATGTGATAATACTGACAGATTGATGATAAAAAAAAAAAAAACTGTCCCGGGTAAAATCTGCTCATTCTCAGTGACATTATCTTTCTCACTATGTCTAGATGATTAGCTAATTGCTATTTAGTCACCTAATTAGGTTCCTCATCAATCAAATTTCACACTAATTATGTACAATAGGTCTACAGCTCTGCTGAAGATATTGGAGCTTTGAAAATTTCACTCCGTTTAAACAATCTTAGCGGAATAATTAACCTTTATCTACAAGAATCCAAACTGATTTACACCAACAAAGACATACAAATGAAACAAATGATTCAACAAGTAAGGGCTGATTAAAGAGGTGACTAAATAAATGGAAGGGAAAAATAGTTTGTCTTTATGAAGGTTGTGAGTCATAAAATAAATATTCACAGAATCCTGTCAAGGCAACCAGAAGACTTGATTGAAAAATATTATGAAGACGTTTCATCCATTACGGATATCAATTACAGCTAGTGTTAAGGTGATGCGACCAGATTCAGTGTGCCTAAAATAAAAGTGTAATCAATGAAAGAAAAGATTAAGTAAATGTGCACGCCAATCATTTTTTGTTTCGGTTACCTTTTTGCTGTGGGGTTGTACTGAGACCTAGTAGCACGGAATAAGCATTATGCAAAAAAAAAGCATTTTTAGCTTATATATTTGCATAAATGTGACCCTGGACCACAAAACCAGTCATAAGGGTCAATTTTTTGTAGACCCAATATTTATACTTAATCTGAAAGCCGAGTAAATAAGCTTTCCATTGATTTATGGTTTGTTATGATAGGATAATATTTGACCGAGATACAACTATTTGAAAATCTGGAATCTGAGGGTGCAAAAAAATCAAAATATTGAGAAAATCACCTTTAAATTTGTCCAAATGAAGTTTTTAGCAATGCATATTACTAATAGAAAATTACGTTTTTATATATTTACGGTAGGATATTTACAAAATATCTTCATGGAACATGATCTTTACTTAATATCCTAATGATTTTTGGCATAAAAGAAAAATTGATAATTTTGACCCATACAATGTTTTTTTGGCTATTGCTAAAAATAAACCCAAGCGACTTAAGACTGGTTTTGTGGTCCAGCGTCACAAATGCACTAGTCATGATCCATGAGTGAAAGTGCCAGTTAATAGGGAGTTACTAAGATAAAGAGAAAAGTTTTTAGTTATGTGATCTAAAAGGGGTAGTTTACTTAAACATTCTGTCATCATTTACTCACCCTCATGTGGTTGCAAAACTGTGGGGCACAAAAGATATTTGGAAGAACACTACACTACTCATATTTTAGTAGGGTCCAAACCACATGGGATCCAACTGACTTTCATTGGGAAGGAAAAAAAAACGTTCAATGAGATGAACTTTCAGCATGATCTCATTTGATTGTACATGATTTTAAACATTCTTTTAAAGTTCTATTCATTATTTATTGTTTAGTGCTAAACCCTTTTAAGGGAGAAAAATGAGTTCAGCTGTGAATGGACACAAAGGCTCAGTTTTAATGACCAGAAAACCACTGAAATACAAAAAATGGCGTACATTTGGTATGTGAAACTTTACCACCATTATAGATGTCTCAAAGTTCAGGTACAGTATGTGGATTTACATTTTAAACCTTCCCTTTAAAACATATTCAACTGTGTCTTAAACAACACTTGTCCCCAGGATTCATTTCTTACTCCGTATCCCATATGTGACAACTCTCTGTCTCATGTGATTGGTTGGGCATCCTTCTCACTGGTAGATGAGCAAATAAATCTGCTTCCGCCCCACTCTTTATAGAGATGGAGTGTCCTTGGTTAGAGTTTGCGGCCCATCTTTTATCTTTTACACAGGGTTATTTGTTAAAGACTATGCCCTCTCCTCGCTCCCATCTCTCTGGATGTCTTACAGGACCAGAGGCAGGTTTTCTATTAGACACAGCATGAATTATAAAATGCAGGCGGTCAGGAGGTGATAGACAGTGAGTCATAATGAATGTAAAACACTGGTGGGGTCACTGGAGCTGTTTTATTACGTCAAATGTGGCTGAAGGCAACCCCAGTACATCAACAGAAAATATGCCTCATGAAATAAGAGCATTAGATCGCACACACGTGGCCTAATGGTTAGAGTCGTGGCCTAATGTCGTGGCCTAATGGTTAGAGAGTCGGCCTCGTAACCCAAAGGTTGCGAGTTCGAGTCTCGTACCGGCAGGAATTGTGGGTGGGGGGAGTGAATGTACAGCGCTCTCTTCCACCTTCAATACCACGACTGAGGTGCCCTTGAGCAAGGCACCGAACCCCCAACTGCTCCCCGGGCGCCGCAGCATAAATGGCTGCCCACTGCTCCGGGTGTGTGTTCATGGTGTGTGTGTGTTCACTGCTGTGTGTGTGCACTTAGGATGGGTTAAATGCAGAGCACTAATTCCTAGTATGGGTAACCATACTTGGCCACATGTCACGTCACTTCACTTCACACTATGACCCTTATTCACACAAACTAGTGGATGTACTCAGAAAATATATTTTTACTGAGAATATAATCATTTCCCCGCTCCCTCTCCAGTTAATTGCCAGTAATGTGATATAAGTTTTCCTGTAAGTTGCTGTGGTATGAAAATGTTATCAAAAATGAGAATTAAAATAAATCCTGAAAGACTTAAAATCTCAGATTTAAAAACATTTGAGGAATACACTTTAATTCAGTATTCTTTCAACTCTCTGAAGGGATCCACAAATGGCATGATTCCTTGTGAAGAAAAAAAATCCCTCATATTACCAGTTAACAATCCGTTGAAACAAGTTGATTGCCTAGTGGACTGTATGAAAGCAATAAGCCACTTGAAGCGCCGCGTTTCGACTATCTTAAAATACAATGTAATGCACAACTTCAGCTGTTTATACCATTTAAAAACAGTAAAATAAAATACATTTTAACCACATTTAAAAAATCATAATAAATATATTAATACATAAAAAATATATAGTTTATTAGGAATAGGCGGCTTGATCTCAAAGTATTAATACTTCAGATACTATTTAGTTTTGAGAAGGTGATCCTTACATAAAAATACTGACCCTTTAACAATTTTATTATTTATTTAGCAAATTAATGTGTATCAGCAGTTGAAAAAAAAACTGTCAGGAAAGGAGCTATTTTCTTTCCATTCCTAGACATTAAATAAAAAAATTTCCTATTAAAAAAAAGTTTATTTAAATTACCGTAAATTTGACTGATCAGGTCATTGATAAATTAACAAAATAGAAGCCTGATCATTTTCAGTTTAGGCAATTAAATATTAAAAATGATGAATTTCAAATATAAAAATTCAAATAGCTAATTATCCATATTCATTAAATGTTTCTATAGGCAAAAACTTTCCATTTAATAGAGGTATTCTTACTGATATTTATATTGATACCAATATCATATTGACCTTGATAGTACTTGGTATCAGATCAAAAAGAAAATAAGTGCTCTCACCCATCTCTACAGCGAAATCCCAAGAGACTGCAAGTCAAAGTCCTCGAGTCTGTAGCGCAGTCATACAATTCCTTTCCTGGGGACTTCTGCAGCTCTTTATACTGTCAAAGTCCCACTTTCTCCAGCAGAGACAAATGGACAGGCCCTGCTCTGCATCAGTCGCTAAAAGTGCGGCATCTCCAGGGTACAATTGAGTCTTTTTCTCGAAACTCAAGGAAAGACAGTTAACTGCACTTTTAACAATGAAGTCAAGACCAGCACAATTTCAGACATAAATTGGGCTGCTCATTTTTCACACACCGCACTTTTATTCCCTGCTCGTACTTTTATCCACACAGTTACTCTGTAATGGACTCAAGATCACCTTCAACATTTCAAAATGATGTCTATTTTTCCTATATTGTATATTAGTGGTGAGGGTCACAGTTTTTCAGTTCATGTAATCGGCAAAAATGACCCATAAGTGCACTAGAACTATGAAAAGAACACAATGTTAAAAAATCATAAAAAAAGAAGAAGAAATAAAATTATAATTCCGCCCTTGTTGTGGCAATAAAGATTCATTTAATTCTGTTAATTAACTTTAATACATTTAGTTAAGTAATTTTTAACAATATTTTTAAAGTACTAAATAAGTTTGGTACCAACTTTGTTTACAGTGTTTTTTTGCTATTGAAGCTGCTGATAGCTCATTAAAGAGCAGTTGTCCAAGATCCCCTTGTCATCTTCTAGAAAGGTCACAGTAACTTTACCACAAACACACACCACTGATGGGACCTGAGTAAAAAAAACCAAAAAACAGTGTGAAAGTCAGAGAAACAAAGAAAAGTGAACAGCACTGACAGAGAGAATGAAGAATGAGACTTTTGAACTTGGGGTCTTTGGTTCTCTGTGGCTCTCCCTTGTTCTCTGTTTTCTCTCTCTCTCTCTCTGGAGTATTGACCTGAAGAGGCGAGCTATTCCATTGGACGGAGAGAGAAGCGCATTACTCACTGATGTGCATCTTCATGCAAAGAATCATCACTTCACACTCCTGCCTCCCAATTAGCAGCAGAGATATAGGTCAATGGATGCCTGTGTATCACTAGAGAAAAATGAACAGAAAACAAGCAGCTTCTGGGAAAAGAGATGCACAGATGCTGTTTCAGAAATGATACAAACAAAATGATATCTGAATATAGAAAATACCGTATCAAAAATATTAATTATTATTAATTATTTTCAGTTATTTTCTGTTTGTATTCTTCCTCTTGTATAATCACAGGGCATGTGATTCTGTCTGCTGGGTCATTCCATTAATTTCTTCTGAACTCTGTAACTGCTTAAAAATAAACATGCTTGACTTGTATTTTCTATAAAAGGAACTCTAAAAAATAGAAATGGGTAAAACGTCAGTACCTGGATGATGATGTCATTAAGGACCTGGCTTTTGTTACTATGTAGGGATTTTACAGAAGACACAATAGAAAGTGATATTGAGGACACAGGAACAAAACTATAAACTGGCCTAAAATGATATTTCCAATAAAACAAAAGTTGGAGAAAGGAAAATATAGAAACACATGAAACACAGATGTTGACAAACTGCCAGTTTATCAATTAAGAATTTGGTTCATATCACCCTGGACAACATTTGTTCAAGCTAAATTTCACTGAATTAAATGAAATTACATTATTTTACTTAATTGTGACCAAAAGAAAAAAAAAACCTACTAAAATAAAAAAGTGAGCTATTGTGTCCATTTTAAGACACACAGAAAAACAGCATAGAAAAGAATCCAAATGTAAAAGTAATATATAGTAAAGTAACAGCATGTTACTTTTTATTTTAGATGTATTGCATTACATCTTGCGTACTTTCTTAAAAGAGGGGCATTTATGAAGTTCACTAAGGAAAAGGCTATTTAAAAAAAAATTTTAGAACGTAAAAATATTACTATTTTACTATGATATAAGTGTCATATTTCCTATTTGATGACATTGAAAATACACAAATTTACATTTATTATTTATTAAAAATTTACTTTCTTAAAAGAGTGGCTGTATGCAATTGAACTGAATTTAACACTGAAATTAGGGAAAGAATTTTAGCACAAAAATATGAAATTAATTGCAAAAAAGTATTGCATTACTATTATACTATGGTACATATGGGTTTATTTAATTTGCTGCAGCAGTCTCATCATGACATTGAATCTTAAGCAAACTAATCACTTTTGGTGTACAATAGATTGCCCACTCCTAAACATTACATTAAATCAAGAGGAGTAATTGGTCAGAGCACCCCAGTATAGCTGAATGGACAGTTCTTGACTAAATATAGCAACAGTATGCATCAAATTTAATGCAGCATTCAATAGTTAAAGAAACAGAGAGTACTTTATGAGTTGCTGGTATGACATAATTATTTCCTGGTAGTGTAAATGAAATAGTACAGAATTGACAGTACTCCATATCTTCACACTTCATGCACGGGTCATATATGAGGTGAAAATGAAAATGTACCTCATAGCAGGAACTAGAGATCCTGCTTTTTCCTGTTTTTAGACTCACACCGTGTGTCGCCTTCAGCCTTGCAAACCGCCTAGATTGAGATGGGATTTACCCAAAGCTCAAGGTAAATGTCCTGCGGTCTAATCTGGGATACTTTTCCCTAGCCTGTGTAAAATCTGTCCAGGGGGCAAATGGATTCATACCCAGGAGCCAAAGCCAAGCTCCCGATCCAGACAAATCTTGCACTTACCTCATTATTTTTTGCGGTTCACTCACTGGCACCATTAAAACAGAAGGATACAAACCCTGGATCGGGAGAGATGGAGCGAGAGAGAACCCACAGAGACGGGTAGCAATATAACCCTGACAGCAAGGCTGAAATGATAAAGTGCTCACAAAGATCAAAAGATTGAGGGAAGAGTGGAAAAAGTCAGAATCTCTTCATTACTGTCACTAGCTGATCAAGGTGGGAGTTGTAACTCAGGCCCATTACTTCCACATGCCGTGACAGCCGTCGCTGGGGAGAGCCCAAAGGCCATGACTCTGCTCTAAAGACTGGAGAGGCATAAAGATGAGAGGATGGTTGGAGAGCAGGGTCAGTATGCGTGCTAAAGAAGGCGTGTAGTCATGTGCATTATGGCCCCACTGTATTTTAAGAGTCAAGTGATGGGGTCAGGAGCATAAACATATGTCTGAAAGAAATTCCTGTTCACACACAGTCCATAGTAACTACACAACATTAAAATATATGGTATTTGAGAGCTATATTTTGCAGCTATTCACACCAATCTATCAACACTCGTATACATTTTTGTGATACAGTCAGACACACGACAACCACAAGCTCACTCTGAATTCACACTATTGTTGTCCTCTGTAATTCACTTTCACTTTGCTGCTGCTATTAATAAATAAATGCATTTCTCAAATTTTTTATTTTAAGTGTGGCCAATGTTCAAACCATGCCATAAGTGGTGGTACATAAATCAATCAATCAATAAATAAAACTTAATTTACAGACAAATGACATTAATCCTGCAAATGTACATGTAATCCTGTTATAGTATACATTTTAGCTCTCAAAATTGTAATTATATGCCAGCTAGTAACAGGACTGGGTCTTATTTGTTTCAATTTTAGGCAGTGATTTGGTAACACTTTAAAATAAGGTTCTCTATGTTAATATTAGCTAATGCAATAGCTAGTATGACATATCAAAAAGCAATATTTTTACAGCATTTATTCATTTAGATTAATGAAAAGAAAACTTTAAAATACTACATACACTGCTTTTTAAAATTTGGGATAAGTATGTTTTTTTTTTATATAATTTTATTTAGCAAGGACAATTTAAATTGAAAAGTGACAGTAAATACATTTATAATGTTACAAAAGATTTCTATTTCTATTTCTAGCAAATAAATGCTGTTCAATTGAACTTTCTATTCATCAAAGAATTCTGGAAAAAAATGTATCACAGTTTACACAAAAATATCAAGCAGCACAACTGTTTTCAACATTTCCATTAATGATAAATGTTTCTTGAGCACCAAATCAGCATGTTAGAATGATTCCTGAAGGATCATGTGACACTGAAGACTGGGGTGATGGCTGCTGAAAATTCAGCTTTCATTTGATTAAAAAAGTATATTTATAAATTAACATTAATCTAGTTTAATATATTCTGTAAAAAATGTTAAGTATTAGTTCATTATAACTGGACCCTATTGTAAAGTGGTACCAACAATTTCACTGACCTAGAAGCAGTGGTAGTGTTTGTTTAACATGACCTATGAAAATACCTGCAAATACCTGAGATATAGTAACACAAATGGCTGAACAATGATAAATCAAAGATGATTTGTGACCAGTAATCACCCATGCCCCACAATGCCCTACAAACCTGCACATGGCTGTGTTTACAACTAAACAAAAAATCAATGTCAGATCACTGATTAAAGGTTGGATAAGTGAAAAACAATCCCACTACCAGTACAATTTTACCACTGGTAATTTTATTTTGTTCTTATTCTGAGTCCAGGATGTCCAGACCAACCGTCATTCCCTCTATGACTTGTGGTTTATCCAATTGAAGATATTCAAAGTAATCTTGAGTGATTGTGCAGTATGTTGCATGGAGTGCAGACAGCGGTGTGAGCGTATGTGCGCTCTCTCTCTCTCTCGCTCTCTCTCTGCTGAATCAGAGATGTAATTAAGATTGGCATTAGCTTGGCTGGATAGAGGCGTGCCACTGCCAAGAGCATCACCGCATGGAGAACAGGCCTTCTTTAATTAGGACAAGCCTCTGTGATGTAGCACCTTCTGTGTTTATGTGTGTGTGTGTTGGTTCACAGAATAATGGTGCGGTGGTTTCTACAAGGGTCTGTTTGTGTGTAGACTCCTATGCTCACTCCACCTGATCCAAAATGACAAAAGCACCGGGCGGTTTCTTAATTAACACTGTGACCTTTTTGCATGCTTTTATTTAGCCATGGTGATTAATATACAGACAGAGAAAGAGAGAGAGAGAGAGAGAGCAAGGGATGGATTAAGGCCTGATTTAAAAGAGGAAGAAAATAATTAGGTGTAACTGTGAGAGGGTGAAACACATGAATCTCATAGCGTTCTGAGAAAAACACGCAACAGCAGGTTCGCATACTTCCTCCCTGTGTACCTTGAGGATACCAGGCGAAGTTTCAAGCTCACGTTAATTTCCACCTCCATTACGGTAATCCAGATAAGAGAGGATATCACGAATATCAATGGATTTTAAGAACTTTAATTAGTCTTAGTAATTAGCGCCGGTTTATAAGGTCTGTGACATCAGTGATATAAAATTAAGCAAAAAAATCTTTTGGTTTATTGCCAACACACATTCAGGGACATGTAAACCACTGAAAAGTTTATTTTGGCCTTTTTGCTATTTAACTATTGAGCTTTCTGTATATGAGGAGAGAGTGAATGATGAAAGAGGAAAGGGATCGGGAAGCAACAAGTCAGGCACAACCTATGTCAACACAAAGAAATATGTCAAAGCATCGAAGGTTTGTGTCTACAATAGAAGGGTTTATGTAAAAAAGAGGCCAAATGCTAGTTATGTTATCAATAAATAATTTAAGCAATAACTTTAAACCGAATGATTTCAAGATGTTCAGCACATTAACACTTGTAGTGAATCAGCTCATGGGGAAATATGAATAATTAATCATAACTAGTTATAATTAATTATGTCTTTATTGAAAAAAAAAAAGCTGTTGTCTTATCTAACGCAATGCCATTCATATGTTCTTAAGTCTGGCTTAAGTGTGCAAAAACTTTTTGGGGCCACTGTAGCTCAGAATAAAAGAGCAATTTAAATGAGAGATTTTGTTTAGTTTCTGTACCTTCAACATGTGTGCGCTCAGTGCTTTCAGCTGTCTCCTTTCAGAATTTACACTCTCAGAAACACTCTCCAAGGGAGACGGCTGGGAGCCACTTGGTATTTTGCCACACATACATAGAAACACACAAATGCAAATTTGCTTCCGTATAGACCACAGCAATTAAACAGTGTAGGTCACAGTTAATCTGTTGGTTGCAGTTTCCTGTGTTCACATTCACAGATTTCTTTAATTATCAGCCATTTTTTCATTATTTGCTTGTAGAGAGAAACTGGAAAAATGGAGATGATGGTTCCTTTGAGACCACGAGGAAGGGAAAAGAGAGAAAAGGAAAAGGGAAAGAAACAGAGAAGAAAGAAGGTGAGAGAGGCGGATGTCGCCGACACAGTCTATTCCTCCTGACAGCAGTCAAAACACTTTGTTTACTCCTCGTTGCAAAGAGATGACGGTGCGCACATGCCCGGAGCGCTCTCACTCAGGCCTCCTGCACTTAACAGCATTTCTGCTTACTCACAGATTTTTTTTTTTTCATACAGAACCCCAGTGGAAGTCCGTGCCCAAATCACCATGACCAGGAAATATGTCCCTAGGTGCCTCATGCAGAATCTGATGGAAAGGAAAGACTCCCCCCCCCCCCAGTATCCTGGTTTAGGTTACTAACGGGAAAAGTTTTGAAAAGGATTGAAAGAGCAGATGGTGATATTTAATGTAAACCTCTGTGCTCATTCACCAGGGTTATTATCGGTAACTAAAACTAAAAGTATTAAGAACATTTTTGTTAATTAAAATAAAGCTGAAATAAAATTATTTAAATGAAAAATATTTAATAAGCGAAAATTATAAATATTTCTATTTAAATGTAAATTATTTCTAAAGTGAAAATTAGAAATGTTGAAGCCCTAAAATTACTAATTAGAAATGAATAAAAACTAAAACAGAACTAAAACTAAAACTAAAATAAAAAAATAAACCTGAATAGTAATATTTAAAAGGAACAAAAAATAATAAAAATGACAAAAGTACATAAAAAAATACAAAAAATTAAACTAAAATTAAAATGAAAAAAGCAAACTAATTCAAATTATTAATAAAAACTATAAAAGTACATAATACCAAATTAGCACTGATTTATACCTGATTCTTGTCTCTTCTCATAGGAGGGAAAATCACATATTAGATCTTTTTAATGCAGTCATTCTCAATTCCAGTCCTATATTTGAATATATTTTATAATGTAATTTATTCCTGTGGCGGAAAAGCTGAATTTTTAGCGGCCATTACTCCAGTCTTCAATGTCACATGATCCTTCAGAAATCATGCTGATTTGGTGTCCAAGAAACAATTCTTATTATCAGTGATATAGAAATCCTTTGTATTATTAAATTTACTGTAACTTTTGATCCAATGCATAAAAAAATATAAACGGTAGTTCAAAAGTTTGAAATATAGAGAAAAAAGCCCATCCCCTGTTGTCCTCTTACATCAAAATCCACAGACATATTTGTTTAGAACTTATTTGGACTGGACTTTCGCATGGTGATCTGTGCATATTTCTCTCCTGATTCAGACAACTTTTTCACTGGAGAAAGCAATGACACAAACCCTAATTTGTTTCTTACAAACACACAGATTTTCACTTCACTGGATGTTATATGATGGACTGGAGTCATGTGGATTATTGTGATGTTTTTATCAGTTGTCTGGACTCTCATCCTGACGGCACCCATTCACTGCAGAGGATCCACTGGTGAGCAAGTGCAGTAATGCTACATTTCTCCAAATCTGTTCAGATGAAGAAAACCTCATCTACATCTTGGATGGCCTGAGGGTAAGTACATTTTCAGCAAATTTTCTTTTTTGGGTGAACTACTGTATTCCTTCAAGTCTCCTGAACTAAGAAGCAACATTCGAGAAATAATATTTTCTTCTAGGTTTGTTCAAATCAGAAGGCAGATCAAACATGCATCAACAGCATTAGCTTAACACAAAGGAGATCACTGCTGGAATAGTATAGTATTGATTAGGGCTGGGTAAAAAATATCGATATCTCGATTTTAATCCATTCTCATTTTTACAAAACGATATCGATTCTTAAATCCTAAGAATCGATGTTTTCAGTTAATGGATGGAACGTTGAAGCACACCTCCCCATCCAATAAATTGCAATAAGCATTGTGCGTTGGTACTTTTAATATGAAACAACGTCTCAGTATTCAAACAATAAATTCCGTTTTGGCGCCGTTTAATGTGGAGTGACAGATCGCTGTAGCGCCTCAGTTCAACAGACGCAGCAGCGCGAGGCGCACGTGAACTGATAATCTCCTCCACATTAATACCAGTTTCTGCACAAAATAATCATAACTAAACATCCGAACTTAAGTTAAAAGAAAGAGTACAACTTTACAATCCGTATCCTGTCTCATGTAATCGCTCAATCAGTGTTTCAGCCGTGCAAAGATGTCAATATAACAGCTTGTAAACAATTAATTTAACATCACATTTACCTCAGAAAAACATATTTGGTGACCATAAACTCGTTAGTCATCTAAGTTAGAAAAATAAACTGTAGAGAGGGGCATGCACCATATAACATTCATTATAATTTTTTTACTGTTCTTTAATGTTTTATTTATGTTTGAATAAATCCGTCGAAGTTTTTATGACAGCCACTATTTAAATGTGTATATTTAAAAAAAAAAACTAACTGAAGTAGCCCAATTGTAACTTAATTATTATAAAATCTTCATTAAGTGCTATTTAAGCAGTTTTACAGCACAAATCAGTCAATTTTAACCTTCAATATTATAATGTAGTACCAACTGACTCTCATGTATATTTAACAGCATTAGATGAGAGTTTTTTTTTCCTTGAGAAATTTTATTTTACCTGATATATATCCAAAATAATCGATATTGAATCAAATCGAATTGATAATCGAATCGAAAGCTTGTGTATGAGAATCGAATCGAATCGTGAAATTTGTGTCAAAACCCAGCCCTAGTATTGATTATTATATTCATACAATATCTGTTCAATTACTATTCAGTCATGTTTGAAAGAATACAACTGTATTATATTGAATTTGCTTTAAAAGAATGAAGTATGATTCACAGTGCATGGTCATTATAAGAAGTTTTTTATTCTTGAAATCCAGCAGTGAGTCTGTCATTTAAAGTCTGATTTAGCTTTCACCCTGCAGACATTGCAGACTTCCTGACAACCTGTGGACAGCTGCATGTGTGTGTTCTCCACTTCTGAATCTTCAACTGAGAGATGTAGCATTCAAATATGTTCTGCCTTTTTGTTGTTATCAGACAGCACCGGTGGACAGAAAGTCTGATCTGCTTTCATTAACCAGCCGGGTAGAAGAACACACTCGCATGCGCCATTATCACACCTGCAGGATCCCGAACACACTTGCTCGTGTAACCTCACCTGTCTCTGACATGCTTCATCAAACACATTCATCTCTCTTTCTCATTAACGTGACACTGTTCTGTTCTCTCTCACTGTGCAGCGAGGAGGATTGTGGGATAGACTATAACAGTGTCTCATTTGCAGGATTACATCAGGTGATGAGTTTGCCTCTGATATTACTCGCTTCTCAAAACCCTTTTAATAGCTGAACAGCTATATTACTGCAGGTTGCTGCTCGTTCATTTCGCAACAAATACAAAATGAGCAAAAAAGTGGAGCGAACATGTGTAAAGGAGATTGAAAGTGAACTTACGGTAGTAATAGAGCAAACAGAGTCTTTATCTTGATCTGTGCACTCTAATAAAACTCAGATTGAACTGTCAACATCCTGTTTACAAAGATATTAGGCCAAACGCTCCTCGCTCTGTCCATTTTCTTAATCTAAATGGGTCTTCAGAAATTAATCTTTTCTTCGAATTTTACTCTCGGTGCCCTTTTCTTCCCACAACCCTCCACTTCCACTGCTGTCTCATTGCAATGACTCTGTGCTTATTTACAGAGCAAGTTGACTACATGCGTATCTTACAGTCAATTCATCAAATTCTCAATTATTTCTTGGAAAAAAAGTCCTTGTCAGTATGTTACATCATTCACAATAAAATCAATAACATGCATTAAAAAAAAAATCATTCCATGCTCATTTTAAGGAGTTGTATGTATTTGGTGCATCATTAATGGTGCTTTTTTTGTTGTTTTCGAAGCTTGACAGTCCCTATTCACAACTGTTAATACTTAAACATCCTTCAATGAATAATGACAGAAATGTCACTTTTGAGTAAATTGTTCCTTTAAGAGAGAGAAAAATATAGAAAAAGACAGAGGTGAGTTAGATGAAATTTATATTGAATGTATTTCACTCTGTGTATTTGTGTGCGGCTCAAGTGACCTTTCCTTAGATCACACTGTCAACTCTGACTTTATTACTGTATACCTACAGCAAAAAAAAAAAAAAAAAACCTTACAAAATTACAAATAAAAAACTGTGACAATATTCTAATCCTCACCACTAGCCCTGACCTTCAGCTTTGTTACAAGCACTTACCTGCAACAACAATTTCCTCAGCCTCACTGCTAACCTACAGCTTCTCCTCTCTATCTTTAGCTCACATTTCTCAATCGGCCAGCTCAAATCACTCTGGGATCAGGAGCCAAAAGAGAAACTTTTTTTTCTAGTTACTAAACCCCTACAGCACAAGACATGTCTCCCTGCATGGATACAGTTCTGCTCACGTCAGTGTAATGAGCAGTGATGTTCTGGACCATGTTCTACATTGTATGTTTGACCCTGATTACACTGAGCCAGGCCCGTCGGGCGGTCAACCCTTTTCCCAACATCCTCTACCCAGCCACATCAATTTAACGCCTTGTCCTTCGCCTACAATGAAATATAAATGACACGCTTGAAAATGCAAAGGGAACCAATTCCACCAGGCTGGACATGTGTGCTTGCGCCTCCGATTTCAGTTTGCTTTTCATCTGAGACCAGATTAGACACTTGACCCAGACGCACCCGACAAGATTAAGTTACTCCTGCAGGACTGAAGGCCCTCAGGTAAAGGCACAGAGAGAGAGAGGAAATGTGCGAAGAGATAGAGACCATATGATAGTGTGTGAAAGAGACTGAGAGTGCGTGAGTGAGAGAAAAGGATGGCACAAGACACAAGTGGTGAGTTTGCTTACAGGTGAGTTACATGCAGGGTTGAAATTAACACCCGCCAACCCGCCAAATGCGGGTAAAAATTAGCTGTGGCGGGTAACTCTGTCAAATCACTAACCAATTTGGTGGGTTACTTTTCGTAAATTATGTTCACTCATTCATTTCTTGGGGAAGTTCATGCAAGCCAAATCTGCGCAGGTTTAGCGCAAATACTGAACTCGTGAGACATCATGACATTATAGAGTATATTGCAAAAGCTAAACAAAACACACCTACAGAGGCGTGCATATGCGACGTGATGAAGTCTGGTTAGACCAAAACTAAGGATTTAGTGCGCGTGCGCAGACTTTATTACTGTATACCTACAGCAAAAAAAAAAAAAAAACCTTACAAAATTACAAATAAAAAACTGTGACAATATTCTAATCCTCACCACTAGCCCTGACCTTCAGCTTTGTTACAAGCACTTACCTGCAACAACAATTTCCTCAGCCTCACTGCTAACCTACAGCTTCTCCTCTCTATCTTTAGCTCACATTTCTCAATCGGCCAGCTCAAATCACTCTGGGATCAGGAGCCAAAAGAGAAACTTTTTTTTCTAGTTACTAAACCCCTACAGCACAAGACATGTCTCCCTGCATGGATACAGTTCTGCTCACGTCAGTGTAATGAGCAGTGATGTTCTGGACCATGTTCTACATTGTATGTTTGACCCTGATTACACTGAGCCAGGCCCGTCGGGCGGTCAACCCTTTTCCCAACATCCTCTACCCAGCCACATCAATTTAACGCCTTGTCCTTCGCCTACAATGAAATATAAATGACACGCTTGAAAATGCAAAGGGAACCAATTCCACCAGGCTGGACATGTGTGCTTGCGCCTCCGATTTCAGTTTGCTTTTCATCTGAGACCAGATTAGACACTTGACCCAGACGCACCCGACAAGATTAAGTTACTCCTGCAGGACTGAAGGCCCTCAGGTAAAGGCACAGAGAGAGAGAGGAAATGTGCGAAGAGATAGAGACCATATGATAGTGTGTGAAAGAGACTGAGAGTGCGTGAGTGAGAGAAAAGGATGGCACAAGACACAAGTGGTGAGTTTGCTTACAGGTGAGTTACATGCAGGGTTGAAATTAACACCCGCCAACCCGCCAAATGCGGGTAAAAATTAGCTGTGGCGGGTAACTCTGTCAAATCACTAACCAATTTGGTGGGTTACTTTTCGTAAATTATGTTCACTCATTCATTTCTTGGGGAAGTTCATGCAAGCCAAATCTGCGCAGGTTTAGCGCAAATACTGAACTCGTGAGACATCATGACATTATAGAGTATATTGCAAAAGCTAAACAAAACACACCTACAGAGGCGTGCATATGCGACGTGATGAAGTCTGGTTAGACCAAAACTAAGGATTTAGTGCGCGTGCGCATTTAGAGTGGTTCTTTCGCTGCATGATTCAGTCTATTAATATGCATTAAGAATGATCACATAATTCAAGATAAGGAGGCAGAAAATGAATATATTTATATCAATTCATATAGTTAATCAATATCACACGAAGAGTGCCGTTTTTTCTTACAAAATCAGCATGGTTACAAATGTGATATTTATTTTATACAACAGTTCAATAAACAATAAGTTAATATCAAGAGACTTACGTTTTAGACACCATATTGGTTGCTCTATTTCGCCAACAAAAAATCATTCCAAACACAGCCACAGCACTGTTTTGCGTCTCCGAGCAACATGACGTTGTTTCGTTCCTGAATGAATCAACCGTTTAAATGATTCGGTTCAATCGCAATGACTCACTTAACAGTGACTTGTTGCCACCTACTGGCGGTTTTAATTTCACATTTAAAGTATCTTTTCATTTTTTAAATAATTTCAAATATCAGTATTCAACATTTCATGTTTTAAATATCAAAACATTATTTATGCATTTGTAACTGCAGGTTAAAGCATTCCATGTCCCTCT
>NW_015555725.1:200337-219278 GCF_001515605.1 Sinocyclocheilus anshuiensis
AGTAGAAGTTATGAATGGCCGGTAACTTAAAAATTTAGTAGCCAAATTGGCTGGTGAGTGAAAAAATTAATTTCAATCCCTGGTTACATGTTATTTAACTAGCCCCCGAAAACCAAAGAAAAAAAGAAAATGCACACTGCAAAAGTCAAATCTGCACTTGCACCGTCACTGACCCAGATCTTTCCAACCACATAATGTTTGTATTTGAATGTTTGTAACATAATGTATAAAATAAGTACAAAGATAAAGCTTTGGATCTACACACTGATTTGGTAGCTATAAAATAAATCACTTATATCACTTATAAATTAAGAAATTAATATTTTTGTTCAGCAAGGACACATTGATCAAAAATGACAGTAAATATGTATAATGTTACAATAGATTTCTAAAATTATTAAGCAGCACAAAAACTTTTCAACATTGATAATAAATGTTTTTTGAGCACAGAATCAGAATTATTTCTGAAGGATCATGTGACACTGGAGACCAGTATTTAAATAAATAATAATATAATATAATATAATATAATATAATATAATATAATAATCCAATCTAGTGAATGAATCACTTTTATAAAAATGACACTGGTGCAAAAACAATGTTGAGTACTGTTACTGCACTGAACTGAATTTGTTACTGCATTTAAGCCACATCATTAAAAGGTCTCTCTTATGACTTTGAGAGATGACCAGTCATGGTTTAGAATTTAGAGGCGTCCAGGGCCACGACAGACCACCCATCTTGATTTCACCCCTGCAGAGTGAATGGGGTGGTTAAGAACAGCTAGCTCTCAAAGACTCACTCAAGGTTCCGTCTCCCTCAACACTTCTGAGCGTCATCTTAGAGACCATCACCTTTCAGTATGCTCCACTTGAGAGGGCACCATTTTGTGAGTGCCCTTTTCCACCGTGTGAGTGGAGCTTGTTCTCTGTAATTAAATCAGCTCGGGGTTCTGTGTCTGAGTCCATACCGCTCTATTCAGAGTTCTGCCCTGGGGCTCCAACACTCAAATTAACCTTTAACTATTATAATCACCTTGGAGACTCTATTTCTTCCTCTCTCAGTCTGAACTGAGCTATTGAAGCAGCTCATTGCAGTTAAACTGAACTCAGGCCCTACAAGTGACACGAGATGGAGGTTTTCCTTCACTAAATGACGTAAGATGATGTAAGAAATGACTTTCTAACATGTTTTCCTCTTGTGCTTTTGCATAAATGTAATTTAGCACTCAAAATAAATAGTTACAAATTGTGTTTTTACCAGAAAAAAGTGATTTTTGCATCAAAGTTGTAAATAAAACTGATTATTAGAGTAGGTTTTACAAGAAAATACTATTTCAGTCTTTCTACAAAATTTTTAAGCACTTGCAGATTCTTTGTAATTATTTGTACAATTTTACTATCAGTTTCTGAGTGAAAATTGTTTCTACAATATTTTTTTCATATATATACAGTATGTAATTTTTGTATTGTAAATATTGTATAATATTTTAGTATATAATTTATTCTAATACAATAAAATAAGATGCAAAATATTTAATATACTAAAGTGTACACACACACACACACACACACACACACACATATATATATACTGTATATACAGTGGGTACGGAAAGTATTCAGACCCCCTTAAATTTTTCACTCTGTTATATTGCAGCCATTTGCTAAAATCATTTAAGTTAATTTTTTTTCCTCATTAATGTACACACAGCACCCCATATTGACAGAAAAACACAGAATTGTTGACATTTTATATATATATATATATATATATATATATAGTGTAAGTTTGGGGTAAGTACAATATTTTTTTATTAATTTAAGAATTTAATATTTTTATTCTGCAAGGATGCATTAAATTGATTGAAAGTGAAGGCAAAAACATTTATAATGTTACGAAAGATTTATTTCAAATACATGCTATTCTTTTGAACTTTCTAATCATCAAAGAATCTGAACAAAAAAAAAAAAGTAACTTTTGGCTGTTTGTTTGGTTTCAGAAAAAAATATGGTGTCCCAAGTATGGGAACTAAACTTGGTTACACGTCACATCACTTTCACTTTTTTTTTACTAATATAGAAAATCATAAAGAAGAATGTGAAGGCTTGAGACACACTCTCATTTTTCACAGTGCTTGAACAAATCTTCTGTACCTCTTTCCTCAGTCTCATCTATAGAAACTGACAAATGGAATAAACAGAGAGCACCCTTGAGATCTAACGTAATACAACTCAAACTCTCAGTCTTTGGCAGCGGTCAGCTCATGATGATTCAGTATGAAACTTTGACCCCCTCTGCTTTAAGTAACAAGATTGCGAGGAAAGTGAAAGATGAGCCGAAATGACACACTCACCCTTGACTACAAACAACAGCAGGTGAAAGTCAAGATGCAGTGGAGGAGAGATACCATACAACACACAACCTTTATGGCATAGAGGTCCCAGCTATCCAGAAGTAAACATTTCTCTGCTGCATATCATAAGACGGGCTGAAATTGATGTCAGGTCTCCTGGCACCGCTGAACCAACGAAGCAGGATGGGATTTTTTTACGGTAAGAAGAAATAAACACATCAGCACGTTGTATTTGGTGACCTCCGCAGAAGTGGCACAAACATAAGTGCAGCGGTATGAATTTTGAAGGCATCTTATTAGGTTGAAAAAGTGTGTTCTGTAATACTAAAAAAAGTGCAATTCGCTGATAGACAGTTGAGTGAACTCAATACAATTTAAGAAGAAATAAAAGGGAATTATTCAAAAAGATGAAACAAGTTCAAGGTATGATAATTTAAACTGAATTCAAATAAATGGCAAGTAACAATTTGATAAGATCTTAAGGATAATTCCATTAAAACATACCTGAACTTCTATGCTACAGCAATTCTTAATCTTTTTTTTTTCTTATTTAAGACATATTTTCTAATGTTTCCAAGCAGAGATTAAAATTAATATTTAATCTCAAACATCAAAATAACAATTATAGAGGAGTGAAGACCTGTCAGAATCTGCCAGTATATGCAATCACTAGCAAAGACACTAAAAATGAACGCTTGATTTTTTTTCTTCATATAAATGATTACATATGGTTGCAACTGAACATCAAGTAAGAGTACAGTGTGTCTGTGAAACTTTACATCTGTGAAACTCTCCTGGATTGAAAAACTGGGCAGAGTAGAGATGAAATTTTGTGGATTAGCAGTAGATACTTCTACTTCTATATAAATTCTCCTTAAATTCAACGCAAATATTTTGTGAAATAGAAATCTGAATGATTAAAATAAAATGACATGTCAAAGTGGTTTTACAAGTTTAAATGGATAGCACACAATGTAAAGTTGTGACAAAATATTCAAGAATTGTGTGCATTAGTTCATTTCTGTCACAAATCAGGGCCGGAAACAACAGGTAAGTGCAAAACAGGATGGTTTATTGACAGGATATGCAGAGGAATGGAGCGGGTGAGGTAAATGCAGGTGTGTGTGGTAAGGAATTTAACTCATTAATTCTTATAAGGGAATTAATCATTAATTTTATTTCTAGCTCAGGTTTTGAGAGGACTCAACTTATCAGTGTCCGTTCATGATAGAAATCCCTACAGTGTCAACAGTGAATGATTCTGGGGTTCTAATCTGAGTTCTGATTGTTTGTATCCTTTGCAGGTTCATTGGAGATCGTGGAACAGTTTCCAAGGAGTCGTTGGAGGATCGCGGGAGAAGTCTTTCTAGGTGAGTTTAGCTGAGAGAGTCCAGAACAGTCCATAGGAGTGAACGGTAGACCGGACAGTGAGTAACTGTGATGTGTGTGTATTTGTAGTGTGGCTTGATTGGTGACAGCAGGTGCGGGGGATCAGAACTCAGGTGACTGTGATCGGGTAATTATCCTGGATGGTGACTGAAGTGACTGTGACGAATCCCTGACATTACCCCCTCCCCCAGGGGCGGCGAAGGGGGCGGCCACGGCTTCTGGGTGCGGGGCGATCAGGATAGGTGTGATTGAAGTCCTCTGAATGAATGAATGAATGATGCATTTATATAGCGCTTTACTGTGTATTGTTGTACACCCAAAGCGCTTTACAATCCATAACCATCCCAGTCGACTAAGTATTCCAGCCGACCACCCCGTCGCCATGAGTTCAGGATGTCTCGGACCAGGTAGATGGACGGTTGGTCAAGGATTTTTGGAGGAGGAGGTTCGTCGGATTCAGTGGGTCCTGGAGCAGTGGGAGAGTGAGGTTTAAGGAGTGAAACATGGAAAGTGGGGTGAATTCGGCACCTGGGTGGGAGTCGGAGTTCATAAGTGACCTCGTTGATCTGCCTCTGTATCGGGAACGGACCAATGTAGCGGGGACTCAGCTTCTTACAGGGCAGGCGGAGGCGCAGATCCCAGGTGGACAGCCATACTTTCTCCCCTGGATGGTAAGTGGGAGTGGAAGTACGCCGAGCATCTGCGAAGGCCTTATGCCTCCGCACAGAGTGAGGTTTAAGGAGTGAAACGTGGAAAATGGGGTGAATTCGGTACCTGGGTGGGAGTCTGAGTTCATAAGTGACATCGTTGATCTGCCTCTGTATTGGGAACGGACCAATGTAGCGGGGACTCAGCTTCTTACAGGGCAGGCGGAGGCGCAAATCCCGGGTGGACAGCCATACTTTTTCTCCTGGAGGGTAAGTGGGAGTGGAAGTACGCCGAGCATCTGCGAAGGCCTTATGCCTCCGCACTGCACGTTGGAGGTGAGCAGAGTCCCACACTCTCTCGCTCGCTCGGAACCAGTGGTCTACAGCTGGAACCTCCGACGGTTCTCCTGTCCACGGGAAGAGTGGGGGCTGGTAACCGAGTATGCACTGAAACGGCGTGAGGCCAGTGGTGGTCTGTCTCAGGGAATTCTGTGCATACTTGGCCCAAGGGAGGAAACGGCTCCAGCTGTGTTGGTCGTCGTGACAGTATGCCCGGAGGTAACGTCCGAGTTCCTGGATCTTCTGCTCAGTCTGACCATTCGTCTGGGGATGGTAGACGGAGGACAAGTTGACAGTGACCCCTAATAGCCGGAAGAATGCCCTCCAAACGCGGGAGATAAACTGAGGTCCCCTGTCGGAGACTACGTCCTCGGGGACTCCAAAGATTCTGAAGATGTGTGTGAACAAACTTTCTGCAGTTTCGAGAGCGGTTGGAAGTCCCTTGAGGAGGATTAGCTTACAGGCTTTGGAGAAACGATCTACGACTACCAAGATGCAGGTACAACCATCTGAGTTGGGTAAGTCAGTCACAAAATCGATTCCCAGGGGAGACCAGGGTCGATGTGGGATCTGCAGGGGCACTAGCTTGCCTACGGGGAGGTGACGAAGGGTCTTGGACATGGCGCAGACTGAGCAACTGCGGACGTACCTGATGATATCACGGGTCATACTGGGCCACCAGTACCGAGCTTGGAGGAGCGAGACGGTCCGTTGGCTGCCTGGATGTCCAGAGCCCGGTACGTTATGAACTGAGCCCAGAAGGGACTGCCGTTGGGAAGTGGGCACATACGTTTTCCCTTCTGGGCCTCCCAGCGGAGCAGGTTCGGTAAGAGTGGCGGCTCGAATGTCATCGATGTTCCATTGAATGGGGCTTACTATCAGGGCTAGAGGGAGAATGGGTTCAGGATCGGAAGGTGTGTCTGGAGAGTGCATGCGTGAGAGAGCGTCGGCTTTGTTACAATTCCCTGGACAATAGGTGATTGTGAACTGAAACCTGGTGAAAAACAATGCCCAGCGGGCTTGGCGAGAGTTAAGTCTTTTGGCTTCTCTGAGGTATTGAAGATTCTTGTGGTCGGTAATTACTATGAATGGATGATTTGCTCCCTCCAGCCAGTGCCGCCACTCCTCCAGGACAAGTTTGATAGCCAACAACTCCCGGTTTCTGATATCGTAATTCTGCTCCGCTGGGGTCAGTTTCTTAGAATAGAATGCGCAATGGTGGAGGCGAGGAGGCTCACCGTAATGTTGGGACAGCATGGCCCCGATGCCGATGGTGGAGGCGTCCACTTCCACTACGAACGGAACGTCAGGATCAGGATGGTGTAGGATGGGAGCAATGCTGAAGGCTGTTTTGAGTTTTTTGAGAGCTTCGTGGGCGCTGGTGGTCCAGGACAGGGACTTGGGTTTTCCTCGGAGCATGGAAGTCAAAGGAGCAGTGTGGGAACTGAAATCCTTGATAAATCGACGATAAAAGTTAGCGAATCCTAGAAATCTCTGGAGCTCCTTTACGGTCTGGGGAAGAGGCCACTCCTTGACTGCATCAACCTTCCCCTGGTCCATCTGAATTCCTTCCTGGCCAACGATGTAACCCAGGAAATGCACCGTGGGGCGATGGAATTCGCATTTCTCCAGCTTCAAGAAGAGATGGTGTAAACGGAGCTTCTGTAGGACCTGCTGTGAAAAGACCGACGGGGCGTTGGCTGGCCCATATGGCATTACAAAGGTACTCATAGTGGCCAGATGGTGTGATGAATGCCATCTTCCACTCGTCGCCCTCCCGGATTCGAACGAGGTTGTATGCACTTCGCAGGTCCAGCTTGGAGAATATGCAGGCCCCACGGAGTACCTCGAGGGCGGCCGGGACCAGGGGAAGTGGATAGGGCAATTTCACCGTATGGGAGTTCAGAGTCCGGTAGTCGATACATGGCCGCAAGCCCCCGTCCTTCTTGCCCACGAAGAAGAAACTAGAAGCAACAGGAGAAGTGGAAGGGCAGATGAATCCTTGGTTAAGAGTCTCCTTGATGTATTCCTCTATCACCTTGCGCTCCAGGATGGACAATGGGTATACTCTACCCTTGGGGAGTTTGACTCCAGGCAACAAGTCGATGGCGCAGTCCCATGGCCGATGAGGTGGTAACTGGGTGGCTGCCTGCTTACTGAAGACATCCTGGAACGCCAAGTAATCAGATGGGAGAAACTGGGCGGCTGCCTGCTTACTGAAGACATCCTGGAACGGCGAATAATCAGATGGGACCGTGACCTTCTCCCAAGGTTCGGGGCTTTCGACGAGGGTAGATGCAACTTGAACCGAGCGTGATCCTGGGAGCGGAGTAGGTAATGACGTGAGGCAGTTGCGGTGACAGTGCTCGCTCCAGCGAGTCACCTCACACGAGTCCCATCTGATCTCTGGAGAATGGAGAACTAGCCAGGGGCGTCCCAGGATGATATCGGTCCTTCGATGAGGGTAGATGCAACTTGAGCTGAGTGAGATCCTGGGAGCGGAGTGGGTAATGACGTGAGGCAGTTGCGGTGACAGTGCTCGCTCCAGCGAGTCACCTCACACGAGTCCCATCTGATCTCTGGAGCATGGAGAACTAGCCAGGGGCGTCCCAGGATGATATCAACAGTGGGTCCCTCCAGTACCAAAAAAAGTGATTTCCTCCTCGTGTAGAGTGCCAATCTTGAGCTTCAGTGTTGGTGCTCGATATTTCACCCACCCACGTCCCCGCGGTTTTCCCTGGATGGTCTCGACTCGGAGCTCCTGGGCATGACGTTTCCGGGGCAGATGGAGACGATTCAATAGGTCCTGGGATATGAAATTGACGAGGGCAAGGACTGAAACAGAACATTCTGGGGTAAGTAGTTGTACCGATAGCATTGACAACGTGGAAACGACAGGGTCTAGTTGGAGGGTACTCACCGCAGGACGTGGGGGTCTGACGGGGCAGGTCTGAAGGGCGGAGGAGCTCTGAATTTAACCCGCCCATGCCCTAGCGGTTTTCCCTGGATGATTTCGACTCTGAGCTCCCGGGTTTGGCATGTGCAGGGCAAGACGTTTTAGTAGGTCCTGCGAGATGAAGTTGCCCGAGGAGCCCGAGTCGACGAGGGCAGGGACTGTAACAGAAAGGTCTGTGGTAAGTAGTTGTACCGATAGCATTGATAGCGTGGAAATGACAGGGTCTCGTTGGCGGGTACTCACCGCAGGACGTGGGGGTCTGATGTAATGATCCGCCGCAGCGCAGTAAAGGCACAGACCTGCCGCGAGACGGCGAGCACGTTCAGAAGGGGTAAGCCGGGAGGGGTCTACTCGCATCGGCTCTGGTACTGGGGAACCCATGCCGGGCGTGACAGACTGGTGGGTGGCTTCGGTGGCGTGGCATGCGGACAGACGCTGGGAAATTCGGGTGGCTTTTTGCATGAAGCTTTCTAGTCCAACGGAGGCATCATAGATAGCCAAAGGAGCCCGAGTCGACGAGGGCAGGGACTGTAACAGAAAGGTCTGTGGTAAGTAGTTGTACCGATAGCATTGATAGCGTGGAAATGACAGGGTCTAGTTGGAGGGTACTCACCGCAGGACGTGGGGGTCTGACTGGGCAGGTCCTGATGTAATGATCCGCCGCAGCGCAGTATAGACACAGACCGGCCGCGAGACGGCGAGCACGTTCCGACGGGGTGAGCCGGGAGGTGTCCACTTGCATCGGCTCTGGTACTGGGGAACCCCTGCCGGGTGTGACAGACTGTTGGGCGGATTCGGTGGCGTGGCATGCGGACAGATGCTGAGAAATTCGGTTGGCTTTTTGCATGAAACTTTCCAGTCCAACGGAATCATCATAAATAACCATTTGAGCTTGTACACGGGGATTCAATCCTTGCCGGTATGCGCCAAGTAGAGCCGCCTCATTCCACTTGCTAGTCGCCGCCAGCGTTCTGAATAGCAGTGTGTAGTCGCTAATGGAAGAAGCGCTTTGGCGCAGCCGCAGTAACTGGTCGGACACAGATAGCACTCCTGTAGTATGACCAAAGACTTCTTTGAAATGGTTAGTGAAGGCATCATATGAATTAATTATGGCACTCTATTAGCGTTCCATATGGCCTTAGCCCACAACAGCTCTCTTCCGTTAAGAAGTGAGATCAGGAATGCTACCTTTGTGCGTTCGGTGGTAAACTTCTGAGGCTGCTTCTCAATAAACAGTGCCACTTGCAGGAGGAAACCGCCACACTCAGCTGCGTCACCCGCGTATGAAGCAGGCATGGCCATGGGACTGACAGAGGCAGATTGGGGGGTTGTCAGGAGGAAGCTGGGAAGCCCGGAGGGTGTTTACTGGCTCCTCCAGGACTTCTGCGGGTGTGGGAGGTCGAGGATCCATGGAGGTAATTGTATTGGTCCGGTCTTCTGTCACAAAGCAAGGCCAGACACAACAGGTAAGTGCAAAACAGGATGGTTTATTGACAGGATATGCAGAGGAATAGAACGGGTGAGGTAAATGCAGGTGTGTCAACACAGTGAATGATTCTGGGGTTCTTATCTGAGTTCTGATGGTTTGTATCTTTTGCAGGTTCGTTGGAGATCGTGGAACAGTTTCCAAGGAGTCGTTGGAGGATCGCGGGAGAAACAGTAGGCAAGTCTTTCTAGGTGAGTTCAGCTGAGAGAATCCAGAACAGTCCATAGGAGTGAACGGTAGACCGGACAGTGAGTAACTGTGATGTGTGTGTATTTGTAGTGTGGCTTGATTGGTGACAGCAGGTGCGGGTGATCAGAACTCAGGTGACTGTGATTGGGTGATTATCCTGGATGGTGACTGAAGTCACTGTGACGAATCCCTGACAATTTCCATTAAGTAAACTGAGCAAAGCTAATTTTTATGAATGCTTTTATTTATTTATTTTTTGTACAATTTGTATTTTGTGCAGTTTTGTAAAATTTTTTACATATCCATCAACTCGACATTATGTTTATAAATTGTGACTCTCAGCACCAATTTTATTGTCCTTTTGTAGTATTAAGAGAGGTTTAAGAAAGACTTCTTCAATATAATTTCAAACCTATTACGATTGGCCCATAAGCTTATTAAATCTAATCAAGTGGGGATTTCAGCTGGAATGCATCCAAAACATTCTTTCCCATTTCCCACTGGAGTACAAGAATATCTCTAATACACTGAAGAAAAAGTCTTCTTATAAAAAGGTAAATAAGCCCCTTAAAAAATCTATATTCATCCACATTTGATTAAGGTAGAACCACTAATCTTTAGATGGAGGCAACAAGCAACCCAGTGTGTTTTTCTCGTTTTAATTGCACTTTCCCACAGAATCATCGATGCACTTCTTTCAGATCCACTTCACGTGTTTATTCAAAGCTGCAAATGTTTGTGGTTCTGTTGTTTAACTGTCACTGAAACACATTAACAAAAATCAGAGTTCTGTGTGTTTGGCCCTTTGCAAGCATCTATAAAATACACCAGCATTTACATGAACATATTAAAGTTTTGGTAGCAACACAGATCGTCCTCTATATGAGCTCAAATGTTTGGCTCAACTAAAATCTATTAAACTCTGCTTACTACTGTCTGTTTACTACTATTCTGAGTAGATGTAATGACTGCAGTTAACCTTTTGATCACAGTTCCCATGACAACTGAAGGTCTGTTTGTTGCATGCTAATTGGCAGGAGGCACAACAGGCCTCTAAGTGCATGTCCCTTTGATAAGGTGGATGTCTTGTAGGATGGAAAGGCTAAGTAGGCCTTTAGGAATATGGGAATAGTCCAGGATAGTTTACTACTTTTATGTACACTCTTAAAAATAAACATTCCAAAAGGGGTTTTCACAGCGATGCAACTGAAGAACCATTTTGGGTTCCCCAAAGAACCTTTCAGTAAACAGTTTCTAAAATTAAACCATTTTTTTTCTTAGCGTGAAGAACATGCTAATAATCTGAAGAAGCTTTTTCCACTTTAAATAACCTTTTGTGCAGTGGAAAGGTTCTATGGATGTTAAAAGGTCTTTATGTAACAATCAATACCTATAAATAACATTTATGTTTAAGAGTGTATGTAAACTAGCAGCTTACAGATAAAGGAACAGTTCACTAAAAAATGAAAATTTGCTGAAAACTGTACTCACTCTCAGGCCATCCGAGATGTAGATAAGTTTGTTTCTTCTTGTGAACATATTTGGAGAAATTTAGCACTGAATCACTATCTGTGCCATTAGATAAAACAGCTGATAAAAACATCACAATAATCCACAGATAATACACAAGACTCCAGTCCATTAAACAATGTCTGAAGAAACAAACTCATCTACATCTTGGATGGCCTGAGGGGGGAGTACATTTTCAGCAAATTTTCATTTTTGGGTGAACTATTCATTCAACCCTGTGGAACGGTTTATTACTCAGAGGTTGCTCTTGCTCAAAAGACTCTCAAAAAAAGTCTCAAATGTTTCTCTAAAAATTACAGAGGAGAAATAAAAACAGAAATGGTTGACACAAAAGGCAATCTGAATCATTTACGTTTTTATGGGAAAATACAAAAGGAAAAACTTTAAACTTGAAAACTCTGGTTTCGAATTTCAATTCTTAAACATAGCAAGAAATGCTGGCTCAAAACTGCCCTGAGATTGGCAATGCAAGGGAAGCATCAGCTAAACACTGGCTCTGATCCATACTTTTAACAGGCGTCCCAGCAGCAGAAACCACTGTGTATCTCTGGCATTAAGGTGACATTCTATATGGAGATTAATGCAGCCTGACAGGAATATTGATTAGCAAGTGCACATTTCACACCAGGGACTTCTGCACTCCTCAGACAACTGCTCCGGGACTTCTATCCGTCTAATCATTCTTTAACCTTCTCTGAGTGCAATCCAAAATGACGCATTGTGATTTTCCCTTTTTCTCCTTCTGTATTTAACTGAGCATTTATATATATGGGTGTGTGTGTGTTTTTGTTTGTTTTTTTTTACTTTTCAAATCAGGGTTAATTAGGCCAAGAGGCTTTTCTCTTTTGCTTTCATTGGTCATGTTTACAAGTACATCATTTTCTAATTAAAGTCCATATTCTGGTTAAAGGGATAGCTCACTCATCATCATTTACTCACCTTCTTTTCAATAATGTACTTTCTTCTGTGGAACACAAAAGAAGGCATTAACACTTGGATCCAAACAACATTGGAGTCCTTTGGCTTTCAAAACATGGACCAAAAAAAAAAAAAAAAATCTCTTCAACTGCTCAAGATTTGGAATGGGGTGAACTATGCCTTTATTCTAAAAAAAATAGTTTTACATGCTACATAAAAACAATGTAGCCTATATCAATTCTGAATGTTCATTTGCTTCACCCATCTGTACATTTGAATTCATTTATTTTAATGCTTGGGGAAAAAAATCATTTTTTTCCAAAATGTTCACTAGACATTTCCCAAATAATCTCCCAAATAAACTCCTAGAAGTACTTTTCTATAGATATGCGCAGTTACAAATGAAAATGTATTGTGAATATTAATACAGGCATATGACATATTACAGAATATTGGCTAAATATGGCAATCTGGTTAACCAGATTATATGGTGCATATTTAATAGATAATACTATGGCCAAATTATCATAATTATCTGAATATCTTATATGTGTGCAGGACCATATGAATTCAGAAAGGTTCCTAAGCATGCTCACAAAACACTACAATAATAATAAAGAACCCACTCAGTTTACTTATCTAAAACATCTTGCAAGGTTTGGCTGGTTAACGTTGTTCAGTTAGCCCCTACTGGTCGATGCTAAAATTACGAGAAGGGTCTGGCTGCAGACTTGCACTTGCACTCTCAGACTTACATTCTCAGACTTGCACTCTCAGACACTTGCGCTACCGCAATTGACATCACTTGCAGTCTTTTTATTTTTTATTTTGTTCTATTTATTGATTACTTTTTGTTTGAATCTCTCAACATTTTACAACAGTAGCCAGGTGGTGAAGACAAGAAAAAAGAAACTAAATTACAATGTCACTTGCAATCACCACTTGCAATCTCCGCTACCTGCGACATCACTTGCAATCGACACAAATCATGCGTGTTGCCAATGGAGACAAGACGCTGTGGTGGTGATTAAATGATTGCAGGTAGCGGAGAGTGCAAGTGGTGATTGCAAGTGACTTCGTAATTTAGTTTCTTTTTTCTTGTCTTCACCACCTGGCTACTGTTGTAAAATGTTGAGAGATTCAAACAAAAAGTAATAAAAAATAGAACAAAATAAAAAATAAAGACTGCAAGTGACGTCGCTAGCGGAAGCGCAAGTGTCTGAGAGTGCAAGTCTGAGAATCCAAGTCTGAGAGTGCAAGTGCAAGGCTGCAGCCAGACCCTTTTGAAAATTACACCATTTTGTGGGCAAATAGCATATTTCCCCACTGATGGTTGCTCAGATTTAGCATTGAAATTTAGCTGCAAGAAGCCAGAATTATTTTTTTTATTTTTTAAGCACTGTTACTGTTTTTTACTGTAAAAATATTTTTTAAAAGAATTTGAAAAATGTATTACGGTTTCCACAAAAATATTAAGTAGCACAGCTGTTTTCAACGTTGATAATAATAAATGTTTCTTGAAAATGCAACTTTGCCATCACAAGAATAAATTACATTTTAAATTGTAATACTATTTAATAATATTTCAGTTTTTATTATATTTTTGATTGAATAAATGCAGCCTTGGTGAATATATAAGATTTCTTTCAAAGGCATTAAGAAAAAAAAAAAGATTTCAAACTTTTAAACTGTAGTGCATAAAGCAAAAAATAGCTCATTATATTACAGAAAATGTTCTGCCAGCTAATATAACTGAAAATGAGCCAAAATGAGTGAAACAAGTGCCAAGTGCAAGATGAATGAGAATAACAGATAGCTTTCTCCAAATATTATGCATCTCCATTTTTGCAGAGTATGATTCTTAATCTTTGCTCTCACATAAAACACAGATAGACATTTTCTAACCCAGTACACCTTATGAATGAGAGTAACAGATAGCTTTCTCCAAATATTATGCATCTCCATTTTTGCAGAGTATGATTCTTAATATTTGCTCTCACATAAAACACAGATAGACATTTTCTAACCCAGTACACCTTGCATTCAACCCTTACTATGTTACACAACCACAAACAAGCACCTTGGATCACAGGAGTGGGTCCTTGTTAACCTGGTGTTTGGAGGCTACGCAGCGTTGTTCAAATTACCCCCCTCTTGTGGCCATCTCCTTCTCTCCGTAATGGAGCTCCCTGCAGCGGCAGAGCCTGAGAGATCCCAGACTCCTCTCTCTCAGCCCAACACCCTATCCATTCCCCTCCACCCCCTCATCACCCACAGCCAAACTACACCGTGCCACAACGCAATAAAACAAGATGAAAGCCCTGCATGGAAAGTCAATACGAATCTTTCAATAGCTGCTCTCTCTCCGGGGACTGAGAAGGAATGGGATCATAAATATAACCCTCTCTTTCGCTTGCTCTCTTTAGGAAGATCCTGGGTGGGTATTGATCAGACTGTGGCTCTAAAAGGCTGTAATTGGCCATCTCTTATTAGTAAAAGTGAAAGATAAGGGTGAGAGAAAGAGAGACAGAGAGAGACTCGCTTCCTCGCTCCACATACTTCCTCATCTCACTGAGAGAGACCTTCTGTGCTCCAGTGAGCATGTTAATTCAATGTAAAATGTTGTATTTTTATGCTATCATTTCCCCCACAGCTTCAAACGCTATGTGGTAGATAGAAAACAAGAGAAAAACTATGTGTGTGGCCTCATTTCCACACAGAAACACCCTCAACATGAAAGATCTCAGCACAGAACGCCCTCTGGTTCCTCTGATGACTTTGAGACTTGTCACTCCTGCAGATGATATCTGTATTCCTGTCATCTGTACTTGCAGACACAAACTGCTGCACTGCAGAGACTTACATTAAAATGCAACTTTAATTAAAAAATGTCTGTATGTTCTCTTAAATGAAAATGCATGCTACAGCGCTCCAATCAGTACAAACCTGACATCACAACAGCATGCTGGTGTGTTTGTGATCATTGCAATAAATGAATAATTAAAATACATTACAAGAGTATGGGCAATTGTGGGTTTCGACATTTTGTTAATTCCAGGTGTCTCCGTGTTTTCTGGGCTATCAGTGTTGCTACTGCTGACTAAAATTAAACTTTTAAAAATCGTTTTCAGTAATTGAAATAAAGCTAAAGTAAATAAAAAAAATCCACCTAATTAAACTTTGAAAACTTAAGGTCAGTTGCTGCCTTAAACTTTTAAGCATAATCAAACTGGCTGTACAAGGTATTTCAAAATCTCATTTTGAAATTTCATTCAAATTTCTCTCTTTTTTTTCCAAATCTTGTCTAGTTGAATCTCACATAACTTAATCTTATAATTTTATAGTATAAAGCTGAGATAAAAAGTAAAGTTAAAAAACGAATAAATGACAAATGCACATAAAATTATTAAAACAAACTAAAATGAAAACTGAAAATATAAAAAAAAAGCTAATTTAAAATATTAATTAATACTATAATAGTATATAAATAATACTAATATAACACTGCTAGAATTTGTAAGTGCTACAAGTAAAGTTAGATGGAAGGTGCTTGCAGGTCCTCATAACGTTCATTAAGGGGCAGTCCACACAAGACTTCCACAAAAGACTCAAATTTTAATTGATGGTCTGTAAGCATGCACTAGATTAAACAAATAGGTAATCTATGAAAAACAAGTCTTGAGACCCCTGCATTCTTTCCATTGCGTTGCACGTCCTTTGTGAACAGCCACAAATGCAGTATTTGACCCCATAATACATGCCGACGCCGTGTCACTTACAGTGCCACTTAAAACAAGTTCAGCTCGCGTACCTGTGTAGGAATATTTACTACCGTACGTAAAAAAAAAAAAGGTCATTTTCAGTATTGCCTTCTTTATGGTAAAACCATAAAAAAAAACTCTGGTATCATATTAGTATTCAGGTGCAGTACTGGTATACTGTACAAAACATTGTTTGCCAGGGTGTTGCAATGAGTGTTTCTATTTGTGTGGATTTTAGCACACAAAGTGCTGCGGGGATGAAGTAATTTTTTTGGCCAGTCTGGAAGTTAGCATTACCCTGTTTCCTTCGACAAAAAGCAACCAGAACTTTTGGATTATTGCAGAATATAAGTTCTGTGACCAACAAAAGTTTATAATTTTTACATTTTATCAATATAATCTTCACAAATGAACACAACTTTTATGAATTTTGAAGCCTAAATACAACAACTGTAAAAGGTTAAGGTTAGGCTATAAACTATATATAACTATAAACGCATGACTTCAACGTCACCACCATTAAGCTTCTGACAATTCTTTGTTTAGAATCTACACGTTGGAAAGCTAGAATAGTTAGTAGGAGCGTGAGTATAAACACAACAGGGCTATAAAAGTGGAGTAGAGTTTCCTGTTTGATGTGTTGATGTTTAATGTCCCTGACAACCTCTGTAGTCTTATTTTGGCATTTATTACTGTATTTTACACTGTAGAATAAAAACACAAAAAATATCTTGTGCTTGTGCTAACCACAGACCTTATATCAAGCATTTCACCAAAAACCCATTCAAAAATCTCATTGACTTTGAGATTATGGAACCAGAAGTGCATAAAAAGCTAATCGTTTCCAGGTTTTAGAACTTATTTCAGCAGCACTCTGTGGTTGCTGGAGTATACTGAATGGTTGTTATATAGTTATTCAATGTTCAAAGTCACATTTAAGAGCCCGCACATAAGTCTCTATATGGCTCTGGTCTGTCCTGCAATAAGTCAGTCTATGGATTTTTTTTTATTTTTTCACCTGCCAGGTAAAAATTGCTTAAAAAACCTATCATTCATGTCTGCTGCACAAAGTTTAACAATTGTTCAAAGTATTACTGAGGTTTGCCTTAGTGCTACATGCAAACACTAGATTTCCCATGTTAGTGTTTGTTTTAGTGGCACTAAAATTAAATTACATGCAGGTACAACTGTCAGGAATATTCTGGGTGAAAATACAACTCATTTCAAGCACATTTCACAAGCACAAATGTTCCCTGGGAATTGAACCAGTAACTGCCATTTCTAGCACCAGTTTAGCTACAGTAACAGTAGAAAGAAAAAATAGTTTAAACCTGAGCACACATGATGGGGCACAAAAAAACATTTCAAAAAACAACATTTCAGGCACAACCTGAATATATATTAGACTATTTTATGTAGTTTCACCATCAGCAACAAGAACAACAAAATGTAATAAATATTGTGCTTGTTAAATTGCTAATTGTCATGCAGAGAGATATAAAAATCAGGACACTCTGCAATTAAAATCAGGAATGAGAACCGGGTGGGTGAAATTAGAGTACAGACACAAAGTTGCCCAACATAAGCCAGCTATCTTATGAGAGAAGGAAAAAAGCTATGTATTTTAAAAGCAGAATCACAGCAGTATTCAAGGAACAATTATAAGAAATGCAATTTAGAGATACTAGCCTCCTGGCCAGATGACTCTACTGCGGACTATGTTAAAAGCTTTGAAGTACAGGTGAAGTGCAGTTATAATTACCGTCCTCCTCTGTCTTCTCCTTCCTACATAACTATCCCTACACATCTCTTCCAGCCACAACAACGCAGTCGGAATGCGAACATGGCATGTGCACTTGTTCCCTGAAACAAGCCTTGCAAATCAGTCAAACATTTTTCTTCCACTGCTGCAGGATGCAGAACACAGTGGTGCGCACCATTCCAAATAGCTGTGGCTTGTTGTAGCCCCTGTGGTCACAGCTTCTCATTCTGTAGATAAGTCACACTGGCATGGTCTGCCCCTTTAGGCCAAGCAGAATGTTCAATGATGCAATTTAAAATGCTCAATAGTTGTTTCTCTCAAAAGGATTGTGCATTTAGCAGTGTATTTGCTATTAAAAATTAATGCGCAAGACAAAGTGTGTAATTTTTGAACCACTAACAGCACTAAACGTAAATTCAAAAACAGGTTTCATAAACACACCTTGTCTTCCACCGTTTGGACAAACAGACAGTCCTCATGCCAGTGGTTTAGCCAATACTGTTGTTTCGAACCAGAAAGTGCTACTTTTGAGATATTTTCAGTCAGTAGGGGAGACCAAGGAGTGTTGAAACGATGCGAGTTTAACTGCTTAGAAATGAGGTATATGGATGTACAATCATACATGACCACAATCCCCCTGAGGTGACAGAAATGGAAGTTGTCTGTGAACAAATATAATGGATTCTCTTGTTTAATTCGATATTTAATATTTACTCAAAACTCATCTACATGTTAAAGAAACTAGAAACATCATGGCTGAGCAGACCTGGAGCATTGTAACAATACTTTCCTCATTTATTTCTACTAGACCTACACAAATTATGACAATGTATAAGCCACAAATGACACTAAAATTCACAAACATACAGATGTCCTTCACTCCGGCGCCGGGACACCACGTACCCTGGGTGCACCCCCCACGGAAGACGCGAGCCAGGCCCCGGGCGACGACCTCTCCCCCTCCGCCGCCTCCGGTGTTCGAGATCTCCACCCGAAATAAAGGTGACTTGACTTGACTTGACATACACATACTGTCTGTATTTTTGAACCGTTAGCCCATGTTTTTTTTATATTCATTCAATATTTTTGTTCAATTATTTGCTGTTTTATACAATACTACTTTTTTACTTTCTTAAATGCTTTAAATTGTAGATTTCAAAACAACTGGAACAACAGGAAATGTATATTAGCATTTCAGATTAATAACACTGAGTCTACAAACACAAAGATACAGACATTACAGCATTCATTATGTGAAGGATGAATGTCACCTAATGATCTCATTGAAGTGTATGGCGTTCGGTCTAATAAAATGAAGAGTGTTTGTTTATTAAAGGTGTCATATGATGCGATTTCTTGTTTTCCTTTTCTTTAGTGTGTTATGTAGCTGTTTGTGCATGTATACGATCTGCAGAGTTACAAAGCTCAAAGTTTCCCACAAAAGGATTTATTCTATCTAAAAGAGAAGGCTGATCCAGACCGGGCCAAAACGCCTCATTCAAACACGCCCCCACATGTCTACATCACGATGTGGAAATATTTGCATAATGCCGCCCAAATGTTCACGCAAAGAAAGAAGGCGTGGTTTCAGTAACCACACTAGTG
>NW_015555725.1:219311-219738 GCF_001515605.1 Sinocyclocheilus anshuiensis
ACTAAAGTCTCAAATCCAAAGAGATATTCTTTATCAAAGTTAAGACTCTGCCACGCCCCCCTAAAATGGCTCGTTCTAACACGCCCCCACATATCTACCATCACTATGTGGCAATATTTGCATAATGTGGCCCAAATGTGCACGCAAAGAAAGAAGGCGTGGTTTCAGTAACCACAGTAGTGTTGATGCAGCCATGTCAGGGAGACACTGTGTGTTTCTATGCAAAAGCAAAAGCACTTTATTTGGCCTTCCGGAAGTAGATGCAATTAGGAATCATTGTTGAGATTGTTAAGAAAAAAATGGGTCAATTCTGACTTTGCTATGACAATCTGGTAATTGATGGTAAAACTATCGACATTATTAACTGTCTTGATATTTACTTTGAAAGCTGAAGCTGGCGATTATGGTAAGGGGCGTTACATTTCCG
>NW_015555725.1:220452-238694 GCF_001515605.1 Sinocyclocheilus anshuiensis
GTTCCCCTTTCGGGCTTGAACTGATGGTAAAACTAATGACATTATTTACTGTCTTTACATTTATTTTGAAAGATGAAGCTCGCGATTATGGTAAGGGGCGTTACATTTCCGACGCGTGCTTGTGGTGTTCCGCCAATCGCAATGCACTGGGTCAGCTGGCCAATCAGAGCAGACCGCGCTTGTCAGAAGGAGGGGCTTGGTTGAAAACGACGCGTTTGAGAGAGGTGGGGCATAGAGGACCTACAATAATGTACAGTATTTGAAAAATAATGTGTTTTTTGAACATATTACATTATGTTACACCAAATACACAAAATAATTATCTTTAAAATAGCATCATATGACCTCTTTAAAACAAACATTTATTTTTAGGATCCATTAATGCATGAATGATGTCTTCAAAGGCCCACAGAGCATCTTTCAAAGCATCTCTCTCTGCCCTATTTAACGTGAGAACATTCATCCATGCAAGCCTGAGCCAGAGAAGACAAAGCCTTTGACTGATAATATCTGGCACCTTCTCTTCAAATCCAATCTGACAGACCAATTATACTTCAATGGCTTCTTAACTGCCCAAACCAACCAAGCCAGCACTCACAACCTCTGTGGTCTCTCTATTTATCGCCTAAATGATTTCGTCATTGACAAAACACATTACTCCGATTAAATGCCCACTCCGCAAATAGACTGTTGCCTTGCTGTCAATCAAAAGCAACAGGTCATTACAGACCTTACCCGATGACCACAAAGCCACTAAATCAGAACCATCGAACTGAGAAAAGACTTTCCCTCTACAGTGATATATGAGTGTTAAAGGGGTCATATGATGCGATTTCAAGTTTTCCTTTCTCTTTGGAGTGTTACAAGCTGTTCGTGAATAGAAAAGATCCCTAAAGTTGCAAAGACTAAAGTCTCAAACCCAAAGATATATTCTTTATAAAAGTAGAAAAACTTGTCCACGCCCTCCTAAAACACCTTGTTTAAACACACCCCCACATGTCTACATCACTGTGTGGGAAGATTTGCATAACACTGCCCAAATGTATACGCAAAGAAAGAAGACGTAACTTTGATTCTCGCTGTAGTATTGTTACCGCCGCCGCCATGTCGTGGAGACGCTGTGCTTCGTTGTGAAAGCAAAACTACTTTGTATGGCCTTCCAAAAGAGGACACACTAGAAATCAGTGGTTAAGTTTTATTTACAACACTGTTCCAGAACAGTTCAAACCAAATATTCAGATGTGTGCAGTGCATTTTACGGAGGACAAGGACTGTTTCCTGGCAGAGTAGCCTACAATGCCGGTGTTCTGACAAATAATGCTGACTCACAGTCTGTAAGTACGTTTTCATATTTAAAGGACAGTATGGTAAGGGGTGTAACATTTCCGTCACACGTTTGAGGTATTCGGCCAATCACAACGCACTGGATAGCTGGCCAATCAGAGCACACCACGCTTTTCAGAACGATGAGCTTTGTAAAAATCGACGCGTTTCAGAAAGGCGGGGCATAGAGGAGAAACAATAATGTACAGTATGTGGAAAATAATGTGTTTTTTGAACCTTAAACCGCATAAACACATTTCATTACACTAAATACACAAAATAATGTTATTTTTTAGCAACGTCATATGACCCCTTTCACATATTTTAATACCGTGGCACAGTATGGCAGAAACCGTTTTAATCCAGTAACAAACATGATACATGTGTGGGGCCATTTTACATATTACAAGTCCCTCAGCTGTCTGTAAATATTGATTAGTGGTTCCTGTTTAACTGAAAAGTCTTACTGCTGGGAGGTTTGGAATGTTTGACATGAAAAAAAAAGCCGGGGGAAAGAGAACAACTGTACATGTGAATGTAAATGAAATATGGATTTATTGGAGGCTTCAGCACAACACACACAAGACTAAACTACTGCTGTCACCAAATGTCATCATTAAATACTTATCAGTTTTTAATACATTTTACATCATCTTTATCTTGACTAGAGTCTTATAAATGACATTTATTTTTCATTTCATTCTAATTTACAGGGATGATTTTTTTTTCATCAAAATACAGTAGTGTGAAATATTATTACAATTTAAAAGAACTGTTTTCTTTTTTATTCTTTTTTAAATACAATTTATTCCTGTGATGCAAAGCTGAATTTTCTTCATTGTTACATGATTCTTCAGAAATCTAAATCTAATAAATCTAAGAATTCTAATATGCAGATTTGGTGCTTAGTTATCAGTTATTATAACTTTTTTTTTTTACCATTAGTGTATGGTATTAGTCATAATTTTCATGACTTCTATAATATTTTTTTCCATCCTCATTCTAAACCTTGGAATTAAACTGTGCATTTAAGATTGCTACGCAAACACCCTCTTGACGTGTAAAATGAGACAGTGGTTTGTTACACTTTCTCAAGAACTACAGGTTTGCTGTTGAGTCAAATGTCATTTTAACTGCTCCATACTTCAACAACAGCCTGTATTACAGTGTCAGGTTCGCAAAACAATCTGCACTGAAATGTACCACACAATCTGTCAAAATCAAAGCCTTTCAGTGCTGTGAGAAAGTGTATAACTTTCTGTATTTCTGCACTGTTCTTTACACTACAGTTTTTTCCATGCTTGAAAATAGCATATTTGAAACCTTAAACACCGAAGAAATTAAAGATGTGTCCACTTTTGTTTTGCATTTTGTGCCCACTTAACTTTCAGACTGTATATTGTATACTACAATCCATAATACCATCCGATCCGACCACATACAATGTTAAAATAGCATGTCAAAATGCACTATAACTCTGTATATGAGCTTGTTTTGTTTCTAATTTTCTACACATTTTTAATGTTCACATTTTAGAAGGACATACAGAGCTGCAGGTGCTGTTTTATTAGGGATGCACAAATAGTAGGCCTATTGCATGATCTTAGCAACACCAAGGTCATGGGTTGATTCCCAGGGAATGCATGAACTGATAAAACATACACGCTGAAAGCAGTGTAAGTCACTTTGGATAAGTGTCTGCCAAGTGCATAAATCTAAATGTAAAAAAGGGGAAAATAAGCATGCACAATGAAATACCCCATATATCAGCAGATATATATCCATTATCAACCCATAACAATAAATTAAAATCTTTAATGTCAGGCAATAACCAATATGGTACTGATATTTATCGTACTTTCCTAGTGTTCATAGAACATTGAACTCTTTTATATCAAATTAGCAAGCAAAACTGGATTCCTCAAGATATGATTATGACCCCTTTAAATTTGATTTCTAAAGACATCAGGACAATAACAGAAGGCTGTAATGTGCTAACAGAATGATGAGGACAACACAAGATCAATAAAAATAAAATAACTGTTTTTCAAAAAAAAAAAAAAAAGATGTCTGTTATATTGAAACTCCCTTCACGGTAACTCCAATTCCTAAAGAGTTGTTGTGTCTGTACCTGCAGGTTTACAGTCGAACATTTATTCTTATTACTTTCACAGAAGCCTGATCGAATTGCATCGTAATCAGAAAACTGCCAGCACATCTATCAATGCAGGTACAAATAAAATGTCCTGTTCTGGTAGGTTGCTGAAAAGCAAATTAGCCAAATAAATGATTGTCCCAGGTTTGGCCGTGGCTATTTGTTTTTTGCGGATGATGAAAGCGAAGGCATATTTGGGGAGACAGAGGGGGATGTTGGGTAGGAGAGGGCCACGGCTTGTTCAGGTGCCCAGGGGACGAGGGCAATTTCTCATCAGAGGCTAAGACCCTGAGGCCCATTCCCTCTTGTCGATGAGATTTGAGGGAGATGAAGGACAGGACAGAAAGCTAGTTAATGCTACTGTGGTGGCAAGCAGAAAGGCTTTGCTCAGAAAGAGCAGTCATCTTCAACATCTGCTTCTTTTTGATTGTTCTGTTAGTGATGAAATGTTTAAAGATTTTTAAATGGAGAACATTTTAACAGTAATGACTGTAAGGACAGTAAAACACTGAACAGTAAAAGACTTAAAATGAACCAAAATAGATGTAAAAACATTCTTCTAAGCTGCAAACATGCTGGAAAGACTACAGATTTTCTCCCTGGGAAACATTTCGGTTGAGTGAAGCTTGTGTATATAATGCATTGTAAAGGCCCAGTCACACCAAGAATGATAACCATAATGATTACTGTAACAATAACTATATTAGCCAACAGATGTTAAAGGGGTCATATGTTGCGATTTCAATTTTTCCTTTCTCTTTGGACTGTTACAAGCTCTTGGTGCATAAAGAAGATCTGTAAAGTTGCAAAGACTAAAGTCTCAAATCCAAAGAACAAAATAATGTTCTTTTTAGCAACATCATATGACCCCCTTTAATATACGCTAATATATTATAGCAGCACTGCTGTTATATTGTCTGTTGCTTTAAATGCTCAAGCTCTTTTAAAACTGGCTGGATTCTGATTGGATGTCAGTGTTTTTATTATTCATTAGCAGGAAAAAAATCATTCTGAAAATGATCCCAATGATTTTCTAACACATTAAATTAAACATGAAACTTTTAAGTAGAAAAACTGAAATAGTATTTTGAGGTCAAATGTACTACAACAATCTTTGTATTATTTACAATTTATTTACAGTGTAGCTGTGGTGTGGACTTACCTATTGTCATAGAATTAGAATGATTATTAAAACTTTATAGTTATAGTGTGCTTTCACTAATTGTAGTATTTCCATAGATTATCTTAATTACTTATGCATAACTATACATTTAAATATTAAAATGCATCAAACAGTGCAATTATCATTTATGTCTGTTTTCCAAAAGACCTTGTCTTTTTTACTGAAAGGCCTTAAAATCAAATTAATTTACTTGAAATGCAACCATGCATATGATTTTAGGGTTTGTTCTCTGAGATTGCATCTTTAATACGACTGTATTTTTGTCTTACTGCTTTTTTCACTTGCTTTAATTTGTTTATACTTAAAACAAAAATCTGCCAATGCAAGTCGAAGACAAAAAAACACTTATTTAAAAAATACTTTAAAATTTTTTTTTTTTAATTATCTGAAAACAGATCATATGCAGTGTTGCATTTCACATAAATTAAGATAATGTTAAGGCAATGCACATATTTTTATTGGAAACCAAGTCAAAAACATGTCAAACACTCAATGTCATGTGTTACATCATGCATCGGATAAAGCTTTGGCTGGTTACCACGGGCCAATCAGTTATGTAAATTTAAACTACTCCGTAATAAAACCATTAAATAAATGAGACTGACGTGATTCTGTGAATCTCTAATGGAGCTCCATTCTAAAAAATTCCCGATACAAGAAGGAAATTGGACTTATACTGTATGTCCTTTATGGTAAAACTGCACCAAACAAACATCCCAGAGAGCATTTGTGTAGTTAACATCTCTCCACTTTAGAAAAGACAACAAAAACATGATACTACCTTTTTGTAAAACATGCCCCTGATGCTGTTGGGTTGTTGCATGTAAAGTCCACATCTAGTCAGTGAGCGATGAAGATGAAGGGGCCACAGTGGCTCTTCTCTACAGATGAAACCGCTTCTCATCTGTATTCAGTACACAGAATCTATCCACTTCTCCATCCACTATGAACACAGAAATCATCCTCTCTCTTTCATAGATTGAGGAAAAACCAAATGTGAAGTGGAATAACTGGATGTTTTCTTTACAACAGAAATGCTCGGAGAGGTCTCTGCAATGCATTTTTTTATACCACATGTGCAGCGATTCATTCCCACCTCGTAATACTGTGCACTTGCACGCTTGTACAAATGTGATCAAGTCTGTTTGTGTTGGCGTCTCTATGTGCATTCATGCAGATGAGCGGTTTTGTGTGTGAGTTGGCTTGGGTTTGTCTGTTCTGATAAAGTAAAGGTGAGCTACAGAGGTTACTGCTCACAGATGTTTGAGCAGGTGTCCGGTCTGAGATTCTTTTACTGGATTTGTTCCAGTAAACCCCCCAACACAGTTGCCGTTCATTACCCAGAACCCCCTGCAACAGCCGAGGCTCACAGACTGCTATTAATAACACATCTGTGGGAAATGCGTGACTTTAACACTATTTTCCCTGTTCTATTAATTAATGCTATTAAATAGACACCACCATACACAAGAAAAGGAACAATTTTGGAAAAAATAAAAATTATATATATATATATATACATAGAGAGAGAGAGAGAGAGAGAGCGAGAGAGATTTTAGTAACTCTATAGTAAGGTTTAATTCATAAACATTAATCAAGGCACTACTGTATGTATCATGAACTAACAATGAACCATACCATATAGCATATATTATTTATTATTATAAAGCTTGAAAAATCTGTTCATCCCAAAAATGATAATCTGCATAAAAAAAGTCCCCACTCTCAGGGCATTCAAGATGTAGATGAACTTGTTTCATCACTTGCTCACCAGTGGATCGTCCACAGTGAATGGGTGCCATCTGAATGAGAGTTCAAACAGCTGATTAAAGCATCACAATAATCCACAAGTAATCCACACAACTCCAGTCCATCACTTAACGTCTTGTGAAATGAAAAGTTGTGTCTGTAATAAACAAATCTATTATTTTAACTTTGAACTTTTCGCCAAAATATGACTCCATAATCCATAATAACGCTTCCTCCAATGAAAAAGTCCATAAGCTGTTGTCCTCTCACATCAAAATCCACCGACATATTTGTTTAGATCTGTTTTGGACTGTTTTCGTTTGTAAACTGTGCTTGATCTGTGTCACGATTAGCTGCTACTGTGAAGGAGCAAGGAACAAGGAAACGTGGAGCAGCTTCAACCAAACAGTCTTTAATAAACATCCATGGGATTTACACAGGCAAGCAGGAACACATGTAGCACAAACGCAGAAGACATTTAATACCGAACGAAGAAACATAGAACTGGACTCACTATAAATACACAGGACTTGACGAGGGGAAGACGAGAAACACCTGGGATCAATAAACATAATTAAACATGAGGGAAAACTGGGTCATGGAACACGCGTGGGGAGCAAAACACAAGACACAGGACTGACAATCTGTGCATATTTCTCTCCTGATTCAGATGAGACAACTCTTCCACTGGAGAAAGCAATATTATGGCTAGAGGACACGTATATTAGCCAGAAGCAATGGTCTGAAGTTAAAACATCTTGATTGATTTGTATCTTACAAACCACAGCTTTTCTCTTCACCCGACGTTATTGATGGACTGGAGTCATGACAAATTGGAGACAAATTTACTGTAGAACCTAGTTTGTACTACATAAAAATAGCCTGAAATACTGCTAATTCTTATTAAAATTTGACAAAGTGTGTCATGCACTTGATGGGCATGCATATTGAGCTACATTTTATAGTTGAATTTCTTTCTTTCAGAAGTCTGAAAGAACCTTGATGTGAAAAAACAAAGATATGGAGGGAAAAAAAAGGGAGCACACACAGCAGGGGAGCCCTAGAACTAACTGAGCTGTGCCGTTCCCTCAGCGAGAGGGCAGAGCACACCCAGATAGAAGGGAAAAAAACCTCTGTTCTTTTCTTACTTTTATTTGACACTGACAAAAACTTTGGCTTTGATAAGCGAGCTACCCAAACACACAAACATATGCAACTGAATTGGTGCACACATACAGTGGCGTTTAAAAGACTTATGAAAAAGCTAATTTAATTTCTAATTTAATACAGATTTTTTTTCATTATGAATTACATTATCAGCATAACAACTTGAGTGAAACATTTAAATGAATTTTTAGAAAGAAATTTAAGTATTCCCTCTTTTGCTTTAATGACAGCAGCACTCAAACTCCACAAGACTGTGTAAGACCTGATGATCATGTTCTCTAGCGTGATTTGAGAACGATCCAAAGATCATCATGAGTTTCACATGATCAATGCAACAAATTTTTTTAGTGGCCTCTATAGTGCAGACTCTGAAATATTTCTCAATTGTTTTATATCACAACCTTTTTTGTAAATTTTTTTTATTAATTAATTTTTATTAAATGTTAAATTATTTTTTACAAAATTAAAACATTTAAACTTTGAATGTCAGATTTTCGATACAGACTTCTGAACCCCACTGCAAATAATGCAGAACAAATGCATACAAATACTGCACAGTCATCATTATTTTCATATCAACACTTTGGGGAATGAGCAGAGCATGTTTTCAGCCTGCGCTTGTTAATTAGCTCATTTGTGTTGAACTCTGTCCTTACATCACAAGCTATGCACAAAGACAAATAGCATCCCAAAGTGTCTGCATAAAAGTCGCCAGTCTTTAGGGCTTTCCTTTGGTGCTTTATTTGGGATTCATGACAGCGTGTCCCAAGCGTGAGCTCCACAGCCCCTGCAAAATCAAACACACTGCACGTTACAGGAGAAAGGTGCGGGTGTGGAGCAGAATAGCGGAATCAAGTGCCATCTGTAGTGATTGCTCTGTCGTGTTGAACAATGTCAAACACATTTTCTCCATTATCACTAGCTGAGACTGCTGTGTGACGGACAGTCTCGGAACGCTGGGAAGTTCTTCACAATTTCCCCCCGCAAAGTCACTGCAGAACTATCGCGTCTACTGCTGTTTATCAATATGTCTGCTCTTTTATCGCACTGTATAAGATTGAAGAAGATTGTCTAAGCTTTTCCTTCAGGTGGGCCGTGTGTGAGTGGGGGAGGGGGGTTGTGTATTGTCGTTTGGATATATTAGGTGCTACAGAAAAAAATCCATATTGTTGAGTCTGAGACTCCTATAGGAGAGGGAAGATAAGAAGCAGTTATGTAGATTATTGAGATTTGAAACTGCATTTATAATATTATTTTTGGCCTGTTGCAGGCATCTTTTTTTCTGTAGCTTTTCAGTAGTTTGTAATTATTAATAGTTGTGTTCAGAGGTGGACAGTATTAGTTGAAATTTCACAGTGAACATCATGAAATCTATCTATTTTTGACAAATCAAGTAATTTTTTATGTATATAAATACATATTTTGAAATTTTTATTTAGATATAGAAACATACATATGAAAATATATTTCAGTTATTTCAGTTTTAGTTTCAGTAATTTTAGTACTTGAACTTAAAGGGATAGATCGAGCAAAAATGATTTGTTCACTCTCAAGATGTTCCAAACCTGTATGAGTTTCTTTCTTCTGGAGAAAATACTATGGACGTCAATGGCTACCATCAACTGTTACCAACATTCTTCAAAATATCTTCTTTTGTGTTCAACAGAAGAAAGAATCACCTTTAGGTTTGGAAAAATTGGAGGGTGAGAAAATGATGAGAGAATTTAAATTTTTGGGTGAAATATCCGTTTAAAATTATTTTGTTTCAGTTAGCCGTCAAGGCAACATTTCAAATTTTCATTTACTTTCTTTTTTCTCCGTTAAGTATGGAAAAAAAAAGATGAAGTTGAAGTATACTAAAATAAATACTAAAATAAATAATAAAATAAAACATACATTAAATGTAAGTATATAAAAAAGACACAACAAAATTTCTAAAACTTACACTAAAATAAAAAAAAACTGAAAATACAAAAATAAAAGCCAATTCAAAATATTAATAAATACTATAGTAGTATATGAAAAATATTAAAATAACACTGGTATACAGTATATAGGCATGTGTGATTTTAGAGATACCTCAGAGGCCTCGGAGACAATTATCAAGAAAATCATAAATATATTGTACATGCGATAGATAGCATCTGATAATTGTGACTTATTTGATCCTAAGCAAAAGTTAAGGCTTCGTAGTCAGCCATAAACAACTTCCTGTGTGCACTCAAATAGCATCTGTGGAACAGTCATCGATTGCTGGCCTTGAATTTGCCTTATGAGAGTGTTTTCCACACAGTATTCTAAAATGCAGTGAATGTACACAGTGTTTGAAAACAGAAATCACAGGCAGAGTTTGTCTGGCAAACAGAAACAGTATGTGAACCTTCTTTGTGTGCAGAACTTAATTTGATTCATATGGTACAATATTTATATAAATTTGATGTTGTGAACGTGTCTTAAAAATATTGAAGGACAAAGAGAGAACACAGAGTGAGCTGCAACGATAAAAAATACACAATCCAAGTTGTCCTAAAAATGAGATGTGCTTTATGTTAACCGCTTCAAACCAACTCATAAGCATACTCAACATTTTTGCTCAAATATTTTACAACAGCACCATAAACCACAGTATGAATAAGCTTCAATAAGTTTTGCAGCAATGCTAATCGATAAAATGACAAACCTTCCTCATCAACACTTCCAGGTTTTATTGGTGCTCGGCAAAAGTGTTGTTTTTGATTTGCACTTCATTCAGATAGCGCTGAAAATTATCAAAAAACAAGCTGCATGTGAGGCTGAAACAACCCATTTACAAATGATTATATCTGATTGCCCTGCAACTGGTGTTGATCAATTTTAATTTCATCAAGCATCACACAAACCCCTTTTACAATTTAAAATGCATCTGTGAAGACAAATATATGGGCTAACACATTAGAGCCATCAGAAATCCTACAAATATTACTTAATAAAAACTTACAAACATTATATATTGCTCATTTCAAATGATGAATGAATGAATGAGAATTTGCTTATGTCCATCAAAGTATGATTATGACCATTTCATCTATACTGTAGGCTCCTAAAGTATGATAAAGTCCTTGTGCATTCCCGCATTTACATAAGACATAAGTGCCTGCTGTTTAAATGTATATGCAAATATGCCACATCATCTGACCTGATATGTTTATTCTGTTGCTCACTGAAGAAAAAAAAAGTCATTTTCTGATGAATGGTGACCATATTGAATCATGGGATGGATTCAGAAAGAGAGTTTTCGGTCTGTGTCACCTCACTTCAAGGACCTGTTAACATCACACCGCTTAGGCGGTCTCACTCTTTTTATCTTTACTTAACTCTCTCTGTCTGACTCAATTACAGCTATTCATACTCCCCCATACAAATCAATGACACACAACACCATTTCAATTAAGGCCCCCCCGCCCTTTTATTCTTCTTCTCTTTTCTAAACTGATAACTAGAGCCATTCAGCATATCCTGAAATACCAAAAAAAGTAGGTCATCCATTTCTTTGAGTTTTCCTCATGTAATTTCCAATAAAGCACTGTGTAACCTCTGAGAGGTGCTTGGCTCTGCATTGATCCACAATTTAAAAGCCAACACACTAATAAAATTGCAGTCCTTATCTGATTATGATCATCTGCTTTTTATGACCACGCCACATAAACTTTCTATGAATAGATCAGCAAGGAAAGAGATCATCTAAAGCTACTGCAGTGTGATTATTTTTCACATCAAAGATCTCTTTTGATAGACAATCAAACCTTCAATCAGTAGAGGACACAAAGCAGCCTCAGCGGACCCTTAACAAAATCTAATAAAAAACATGGTGGTGTTTCTCAGACACGCTGTGTGTGGTCATTAACTTCATTGACGGGAGGCAGGATGACACAGTACAGGATCCTTAGCCAGCTAACAAGTCCACCTTACTGCTCCCAGATGGTGCTCCATTGTTTTAAAGAATCCTCATGTCCTCGTTAGACCCACGGATCCGATGTAAAGCCTGGAGACTTACACCATCTGTCCCCTTGAGAGACGTCTCACAGCAGGACAGAGTTAGCGGGCACACCTGAGCGCGAGGCTGTTTCATTACGGTAAAGAATTCATTAGACAATGACATTAAATTTCCCGCACCTGTCATTGTGGCGTGGTCAATGGGGTGATATATATGCTGCCTTTTATTTCATAGCCTTCACATTTCATGTTCAGAAAAGACACTTTTGACTTAATATAGTGTCCACATCACTGATTAACTCACTGATCCCAACGGTCGGTCTCTGCACACAGCAGGAACACGATAGGATGTCCATTTTGCTTTTATTTCAATGGAAGATATGAGTGAATCTCACAAAAACATGTCCAGGTTAAATGTCACCCCAAAACCAAAAGAAAAATAAATAAATAAATAATGCATGAAGAAAATGAAGCCTATTTTTTACAGGTTTATTAATTTACTTTGATTACAAATAAGCACTTTCGCCTTTTGGTCACAATTTATTTTAAGGTCCAGTTCTCACTATTAACTATTAAATGCAACTATTAACTACGACTTTTGCCTCAATTAACTCCTAATTACTGCTTAGGTAGTTGTTAAAGGGCACCTATTATGCCTCTTTTTACTAGATGTAATATAAGTCTCAAGTGTCCCCAGAATGTGTCTGTGAAGTTTCAGCTCACAATTCCCCACAGATCATTTATTATATCATTTTGAAAATGCCTATTTTGAGTGGAAGCAGAAACACGCTGTTTTCGTGCCTGTATCTTTAAATGCAAATGAGCTGCTGCTCCCCACCCCCTTTTCCAGAACAGAGCTGTGCCTTTACAGCTCGTACCTCAAATACTTTGCCAAAAAAAACATCTGTTTGGTTTTGATTATCATTGATATGGCTTTAAAACACATTATTTCAGCACGATATACGTTTAAACTTCTGATATTGTGTTTTCTGAGCGCACACATCTGAAGCACGTGCACAGAAAACAGCTTGCATGTCTTATTGAGCTTAAACTGTCAAATACACAGAAGTTTATGTTTAAAACACATAAGTGACAAAACTTACCGACACAGTCGGTTATGTCTGTGAAGGTAAACAGCTGGGAAAGAAAACGTATGTTTATATTAGATCTGTGTATTAAGTGACTGCAGTGCTGTGGGTGGAAACGTGCAGATTAAGGGGCGGTGATATTATAATAAGATCCCCTTCCTGCGTCACTAGGGGAGCGAAATCTGAGTGGCTCGTTTTTTCACATGCTTACAGAGAAAGGTTTACCAAAACAAAGTTACTGGGTTGTCCTTTTTCACGTTTTCTGGGTTGTTAGATGCACCGGGGACCCGATTATAGCACTTAAATTCGGAAAAAGTCAGATTTTCATGATATGTCCCCTTTAAGTTTAGGTATTGGGTATAGGGATGTAAAATATGGTCATGTAGAATATGTGCTTTATCTATATCTGTATACACACACACACACACACACACACGTATATATATCATGGAGCCTAGATGATGTCACTCACTAGAGTGTAACTGTGCATGCCCCATTTTTCAGGGTGCTGGTTTCAGAAGTACTTTTCCCATAAATTTTTCCCATAGAGATTTTTTAAAAAGTCTTTGTTAAAGCACTATAAGCCATTAACCAAGCCAACCAGCCATGAGGTGAACAGTACAAAGCTTTGAAGCAAAAAAGTTTTTGAAAATCGGACAAAAAGACACAAAACTGTGTATTTAACGGCTTTAATGAGGGAAAGAACTACAATCCCATGAACGATTGCAAATGACAATCAAATTAAAAATGATGGTGAAATATAAAACTATCCATTTCAAGTTGTTGATTGTATATATAGAAACACTATACTTGAAGTTTATTGCAAAATATGCATATATATATATATATATTCAAATGTTTTTTTGCGAGCATGGGGAGACCGACTCGATTATGTCATTTGCGGTGCTCCATGGGAGTGGGCGGAGCTCAGTGGTCATTTGCTTGCTGCGACTGGTGGAATTTTCTTTACAGCATCATAGGTAATGCAATTTTTCATGCAGGGATTCCGTTGTTAAAAACAATTATTTAAAACTTAAGTTGAAATTATGCAAACTGATAGCTTAAAAAAAAGCATATCATCAATTAACAACCTCGGAGCTCACGGTAGGTCTGTCTTTAAAGGTTTATAAGTCACCGTTAAAAATTTCCCTGATTTCCCTATGAAGAAAATGAATAGCAGTTTTATTTCCTGAAGACGACTGCTGCACTTTATAGGAAGTGAAGCTATACTAAGCCAGGCCTCTTGCATCATAACAGTAGTGAATAATTGCATCACAATCACAACAACACTACGTTATTTATCTGCTACAAAACCAAAGCACATCCTCCAGACTCACAGAATGAGATAGGGCTGACATGTGCAGTATTGAGAGACTATGGCTGTAGTTTAAATAAGGTTGGCTTGCTCGAGTTTCGTGAGCAAACACTAAATCCCACTGGCTCAGGGGCGCAGATGCAAATTGTATTTTGTGCTATTGTTTTTGGATCCCCATTTTTCTCTGAGGAAAAGGTTTGGAGTCAGCAAAATTTTCTCTCAACAGCAGGGGAGACGGAGACGAAGAGAGAGAGAGGAAAACAAGAAAAAATAGAGAGAATTATCTGTCTGGCTCTGGACCAGGTTGACCCCCTTCATAATGTATTCATAGCAAAGATACCTGCATAGCGAAGATTCTACCCGTTTCTACCTCTAAATGTATCATGGTTTTCAACATTGATAATAAGACATTTTTCTTGAACACCAAATCAGTGTGATTTCTGAAAGATTTGGAGTAATGACTGCTGAAAATCCAGCTTTGCCATCACAGGAATAAAAAAAAAACGTGAAAATAAAACAGAAAAAAAAATGTTCCAATTGTAATAATATTTCACAATATTACTGTTTTTACAGTACTTATGCAAATAAATGCAGCGTTGGTGAAACTTATTTCAAAAACATTAAAAATCCTACCGACCCAAAATTCTGAATGGCAGCGTAAAGCAGTTTCAACCATGTCAATCTTCAGCAGGCAAAACTCCCTTATGGAATGAACCTCAGCTATAAAGAGGCAGGTAATGGCATTACCACGTCACATCATGATTAGGGATGTAACGATTCACTCAACTCATGATTCGATTCACATTTTTTTTTTTTTTTTTTTTTTAAGACAATAAGTTCCCCTCAGACATGGATTCATATAAACTCCTACACCTAAATGAATCGCGATTTGTTTAGCATCTCAACCGATTTGAATCGTCACATATTTGAATCGATTTTCAACTGGCTCGCGGTTAATCGTCACATCCCTAATCATGACACTAAATCAACACCACACAACATCAAGAAATAATAATAATAAAACTCAATCTTCATAAATATCAAAGGTATATACAGTACTTCCTTTTCAAGTATAATCACTTATAATAAATCGCAGCTTTGGACTCGGCTACTAGTCCACTTAAAAATGTTATAAGAGGCTGTAAATTTACAAAATTCTGAAACCATAAAGACATACAAAAATATTAAAATCAATCCATCCTTGTAGAGAAAAAAAAAGGACCATTTGGTTTCGTAACATGAAGTTAGTGTGGTGTTTCCAATAGTAATAAACTCACAAGAGATGACTATATTTCATCTAAATCATAGATCAAGCTGAATGACATTATTTTTTCTGTCATTTTGAATGAAGGGTTCAATCAACAACAACAACCTCTCCTTTGAAGAACTTGATGAATTGCCAGGTTTGGCCCAAAACCGCCCCGTCCCATGGGACAAACAGAAACACAACACATAAAGTCGCTTTCGTATTTTATCAAGTGGGCTCTTGAATCATAGAGAGTAATCAGACGGCATTGATTCTCCATGTGCCTTAGTGTTTTTTACAAGGCACAATTCAGCTGAGATTACAATTAACACAGGAGATCTACAATCTGCCTTTCTCTACATTCCCACTAAACTGAAAGGAAGATAAACTAACATTAATTACAGATTTGAATCCAGGATAATTGCCAAGGCCTTTATCTCTCTCACTCCCTCCCTCCCTGTCTGAAACTGCTGTCCTCTTTTCCTGGCACTCACTGGAGTTTTTCCAAACACAAACTCACTTTAGCCTGTCAGTATCAGTTCAGTGTTATGCAGCTACAATGCTTTAGTCTTTATCTAATATGACAGCAGTCTTTTCAGGTGTCAGGTACAGACACTGCTGTAACACCTACACAGGGGAACTGTTCTCACTGCCAAAGCCAAAAATTCAAATGCTGGAATGATTTCTTTTGATGTTTGATGCTACTTTTGAATTGGAAAAATATATATTTTCAAACGCAAACTGGAGTTTAAGTTGTGAATGTGGGAAGGCCTTCGCTGTTTGAAAGTGAAATATAACCTAAATCTCCTAAAGTCGTAGATTACTCTGTGATAATGTTCTCAATTATTTTATGTAGTGTTATCATTTCAAACAGTTTTCATTAAGCTAGCTAGACAACACAAGACAAATCTACCTAATAAGGAAAATCTACTAGATAGTTTACAGAGTAAGTCTTGAATATATAAAAAGAAAGATTGAATGAATGAATGAACGATAGACAGAATGAACAATGGAAAGAACAAATGACAAACGCTAGAACGCTAGATAGAATGCTAGAACGATAGATAGATTGATCGATTGAACAGAAGATAGAATGACAGAACAATAAAACAACAATCAATGAAAATGAGATTTAGATTTTATTAGGTCTTTAATAACATCAAAATGTATTAGTCACTCCACTTTCCTGGCAGCTGCGCCCCTCACAAGACCCTTTGAGGGTCGGCTGATGGCTCTGAGTGGGCCAGCCTTCCATCTAAACTCATGAAACCCCAATACTGAGCAGTCCAGTAATGAACGCATTAATATTCTGTTCAATATTTATGTAGCTGCTATCTCAGTCCCCCAGATCAGATCTATATGGAGAAGAACAGGCCACAGCATTCCTCTTGGGACATAAATAAATAAATTTTGGTAATGAATAGCTCAACATGCTCATGTTTTTTCTCTGTTACTCAGCAAATGACAGACAGTGCCTTTAGATAATGGCTCAGAAAATAATATATAAGAGCATGCTTCTATCCCTGGCTGCATACCATACAGTAGACATAATAATTGATCACTATTTCCTGTGTCTGGAACAGACATTTGCACAAATACATCATGGCAGACGCTGCATGCTGGATACTTTGAACTTCAACACGGGCTTTCAAAGCTTTTAAAATCATTACTGGAAGTCTGAATAAGCATAACTCGGACAGAGTGTCGAAAGCCAGAGGTGTCAAGGACAGTACATTGTGTGTTTAAGCGAAACAAGCATTTGGAATTGACATATCAAGATCATAAAACATGGTCTTTCAGATCAAAGTCCTCTTCCCATACCTTTAAACACAGTAAATCGCTCTAAAATTCTTTCAAAATCTTGTAGTAAATGTGTTTTTAGAATTTGACATCTTGGCTTTTGTGTTCATATTTATGAGTCATATATACTCACTATAACCAAAAATAATTAAACCATTAGTGCGGCTTTCTAGCGGCCAGTATAACAATTCTTATCGCTCATATTTTTTCCTTGTTCAGGATTTAAAAGAAGTAAAAAAGTAAGCCAAAAAGAAGTAAAAAAAAAAAACACCTAGCAACCAAACTGAATACCCTAGCAACATGCAAACAACAACACAGAACACCACATAGAACAACATAACTGCAAAGCAGGGCCTTGGCAACCACCCACAATACTCTAGGCCATATGTCCACCAAAGTGTAGCCAGCTGACAACGCCAGGCGCTCTGCTGAAAATGCTAGCTGGGAGCACTTGAGAGCGCTTCTGAGGCACAGCATTTTTTTCAATTGAGACGCTTTGGCTGCTATGATACAGAATATCTGAGGAAGTGTAACTAGTATCTGATTTTTCAGATAGTTTATTTATGAATATAAAAATGTTGACACAATATAAAAGTACTTGGTCTGGCCCTTGTTTGAAATGATTTTGTTCCACTGTTGTGCTTCTTGTTGTCGTCTGTTGCTGTTGTACAAGGAGGATGTGGCGGTTGGTTGATGTGGAATTTGTCCCGCCCATCCTCCACTGTGACGGACGGCTGACTAAAAAGTGACAGTGATTTGTGCCGTGTTATACCTAAAGTTTATAAAGCAAGTTAAAGGGTTAGTTCACCCAAAAATGAAAATTAGCTTGCGTTTTACTTACCCTCGAAGCCTCCTATGACTTTCTTCTTTCAGACGAATCCAGTCGGACTTATATTAAAAATTGTCCTGGCTATTCCAAGCTCTATCATTGCAGTCAGCGGGTGTTGCAGTTGAACAGTCCACAAGTCGTCAAATAAAGCTCGCGCATTCATAATAAAACGTGCCCCAGACGGCTCCGGGGGATGAATAAAGGCCCCCTGTAGCGAATCCATGAGTTTTTGTAAGAAAAATATCCATATTTCAAACATAATAAACACTTTTCTCTCACTTCCGCTGACTGTCATACACTGAAGCAGTTCCGGCGGATGATGTAAGACGCACGGCGTTGCATGATTAGTGACGAATGAGGAGAGAGAACAAAACAAAACGCCGGTCACGAATTAGAAGTACAAACCGAGGATTTG
>NW_015555725.1:247853-268806 GCF_001515605.1 Sinocyclocheilus anshuiensis
CCATATTTCAAACATAATAAACACTTTTCTCTCACTTCCGCTGACTGTCATACACTGAAGCAGTTCCGGCGGATGATGTAAGACGCACGGCGTTGCATGATTAGTGACGAATGAGGAGAGAGAACAAAACAAAACGCCGGTCACGAATTAGAAGTACTAACCGAAGATTTGCAAAGAAAAATGTCGGAGGATTTTGATATAAACTAGGGATGCACCGATACTGGTATTGGTATCGGGCCCGATACTGAGCTCCTGTACTGGTACTCGTTAAAATGCCCCGATACCAAACGCCGATACCACACAGCATGTGGTAAGACAAATTATACCCAAAATTTCTTCATACAGTGGACTACCAGTAAGACCAAAAATTATTCAGACCGAATCTGGGGAAAAAAAAAAAAACTGAAGTTGAGGTTTGCATGAAGCTGGATGACAGCATGCCCTGGAGACTACAGGCTGTCATTAAGGCTAAGGGTTGCCCAACTAAGTTATTGATAGTTTTGATGACTGGTTTTCCTTTGCTAAAGTAAGGAAACTTTGCTTCCTTTGCTCCTATTAAAGAAACTTGCGAGACTATCATATCTCAGAGGCGTGCGACCTGCGCATACGTCATACGTCATACGCCTTCTGCCGGAACGGATCCACGTAGGATAGATAACGGAAGTGAGAGAAAAGTGTTTATTACGTTTGAAATATGGATATCGCGGCGGCGCAGATGCGCGAGCTTGTCAAGTGAATATTATACCTTTCTCACAGACATCACTGGAAAGTTCGTAGTTCGGTCGGATATGTAAAAAACAAGTAAAACAATGCACAAGTTACTTAACGGTAGGGAGAGAGAGAGAGAGAGAGAGAGAGAGAGAGATATTCATCCCCCGGAGCCGTCTGGGGCACGTTTTATCATAAATGCATGAGCTTTATTTGACGACTTGTGGACTGTTCAACTGCAACACCCGCTGACTGCAATGATAGAGCTTGGAATAGCCAGGACAATTTTGAATATAAGTCCGACTGGATTCGTCTGAAAGAATAAAGTCATATACACCTGCTTCGAGGGTAAGTAAAACACAAGCTAAGTTTCATTTTTGGGTGAACTAACCCTTTAAGAGTGGAAAAATAGCCTACAGTCATGTCTCCTAGAACTCCTAGAAAGTATGAAGTTTACACTAACAATAACAAACTGAGCTCTAATTGTAAATACAAAAAATTAAATAAATAAATATACAAAAATCTAAATTATTTTAGTAAGCCAGCACTGTTGAGGCCTGAATATTGTTGAGGCCTGTAATACACAAATATTATTTCTAGACAAACAAGCTGAGCTTTTCACAAGTAGGATGGCTGCACCATACTATCCTCCTTTCTCGTTCAAAAACTCATGTTATCATCTGTTTTCTTTCATTTATTATTCTTACCACAGTTTCCTGTGTTGCACTGTAAATGCCAATCAATAAGTAACCAATCCACCTTCACTTTCAGAGGCCATTTGTCAGTCAGAGTTGTCTGTCACCAGCCAAAGTAATCATATTTCTCCTCCTTTTTTATACTTTTCTCATTTGCTATTTCCTCAGAAGGGCTGGGGTGATTTAATGGATTGTGAAGTGGGCATGTTCCAGCAGCTAGACTGTGGCGGTTCTTGTTGCATGCAGAATGAATGTCGGCAATGCCTTTCATACTACACACATAGACCGGCTCTGATTCATCACAGACCTCCTGGACATAACTGCTGTATCGCTCGCACAGTCCCCGTAGATACAGATACAGTCGGTTTACTTGCTCTAAGGCCCAATCTACACTCATTTTCTGAGATACTTGAGCCAAATAGAAACTGGTAGCTTTAATGGACAGGATACCAAATGTTTACTGCAGCACTGGCCTATTTGTAAGGATATCATTTACAATTGCTGTCTCTCTGTATCTCCTCAACCAGACTAGCAGTGTGAGTCACTGTGGCATTATGTTACAAAATGATGCATAGCACCTCTCTTTCTAAATCAAACTCCAGCTGTGCTGCAGTCATCAGAAGCATTGTGTGGGGCAGTTAAACATACAAACTAAGGCCTCCGGGGCGTCCTGTGCCATGAGATTTAAAGCAAAGCCTTGATTGTACTAACTGGGTTACTGTTAGTTTCATAATCAGGTAATCTGTTGCTATATTTAATGTAATTCCATAACAATTAAAGTCTTCGCTATGGTCTTTTAGGGATTTGCTGGTTCTTCCCAAAGGCAGGATACTTAAGCGGTCATGGAGCACCTCTGGGGCAAATCAGGGTTAAATCACTCACTTGAGGGCAAAATGTCAAGTATGAAATATGTAATTAAACCTGAATATCTTTGTTCATGGTGTTTTTACTGAGCTGGCAATCCCTCTAGTCTATAACAGATACAATAAATGTAGAAACTGACTGGTTGCATAAATTACAGTATTTACATACATACAGATCAAAATCAAAATACCGTAAAAACTAAAAATAACTGTTTTCTATTTTAATATATTTTAAAATGTAGTTTATTCCTGTGATGGCAAAGCTGAATTTTCACCAGCTATTACTCCAGTCATCAGGGTCATTATTCTAATATGCTCATTTGGTGCTCAAAAAACATTTATTATTAATAATGTTAAATGTTTTGCTGCTTAATATTTTGTGTAAACTTTGATATACATTTTCCAGGTTCTTTGATGAATACAAATATTTTTTTAAAAATGTAACGTAGTCCACTGGAGGCAAGCAGAAGTGAACCCATGTGCAGTTTATTCAAATCCAAAAGTGAGCAGAAACATAATGAACAAGACTTAGCTTGACAAAAACATGCACAAACTCACCAAACAGTAGATTACACGAACAAAGCTAGACCAGACACAATTCTTCTTCTTCTTCTTTTTTGGTGTTTATTGGCGGTTGGCAACCTAACTGACTGGTGCATTACCGCCACCGACTGGAATAAAGTATGGATCAGGATTTTGCTTGTAGGACAAAATAAACCATAAAAAAAAAATCAAAACAAATAAATAAACTAGAAATTGACTAGACACAATGACAACATGAGGGCTATATATATCAAACAAAAGGGGTCACATGACATAATCCAACCAATGAGAATCAAGACACATGACTAAAACAACCAATTACATCATGACACATTAGGTGAGTTCGACTTCATGCAGCACTGCGCAGATCGATCGCAATCTGACTTGAAGCAGTGCATGCCGGTTAGTAATTTTGTCCAACTTGAGACGGCGCCGACGCCACGTCACTGTCACGTGTGGCATCAAAGCACCGCGAGAGCGTTTCGAGAGTTTGTTTCTCCAGTTTCTCCAGAGCGGCTGCAGGAGTGTTGATGACGACACAGCCATTTCACGATTGGCCAGATTCACCGCATGACAACTATCACATGTGTTTCGGGTTTATTCTAACCTTTTCAATTCCAGTAATAGCCACAAATCTGTGTTTTTAGAACAGTAAACGCTTTTTTACTGTAGTCGCAATGTTATTGAGTCACGTTTATCATAAAACACTGATGAAAGCATACATTCCCCCACTTTATTAGTATTTAAATAGTATATATTTATGTTGAACTTTATTCTTGAACAGATGGCGATGTATTAAGCAGTATATAATCAGTATATATCTGCTGCTCATGAAAACGTTTCTGAAACGTCTGTATATTTGACAAATAATTGCATTTAATTCACTTCATCTGTGATAGAGAATGCAAATTGTTACTCTATACCGCGCGAGTTTTCAACTCCGCCCCCGACTGCAAGCGGCTAGTCTCGTTGACTGCCGTCTGTAGCCGTGCTTCAAGTCGAATGCACCTATTGACTAAGGGAGCACATGGCAAGATACATGAGGGCAAGGGAATCACATGACAAACAAGAGAATAACAAAAAAATAAAAGATATTACAAAAAACAGCATTTATTTATAATATAAATGTCTTTACGGTCACTTATGGTCAACTGAATGCATCCTTGATAAATACAATTCTAAATTTCTTTCCAGAAAAAAAATTAAAAATCTTCCTGACCACAAACTTTTGCAGTGACCATATACTATAAATTTCTAAACATAAATTCATTTATACTGTAAAATTAATGTAGAGGGATAGCTCACCCAAAAAGGAAACTTCTTTCACCATTTACTGACCCTAGTGTCGTTGCAAACCTGTATTACTTTATTTTTCATTGGATGGACAAAAACAGTTGAAAACATCATCAAAACATCTTCTTTTGTACTATGCAGAAAAAAACCTCTTACAGGTATGACATGAGGGTGAGTAAGTGATAAACTACAGTGAACTATACCTTTGCTCCGGGTGTGTTCACGGTATGTGTGTGTGTTCACCGCTGTGTGTGTGCACTTGGATGGGTTAAATGCAGAGCACAAATTCAGAGTATGCGACACCATACTTAGCCACACATCATGCCACTTTCATTTTCACTTAAGTGAAAGAGTGCTAAATCTTTGTAAAGAATACTGGATGTACTAGTTGTTAAAGATACAAAACAAGAAACATAAATGTGCAATAAAACCATCTCTGCAATGCAATACATTCCAAACATCAGCTTCATACATACAAATAATTATTCTGTTCAGTATTTGTAATGTCTGGTACATAGGCTATGTCTCTGTCCATGGTGCTGAAACAGCCAACCTCCTTTATGCAACCAGATATCTAGTCATTGCAATACACGTCATTCTCTTACTCCAGCTCTTATTGTAACATAATGGACAACAGTGCTTGACAAACAAGGTAATATTCTCAAGCCTTTCTCATGTTTCTTTTACTTCCATTCCAACCATCACTTCCTTTGCTGTCACTTTGCTTATTTTTTCCATGCATAATATCAAAAAAATAAAAATAAAAAAATCTTCATGTGGTAGCATCTAAATTATCTGTCTGGTTCAAGTAAAAAATATTTAATTTCACCATCTCAATGGAATACCCCTGCATTACCTCCAAGCCTAAACCAGGGGGCGCTCTCCACACTTTGAGAGCCACTTGGTTATGAAAGTAAATGATAATTGAAGGTAATTTTAAACCTCCTTAGGGCAACAACCGTCTGTATTCACTTCTTCAGTGCAAAGAGGCAAAATCATGGCCACACTGAAAAACTGCAATTGCTACATTCAACTTGATCTAACCTGTAATTTTGTTGGCATAACCTAATTTGTCAGGTTGACTTTGTCAGATAAAGTGACATGTTTGACCTAAATAAAACCAAATGAAATGTTACCAAATGAACAACTTTAATGTTACCTGATGAAGACCAAAACACACACATATAGTGCACGTATAAGCTACAATATAATGCACCAGGACCTCTTCTTAAAGCAAATATGCATACAATGTGTAGAACCTCACGGACATCAAATTACTGCATCTTAGGCAGGAAAAGTCTTAGTTGAACACTTTTAGGTGATCTCATGTTGTGTAGTTAGAAAATCTGTCAAACATGTTGCTGTCTCAACCACAGCTGATGCTTTTGAAGGTTTTGGTTTTAGAGGGTTCTTTGTGCAAATCCTTCTTTAATTACTATCTAGTCTCTACCCTTAATAAAATGGCTTCCTGGTGATCTGAAATCCACACCCCACCCTCCCAATCTCATTACTGGTAAATTCTTGGCAATTGCTCGTGCCATTTGTTTCAAATGTATTTACACGTGCAGCTATGGCAGCCAAGCATATATTATAATATTTTTAGAGATGTGTCTGTGGATCTTGTTAAAACAATAAAAAATAAAGAAATGTGCGAACATTTATATAGAAATAAATAATTATGGGCACGTTTCCCAGAAACAATAAAGTCATTTCTGTATTCTGTAACTGTTTATGAGGAACAATGACATTTAATTCTGGACATTCTGGACGCAACCCAGAGGACTTCAGAAATCGTTTTCTGAGATTATTTATTCTTTAATGTTTTGACCACACTAAAATGGTGTCATAAATCTTTCTAAAGCACACCTGACCTGCTGGTGGATATATTCATGAAGGAAACACATCAACTAGTCTATCATACGCCTGCCCATAAGATATTCATAACCAGTGTTGAGTGGGGTGGGTTTCCAAAACGTCTCTCAAAGTAGCTGTTTTCAGAGACCCTCCAGACGTCATTAGACACAGCAACGACCATCAGGAGGCTTCTGTGCAAGGCTGCAGTTGAAAGGCAGTAATTGTTAACACGTGTAAGAAATAAAAAAAAATTCTGCAAGCTGTCAAAGCATCAAAAGGCCCTCTACTTAGAGCTTTCAATCTTTGTGAATGGCTGGTTCATTTGCATTTCTTTCACATACAAACTGAATGCACTGCTAATATTTTTGGTTTTTCATAGAATCACATTTTTTAGGTCAATGATGCCAAATAAAATCAACCTAAAACCTACAATTGATAAACAGAGATGAATTAACCAATACATGTTTTATGAAATGCCTAGTTTTCCTTAGGCCTGTCGCGATAATTAAATAACCGTCTAATCGCGATTATTTGATCTAACCGCGGTTGTCTGAAACAATTATTGTGTTTTTATACGGCACAAGGGGGAGTCATACACCAAAAGAAACAGAATCATCTGACACCATTCCATATCTTAATGTGAGGGACATAATTGTATTTACATTGTTAAATTTAAGTTTACAGAAACTCATCTTCCTTCTGCTGCAGCTGTCAGTCATTCTCCGCTCAGCATTCAAACAGCAGTCACGTTCAGTTATGACAGTCAGCTCAGCACGGTAAAACTTTCTCTCCAAGATGATATATTCCCATAATAATACTTGATGTGTAGATAAAGGTCTGGGGATTCGCATAAAATGACATCTTGCTGGAGTTCATTGCTCTCTCATTTCTCTTCTCTTTGTTTGTACCGTGTGGAGTGCAGCGTGCTGTGACTTATGTTGCTTCTAGCACATCATTCTGCACCCTAGATGTGCATAAGCGCTGCGACTCCATGTTGCTTCAAGTGCACCATTCTGCACCCTGGATGTGCATAAGAGCTTTGTGCCGCTCTCTTTGAAGCATTTCACATTGTCAAAGTTTTGCACACAGAAAGATTATTAGAAGCTTTTATTTTTCTCATGATTTCTATCTTATTTTCATGAATGTATTTTGTAAGAATACAAATAGTTAACAGAATACACGTTTAAATTGTATAATGTGCACCAAAGATTTTTTTTCAAGATAGTGTTTTTGCTGCTAAATTATACAGTCAGCTAGTTTAATTTCATATCTTATATATTTTTATTCAAATGTAGTTTTTCTCTGTAATGAGGAAGTGTGTATTTAGTGGATTGCGTTTAACAAAGGGTTTAAAAGAGTTACCATTAGTTCCACAAACAATGAAGTTTTTCTCTGTAATGAGGTGAGTATTTAGTGGATTATGTTTAACAAAGGATTTAAAAAAGAGTGACCATTAGTTCCACAAACACAGTATTGATATTCTGTAGTGGTGCAGAAAAAAAAATAGCGCTGGTGTTGGATCGGTATTGGCCGATTCTTAGAATTTGGAATACTCTATGTAATCTTATACTGCAAAATAATAACTACAAAAAAAATTAAAAGATAACATCATAATTATTTATTGAACCCTTAATCACAATTATATAATGAAAGCCATAAAAAACAGACAATTAACATGATAATCGTAAATTTCATAATCGTGACAGCCCTAGTTTTCCTTTCACTCTTTCCCAGAGTCATGCGTTCATGCTCTGGTGACCTACGTCTTAGTAAAGCAGGCTGTCATTTTCTGTAAAACTCTTTCAAACTGATGCTAGAGTAAAGCTAATCCTTCTGTAAAAGTGCATAAAATGCCATAATTACTGCAGACAGAACAGAACAACATGACACTGTGTAATCCCAGCTTTTTAATGTCCCGTTAAGGAGTGTCGGGATTACAAAACAATGAGCTGCCTTCATGAGGGAATATAAAGTATATGCGTACACACATGCATGACTGTTAAACGTGGGAGGAAAGTATTTGACAACACAACAAATGCAACCCGGAGCACTTTAGGGGTTCATTTCATAACAGAACAATGGGCCTTAAACACGCACACATTTAGATGAAGTTCTTACTGAAAAAGATGCACAACATCAAAACAATCAGTCTACAAGGGTTGGTTAAATTCAAAAACATTCACTTCCGAATAGATTAATTGACTTATGATGATGCATGGATCAGTTTCAACACATCTGCAACAAATGAAAAGCAAAAGTGTCCTCAAAAAGTCCAGTTACAACCATGTGTGTGTGTGTGTGTGTGTGTGTGTGTGTGTGTGTGCAATGGTTTAACTATACTATACACTTAAATTGTGAAATATTTTGACAACCCACATGTGAGGACATTTTACTGGTCCTCACTAGTTAAAAAGGCCTATAAATCAGCCAAAATATTTTTTTATGTAAATCCAGTGTTCTGCACATGTTTCTGTGAGGGGCAGGTTTAGGAGTAGGGGTTAGGCTAGTTGATAGAAAATATCACTAACCTGATAGAAAATAAATGGAAGTCTATGCAATGTCCTCACTAAGATATCGAAACAAACGTGTGTGTGTGTGTGTGTGTGTGTGTGTGTGTGTGTACCTTCTCACTACTTGTACATTGAGGCATTATCTGAGGCAACCCAATCACAGATATTCCAGCTCCTCCAAGATGGCACTTCTATACGTGCCGTTGCCATTGATGTGTCTCCCAGCACAGTCTCAAGAGCATGGAGGAGATACCAGGAGATGGGCTGTTACACGAGGATAGCTGGACAGGCCCATAGCAGGACCGGTATCTGTTCCTTTGTGCAAGGCGGAGCACTGCCAGAGCCCCCCAGCAAGCTACTGGTATGCATGTTTCTGAACAAACTGACAGAAACAGACTCAATGAGGGTGGCATGAGGGCCCAATGTCCTGTAGTGGGACCTGTGCTCACAGCCCAGCACTGTGCAGCTCGATTGGCATTTGCCAGAGAACACCAGAATTGGCAGGTCCCCCATTGGCGCCCCGTTCTCATCACAGATGACAGTATGTTCACACTGAGCACATGCGACAGATGTGAAAGAGTCTGGAGATGCCGTGGTGGATGTTATGCTGCATGCAACACCATCCAGCATGACCAGTTTGACAGTGGGCCAGTGATGGTCTGGAATATCCTTGGAGGGTCGTACAGTCCTCCAAGTGCAACCCAACTGTACCCTCACTCCTGTTAGGTACAAGGATGAAATCCTCAGAGTCATTGTCAAACCTTATGCTGGTGCATTGGGCCCTGGGTTCCTCCTGGTGCATGACAATGCCCAGCCTCATGTGGCCAGAGTGTGTAGGCAATTTCTGGATCATGAAGGCACTGATGCCATAAACTGGCCCTCAAGTTCCCCAGACCTGAATCCAATTGAGAACCTCTGGGGTGTTATGTATTGGATGTTATGTATCCGAAGCCGCCAAGAAGTGCCACAGATTGTCCAGGAGCTCACTGATTCTCTGACCCAGGTTTGACATGAGATCACCCAGGAGACCAACCGCCATCTCATCAGGAGCATGCCTAGACGTTGTCGGGAGTGCATACAGGCATGTGGGGGCTATATACATAAATATAAATTGCTTTGAAGAAATTCATGCAAGTTTGATCAGCCTGTAATTTAAGTTTTTTACTTTGATTTTTTTGGGTGATTATGTATTTATTTATTTATTATTTTATTTTTTTAATTAACCATTGTGACAATTTTGTTCTCAATGAATGACACAATATATAGTACACAATATTTAGTCAGATGAATGGCATTTTCAATAAATGGTAAAAGAAGAAAACCTAGATACGATTATTTCTATTGTTTGCATCATGGCTTCCAATTTTCCAAAACATGCTTTAATTTAGTAATTAAGTTATATCAAATGAGTCTCCTAGTGGAGGTGAGCAGGAGGAAGTATGTCTGAGAAGTTTAAGTGAACTTTTTTTCTGGAAGTTTTTCTAGAAGTTTGTCATTCTGTCTGCGTATGAGCTAAAAAGAAATTAGATAAGGGCAAAGGAATGAAAAAAAAATGTGGGGACTTACAGCTGGCTGGTGATATGAGAACATCAAAGGAATCACCTTCCTTGTTCTTGCTGTTTTACTTGTTTCCCTTTACATTTCTGTCTGTCACACCTATGTAGCCACAGGCCAAAGGAAACAATAGTGCTGCAATAAGCATTACTTTTACTAAAAAGACCCAAGAATATTAAAAACACTCACACTCTCTTCATTGTAGTGAAGAAAGAACCTGGAAGCTACAGCTCTGCAGAAAGCTCAAGGGAGAAACTTACAACATCCAGTTGAACTATGGATAAAATCTCACTTTGTGTTCAGCGTCATCAGCTAAATCACATCTCTAACTCAGTCATGTATGTCTTGAATATCCAAGAAGGAAAAGGTAGTCTTTCTATGCACGGTGAAATTGGGTCATTGACTGCAGTCTGAATCAATGTGAAAGCATCGACTGGATGTCCTAACAGATGTAAAAAAAAAAGTTATGGGAGGTATTCTAATATAAACACACTGAATAAAAGTTTTCTCCATCAAAAAAGCAAACGATGCAGTGTGAACTGGGGTAGATTTGGCCTAGCAGTTAAAGCTCTGGACTGGTAAGTGTGAAGCATACAAAGGATAATATACAGTATAGGCCTATGCTATCATAACCAACCGAGCTCAGAGCTTAAATTGTCCTGGTGCCCAAGTTAAGTATGCAAACAAAAATCAGGTTACAGCATACACAAATGAAATAGAATGGAACTGCCAATAATTTTTTCACCATTTAATTGAAAGCATTTTCCATCAATCCACCCCCAATTTAACCCGATTGTGACCTTGAGCAAAGCACCTTACCCCAGGTTGCTCCAGTGGTACTGTCCCAGTAATAACTGTACTGTGAATGACTTGGGATGAAACTGTAAAGCAAATTACTAATTGCTTAGTAAAACTGAATATCATTGAGAAGTTATTCAAGTTTCATGAAAACATCACAATGTGCTCGTTGTGACACCTTGTTCACAGTACTAATTAGGATGCATCTCATTACATGCAGGATGCAAATGAAAGCACACACAGTTTGTATTACCAGCCATTACGAATGTTAGATTTAACCCTCCAATCCATGCATGCTGCATGTGGACAGATAATTTTTTAATAATGACATTGCATCCAAGCCAGCACGATTTTTACACTTTCAAATAATTCACTATGACTGTCCACATTCATGTCTTTTAGGTATTCCTATAGTTTACTTTCTATAATTGAGGATACATTGTCCACTGATTCTAAATAGTCTGATACAACTAGATACAGCTACAACTAGAATATATATTTTTAGACATATTTTGATATAAAATAATAATACTACAAAAAGGACCAAAATATATTGCTAGAATAAACACACACACACACAAAATCTATCTAAAAAAAAAACAAAACCCAAAATGTATTTTAAAACTGAAAATGTTATTTAGAAAATATGTAATTTAAATTATATATAGACAAAAATATATGTAAGGAATAACTGATGACGGGCCGTTGAATTATTAGACCCGAGGTCATGATGTGGCATTCAACAGTCCTGTAGTATAAATATTTATAAAATACATTAAAAGTAAATTAATAACATTTAATATATATATATATATATTTAGCACGGCTAAAGTAGCTCCAGACAGGTCTTGACAGCTTTACAGGGAGTTGACTTGTTAACTGAGGTTTGGGAGCAAGACCACGCCTCAACCAATCACCTAACTTTCTGAAACTTTCATATATCAGACTGCCTCATACCGTACTGTTTGTTTCTTTCTCTTGAACCCACCCTTCCCCTCCCTTTCTCAACCATTCAGCTATCCTTATCCTCTATTTCTCTCCCTTTCAGGTTGTATCGGGGAGGGGGAGGGGGAGGGGGGTCCTAATCATCTGGCCTAAATATACGAGAGATACCCCCAATGTCCATATCACTTCGCCAAATGATTTCCGCTAATTCAAAGGTCCTTACAGCCAACAACAGCAAAAGAAACAAAACCCACAACGACACTGACCAAGCAAATAAATACAGTAAACATGAATGAAAATAAATTTAATCCAATTTAATTTTCCATTTCCAAAATCAATTTAAGACTTACAGTATTCAGTGATTATATCTTTTTCACTTAAACGCTTCCAATACTGATACAATTTGTAATGGTATCTACTAAATTAATCATAATTTATAATAGTATTTTATTTTACAACACCTACAACCCTAAATCCATTACAGTAGAAAAATGTGAAACTCTAAAAGTAAAACTCTTTAAAAAAAGATCAGGAATTATGATATTCTTGTTCTGACAAATCATTCAAAGAAAAAAAAATGTATTTTAATAATTTTAATAATTCATGCATCACAGGGTTACATGGGGTCACATCACAGCAGCTACAGCAGCAAACACCTCAGGTATCACTCAATCATTCTTTCTCTCTCGTTACCAGAAAGGTGTTGGTCATTTCCCACCGGGGTGGGAAAGTAACCTTACGTCCCTAGCAGTTTCAACAACACCAGCTCCAAGAGGAAAAAGAACAGGCCTTTGATAACTACTCTGACATCTGTCATGAGAACAGGCAGTGGTATAGTACATAATCTTAAACAGGTCAACCTGCATAAACACAGGAAATGATTGCTTAGCATTTGCATGATAAACACAGTTTATTAACACAGGTCTGGATAGGAATTAAGACCAGATGTAGCCTTGTGCTTTGTCTCAGTCTAACGTTTGATATAAATGCACTCTGGCATTTCCGAGGCTTCCGGTTGAGTGTTCACAAGAGAGGGATGAAATGAGATTTAATAAGATTTGGAGTGTTCAGATCTCACTAACCCTCCTGCCATCTGCTTCCCCTGAACGCAGGCCTGCCGAACCCACATGACAGCACTGGACAAATACAAGAATGAATGCTCTTTTAATGAGTTGTGCCATGCTAACACACGTACTGACTGTAAACACAGACTCGTGTGCTTACAGTTGGCGTGTGTGATTAAGAATATTGTGCAATGTGTACATCAAACTTAAGAATCTGAGAGTGTGGAGACACAAACACAAGCTACAAATAGGTGGTATCAAATCAGCAGTTCATGTACTCTGTGTGAACTCACATATTTGTGTAATTCATTTAAGCTTTAATTACTGGGTTCAGCGCTGGGTTTCAGATGCATGGCCAGCCAAAGACCTTTCACTGACCATCTGATAAATATGGCATAAAAATGACAATACCAGACCTGATAGCTTTAATTTGATTGGTTGACCTGAGAGTCATGGTGCAAGGGTTCTTATCAGTCTGACAGAAATTAGCATTGTTTCTAAGCTGCCACAATTCATATTTCCAACTAGGGTTGATATTCAGATTATTTGTGATCATTATTTAATCTCAATATCACTTCTTAAAATACCAAGATTGACCTTTTACTATGACAGCATTTCCTACACTGCTTCTCAGCGGCATCGCTATGGCAAAAAAAGTAATATTTGACCATGTTTGAAGTCAGAATTGAATGTGATAAGATTAAAATGGCATTTACAATGAAATAATGACAGAAAAACACATCTTTCATTTGAGTTGTCATTGCAAACGGCATGCAACAACATAAAACATAACCAGTATAGTCAGATTTATGAACAAATTACTCATATAAACAGATTCTTCTTAGTTTAAGTTTAAAATATACAGCGCATCCAGAGTAGCCAGATTCTAATTCTTAAACAAATGCCTCATGAACTTATGTGTCTATGAGTTACCATATTTTCATTCAGAGCTTTTACTGTTTCGTGGGAGTATAACTGAGGTAATCATATATAAAGAGTTTATAAAAAAATCTTGTAAATTTTTATAACACTCAATATTAAGTTTACCTTAAACTTTAGTTTTAAAGTATTTATTTCAATAAAAAGATTTGAACTGCATAGTTTGGGCCCCGTTGTTAATTTTTAAGTTAAAAACTTTTTTTTTTTTATAATGTACCAAATTAGAAGGTTTATTTTATCATTTATAGTAATAGCAGAGATAAAGTAGACACTGTAAATGAAACATACACAAAATTAATTGGAATCAAATAAACTGAATCAAATTCTAATTGAAAGCAAGTGAATCGTAATTGCTATGAATCAGAAAATGTATATTGATACGCAGCTCTACTTTCTAAAAAGAATTATTCAGTGAAGTTGGAAAAGTTTGTGAAGTTCATGGCATTTGAGCTTTAATAATTAAGATAATTATGATGTTTAAGATACTTAACAGCAAGTAAACAAGATATTCTTGAGAGCATCTATTCCACTTTTATAACTTTTCCCACAAACCACAAGCTCACAGTTTTCCCATTTAGCAACAGAGCTGCTATTGATTTTATACTGTACAGTATTAAAACTAATTCCATCTAAATGCATTCAGTGTTCACAATTATGTACAAAATAAAACAATCATTGCTAATCTTCCATCACATCAGAATCTTTGTGCTGACCTCAATTGCATTGGCATAAATAATCACAAAGGGACTAGTCTTCATTAAAACCACTGCAGAGCTCAACAATGGCTCCTTGTGCTTGGAATAGTCTGTACAGACTGGCAGTCTCACAGTTTGATATGAAGCAAACATGGCAGTAGATGATTTCTCCCCCTCAAGTCATTCTGATGTGTCCAGTCTCCAGATGACATATTGATAAGGGGATGAAAATCTCTAAATCTGTCCAATTTCACTCTGACACCAGCTGCTGAGAGGGCTGTGCACTGTAAAGTCATTGGAGTCACTGGCGATTCAGTGGAGGAGATTTGGCAAACTTTTGGGGTTTTCACTTTTTGGTTTTTCAAATTTTTCAACCAAATTTGATAATTTTACTGTAAGACGGCATATACATTCAAACATGCCTCACAGACTTTTCAGCTCTTGGCTGGTTCTGAATTGCATTTGAAACCAAGACATGTCAAAGAAAAACATATTGGGATGCTGTACATGTTGTGTGTGTAGTGTTGTGTGCTGGGTCTGTTTGCAGTAAACACTATGATTTTGATAAAATACAGGGAAACCTTTTCACCAGTTTCCTCCCTCTCGACGCTTTGTTACACTGTTGCATAATTTTAACGCTGGTTCCATTTAAGCAAATTGTTTTCCCGAGACCGTAAAAACTTCCCCAAACCCCCACACTGCTGAGAGAGAGAGAAAGCGGGGGAGAAAGAAGGAGATTTCCCTCTGAAATAAGGGAAACACGAAGTAAACTCAAACTCAAAGCTGAAACCTAAATTAGAAGAAAAATATGGCAGAATATCAAAATTATGAGAATCAGACCACAGCCTCTGCACTTTTAGACACATTTTGGAAGACCAGAGTAGCTCTAAGTCTCCCAAAGCATAATCATGGACCGCCTACAGTTTGTTTACAGACCGTCTGATTCATATCCAACACAAAAATTGTGTTTTTCAAACTAGCAAGTTCTATTCTAATTGTCTGGCAGGAAGTATGTGAGGTTTGTGGCAAAAATAGTGGTAGCAAGTAAACAGAATATTCTCAACCACGACTGTACATTCCTGTACTGTATATATTCGGCTATCCGTTATACAATACTTCTTACTTTGGAATGGAGTGAAATTATTCTAAGCCTATATTTTTCACTATTTTTTACATTGTTATCCAAATACAGTTAGCGCCTTTTCTAAGCACAGGTCTATTACTGTGATATCATCAAGTGAACGGATTTAGGGCATAGTTTTACACAAAATCTAAATGCATATAGATTGCTGGGATTTATTTAGTATAATGTCCATTGATTTATTTAAATGAGATGCAAATATAGCAGGCTTATTGCTTGTATTTGCTGTCTGTACTCCAGTGCCACAGTTTTCTATCAAAGACAGTTCAGCTTTTGACATGCAATTACACACTAGTCTGCCTGCTAGGAAAGAGTGACACCAACACACAACAAGGTTGCAGGCAAACCCATACTGCAATGCTGCAGTTCTCTGCAGGGCTGCACGATTTGAGGGAAAATTGTGATTAATTGTGATTTTTCTGAAAAAATGTTGAAAAAATATTCTGAAAACTTTCATTTAGACGGAAAACCACAAGGAGCCCTTAAAGCTTCTCTTTATTGATAGACGTTGGTTGTCGCATTTTATATTCAAAAATGCATGTGAAAGCGACCCAAACTCAGATGCAAAGATGGAGTTTGTGTGGAGTAGCTTTTACTGTAAACCGAGCCACTCTAAGATGCTGACTTTCGATTTTATATCGAATAAACATGCAGCCCTATTTCTCTGTGATTGTGGCTAAAATAAAAATCTGAGCCAAATGTGAAACCTGTATATTTAAAATCTTAAGATATCACATATTTCTGCGCGAGAGGCAGAGCGCATATAATGTGATCATGCCAAAGCCTTTTTATCATTTTAACCCTGACTAATAAATGAATATTCCAGAGTCCCACAAACAGACGTTTCATCTGATGCCATTTGAATGCCATTTCCTGGTGGCCCTGATGACTTTGGCAGGTCAGACAGATGCACGACGTGGGCGCACGAGTCCCTACCGTATGTGTTTATCAGATTCTCACAAAGGCCTCTGGGGCAGGTTGCCATGCCGCTGATGCTGACATGTGGATGCGTGCTCGCTAAGTGAGATGGATGGGATCGGCACCCGCTCAAACAAAAGTCTCACTCTCCTGCACACACATGCGCAGACAGACACGCACCTTCCAACCTGTCACACACACTTCACCATGTCATCTATCTCGTGCTTATCCAGGCTCAACACACACACACACGTAACAGCGCCGTTACGGCTTTGTGTCCTGGTCAAAGAATTCCAAATGACTTCTGATTTTTCCCCCCACCCATCTCTTTCTCTGATTATTTTTTTCAGTCAGTGTCTATGCAGACTGGCCCTGTCACTTAACCTTTATTTCTCTCTCTTCGCCGTTCTCCGGAAAAATAAAGACAGAGGAGGGAGATGACATATCCACTCTGAGCCCTGAAGCTCTCTTTATCACTCTCTCTCTCTCGCCGACAGACAGTCAAATCAGTTTAAACAATCACAGTAAGACACTGGGTCAGATGAAACAGGGGTGTCTTTCTGTAATGCATGAAAAAGACATTTATTGTAATGTAGCATCTGTGGGTCAAAACTAATTTTTCAGTTCAAGGTACAGGTTATGGCTTATTCCCAGAATGGCATTTATCTAAACACCATCGGGCCCTTTGGTGTAGCAGGCATCTATTAGCCTTTAATAATATGTCACATATAAATGCTAATTATTCGACAGTTGGTGTCGCTCTTTGAATATGTTTAGTTTGTATCACTCCACTTCTCTGTTTGCAAGTTCAGGACAGGTTAGTCTGTGCATTAGTGGTGGGGATTTTTCAGTGCATTACCCGTGGTGGCAGAACATTCATTCTAGTTGAGTACAATCTGTACATTCATCATGTTTCCATAGTCATGTGACCTGCCAGTGTCAGTTGTGTCCAAGTGTGCCGCACATGACCTGAAAAGTGAAGCCAAAACATATAAATCGCCATCTGGTGGCTGGCTGCAGTATAGGTCATAAACCCCGCCCTCTCCATGTAAGCGAATGGGACAAGAGCCAAACAAAATTCAAATGACACGTTATATAAATTTTCCCAAAGATGGTTTCCATTATTTTATTTAGTTATTACCATGCTAGTGTATGTTCAAGTGTTCGTTTTTCTAATAAGTTTGCTTTTAGTTAGTTATTTGATGCTATAAAAAATGGGGTGTCGTGTCATGATTGTGTGCTTGCGATTGGGTCTTTGATACTATTGTGCAGACTTGGGCTTCAAATGAATCACAACTGTGCAAACTAATTTTTGCAAGATGACAATGGCCATACTGAGACGTTTTGGCTTCACTTTTCTATGATGGAAGGAAGTGGAGACACATCGTCCATATTTTTTACAGTCTATTGTCGTGTCGCTCCACTGGCATTAACAAATCCTCTCCCGTGGCCTCATGGGATAGTAAAGTGTCCATCAGATGCACTTCTCAGAATCTCAACAGAAGCAGTAGGTCACCTGGGTAGTTGTAGCCTACTGTTTTATGAACACTGAATTCAGACATACTACTCTACGTACTCTTTTTACACCGACTATGTAGCAGAAAGTGTGCGATTTTGGATGCAGCCACTGACTTAATAGTGAGTCAATGATTCATTCAATCAACGATTCGTTCAAAATTTGGTTCATTAGGAACGCAACACCACTACTAAGTGGCCGTTAACACAGAAAGTGTTTTTGCATTCCATTGCACTGCTTTTCCATTGTTTTTCTTTGACCATTGCGTTAGCGTCTTGTACATGAAACGTCTCGGTTACTTGTGTAACCCTTGTTCCCTGAAGGAGGGAACGGAGACGTTAAGTCCCGTCGCCACAGTTGCTGTACCACCGCTGTACGGCCGGGGCGCAAGTCTCGGCTCCTCAGCGAAAAACGACACCGAGCAGGTCCGGTGTTACTGCCTACCTGAGGCGAGTACACGAGAGGACACGGGCTCTACACGGAGCTTATAGAATCTCGCAAACGTGTTAGGCGTCGCCCAGCCGGCAGCTCTACAGATGTCTGCTATCGAGGCGCCCCGCGCCAATGCCCAAAAAGATGCCACTCCTCTCGTAGAGTGTGCTCTCACACCGAGGGGGCATGGTAAACGCTGGGCCTGGTATGCTAAGACTATAGCCTCCACTAACCAGAGGGCAAGTCTCTGTTTGGAGCCATCCACCTGAGCTCCGCACAAGATGCTGGACCCTGCCCTGTACGAGGATCCAGCACACTCGTCCGGGAACACCAGGTGGTGCGATGTGCTAGAGGAATGAGAGGCCCCCGGAGATGTACTCGACGGGGAAGCTCTCACCGTGATCCTCAGATCTCCCTGACCATAAACCGAAGTAACCCTCCGAAAACCGGAGGAGCTAGAATGGGGCATGGCAAGGGGGATACCCCCCCCGTTTAACGAGGAGGTATCTAGACCGCAACACCGCGATGGTCATGTTCCCGCACTGAGAACATGACTCATCCATGAGCGCTGCTTCAGCGTGCCGAAAGCCCAAGCACGAGAAACAGCGATAGTTGGGCTCTCGGGCGAGATCCCAATTGGTCAGTCACAACTGACGTAACGTCGAACATGACTGACTGAAAGGGAACAGCATTCTAAAAATATGGCACTTAAGTTCTACTTGTAAAAAACACATCTCTGGACCGTGCAGGGTGCATTTTTTCCATTCATGTTTTACAATGCAAAAAAGCATTCTGTGTGAATGTAGCATTGTCTGGACCTTTTTTCTGTTGACAAAGCAAAACTAGACAAAGTAACTGGTAGTATTACTTCTAATATTAAAAAGTTTGTTTATTGAACTGTTGTATGAAAGTAACATCACACTTGCAATTGTGCTGTTGGTCAGATCATTCAAAACAACAAGCATGACTAATTACATAAAAATAGCTGAACATTAATAACAAGCCAAATATTTAATTATAAGGAAATGAGGGGAGAAACAGAAAATGTATATATTCAATTTTTGTGATTTTTGTGATTTTTTCCATATGAATTCAAATGCTTATTTTTGTTTATTAAAACAAAAGCGTTGCAGTTTAACAAATTGCTGTGGGAGAAGTCATCTTTATTAATGATGTTGTTACAACACTGTGGCCAGAAGTAATAGTCTCATACATTTTCAACTAAATTAAGAGATTTTGGAAAAAGGATTTTGGAAAAAAAAGAAAAGAAAAGAAAAAAGACTTGTTACATAAATCATGAACTTAATGAACCAGTGTTAGATTCAATTGAAATGAGGACTTGTGCATTTATTATGGTAATAGTATAGAAGATACATTTAAGGAGAATCTCTTAACTGCGATAATCAGAGTCAACCCATGAGTGAGTGAGTTATGCACTACAGGGAAGGATAAATAATTATGATATTTACATATTATGGGCTGTATGACATATAAATGGTAAGCCTAATGCTGTATGTAATTACATTTGATGCCTTGTGTCATCAATATAACGATATACAGATACAAGACAACATTGTCGGAAATATAATATCTCTCTGCATCCTTGTGTGGGTTTGACCATATTGACATTAAGACAACAATGTTAAAATGTGATTTCTCTTTGTAATTCTATTTTGTAAAATTACAGCAAGTAATAAAGTGTGTCGTTAAATGAACGAGCACAGGGTGTATTTGGCTTCAGAGTTAGTAGCAAACTCTTCCGATGCTTCCATTAACAAGCGATGCAAATAATATCAAGCAAAGTAACAACAAATCTTTACGTGGCCTGTGGAAGGGATCAATAAATTGTGCTTACATAAAAACAAAACTATACACAAGGCTATTTCTTTCCAAGAATGCATCACTTTACAATCCATCACAAAATGGCCACTATAGGTGCTACTTTACATGCATTTGCACATCAAAGCTATGCAAATCACCCATTAACACCCAGTATTTGTTAGCTTTACTGAAAAAGCTATGGAAAACAAGCGATTCAGAGCTTAAACAGAGCTTCTACTGACCTAAATTCAGTTCATGAGCATTGTGTGTGCAAAGTGCACGCTTAAAGAAATTACTTATGCAATCATTGAGATGTGTATTATTAAAGGGGTCATATGATGCTTTTTTAAAGATAATTATTTTGTGTATTTGGTGTAACAGAATATGTTGACATGCTTTAATGTTCAAAAAACACATTATTTTTCAAATACTGTACATTATTGTAGGTCCTCTATGCCTCGCCTCTCTCAAACGCTTCATTTTCTACAAAGTCCCTCCTTCCGACAAGCGCAGTCTGCTCTGATTGGCCAGCTGACCCAGTGCATTGTGATTGGCCGAACACCGCAAGCACTGGTCGGAAATGTAACGCCCCTTACCATAATCGCGAGCTTCATCTTTCAAAATAAATGTAAAGACAGTAAATAATGTCATTAGTTTTACCATC
>NW_015555725.1:269035-274464 GCF_001515605.1 Sinocyclocheilus anshuiensis
ACAATCAGCTTGTAACACTCCAAAGAGAAAGGAAAACTTGAAATCGCATCATATGACCCCTTTAATAAAATATAGTGAAATTCTGTGCAAAAAGCTGTGCACAATAAAACTGGCCTTTAACCTCTTGAGACCCGGCAAAACATTTTAGGAAAAAATGTGTATTTTTTCATGTCATTACATTCTCAATTCCAGTCCTCGTGTAACCCCGCTCTGCACATTTTGTATGTTTCTCTTATTGCTTCAGACGTTTGTTATATTTGACTGCAAGTGCCCTGCGAAGTGGACATTACCGGATATTCCTCCATGATTCCAGTTTGAAGGGAGCGTATATGTTCCATACAAAGGGGTAAGTTTCGTATGTGTGTGAAGACGCTACAGGCAGCGGCGCAGCGCAAATCTGTAAATGAATATTCCGAGGTGAAGTAAACTTGAAAGGATTTCCCCTGCTTAGGGAGTAGGGAGCAATGGACACTGTGTAGGGACCATGTCAATCGGAACACAGTTCATGCACGGAGCTCTTCTAACGAGATGATGATCTGAATCAGGTGTGTTAACAAAGAGAGACATGCAAAAAATGCAGTGCGGGGATACGCGAGGACTGGAATTGAGAACCGGTGGTTTAGAGCATTAAACAAAATGTTTTTAAAAAAGTAAAAATGATATTTCATTCATAACTTTGTATAAAGATCATTCTCAACTATGTTATAACAGAATGATTTGATATACCATTTTTCTTTATGCAAAATGTGTGTAAAATGGCCATAAACAGGTTTTCTCATTATATATATAAATTTAATGTAATAATGTCCCAGCTTTTCATTTTTTCCTTTTTAATAAGCAGTTTCACATACTCCATATTATACGTCACAATATGAAAGAGAAGATCTGTCGCTCCTTACATTTCATTGTGATTTTAAAGGGATAGTCCACCCAAAATGAAAATTCTGTCATCATTTACTCACCCCATGTTGTTTCCAAACCTGTATGACTCTCTTATTTCAGTGGAATATAAAAGATATTCAAAAGATATATTTCATTTTCATTGACATCCACTATATGGACAAACATACAATGCATGTCAATGGGAACCAAAACTATTTAGTTATAATAACATTCTTCATAATTGGGGGTTCGGTGCCTTGCTCAAGGGCACCTCAGTCGTGGTATTGAAGGTGGGAGAGAGTGCTGTACCATTCACTCCCCCCACCTACAATCCCTGCCAGTACGAGACTTGAAACTGCAACCTTTGGGTTATGAGTCCGACTCTCTAACCATTAGGCCATCTCAACACCAAGCCATTGTGATATATTTCTCTATATTATACATTGTATAGTATTGCTTAGATACACTTGTATGTACCTCATTTTGGATCAGACACATAGAATTGAATTGAGAATTCCATTTCAGTTCTTGAATTTGAATTTGTGCATCAAACAGGATGCACAATTGTTTTTTTAATTTAATGCAGTAGAATTTAAGTGAAGTACAATTCCAAGAAAATCATATAACTGTATTTGAAAATTGTAAAAAGATTTGATAGACAGATAGACAGACAGACTTACTTTGAACTTCTGTATGTTAGTTCTTTTGTTGTTCTGTTTTACTGAGCTCTGATGAGATTACTAAATAGTCAATACACCTTTAGTTTTTGTTTTTTTTTAATTGTCCATAATTTTACTGTGTACTCAAGCTGTAAATACCAATTTACTGTGTGTACACAACTGTTAAGAGGGAGGTTTCATCCTTCAACATGGTACAATAAAGCCAGTGTGGCACAGCCATAAAATAATCGATTTCAAAAGAAACAGCTATGAAAATAGGTCATAACCAATTCATCCATCACATTCACAGTCAGTCATGAATTACTTGGAGAGATAAATTATACATACAAAAAATATTTAAAAATAACTTCACATACAGTATTTTACTTAAAGATGACACACTATATTGCAAGACTCTTTCAGATTCTCAATTTAAAACTTAACATTGTGATGATGATGATGACGATGTGTTACACTCTGTACTGCCAACTGACCTGCTATTTCCTGTTTTGTAACTCACTGACTCGCTCTGACATGTAAAACTGAGCCAAAGAGTCTTCATTAATAAATTCATGTTGTATTTACCTGATGAATCCAACCATCACTTTGAATTTGTACCAGTTGCATCGGAGCCCTTTTGAGCCGCGCGCTGTGACAGTTGAAAGGAAATGCACTTTCAAAGGCATCTGGATCCAGCGATCAGCATTTACCGCTGAAGAATGACAGTAACTCCCAGCAGATGGCTCTAATTATTTATTGCCCTGAGCCAGGGCCGTTTCTAGGCATAGGCGAGCTAGGCGGTCGCCTAGGGCGCCACCAGCTGAAGGGGCGCCAATGAGCGCACGTACTGGCACTTTTAGCAGGGTTGTGATAAAGAGTGGCACGGTCACCCTGAAATATGACTGCCGCCCCCAGTAAATAAAGTGCACAAAATCAGTATTTTGTTTAGGCAGTATTTGTGGCACTTTGAAACGGCCCTGCTCTGAGCTCAAGCTGAGATTCATAATTGATAAAAAGTTGCTCCTCTAGGTCCAAACCTTTAAGTCAAAACATAAAACGCACATACAATCTCACATCTGGACCCATCACATCTCACATCTATTATAGCACTGGATAAAAGGCACTGTATGTTGTCCTTCCACTTTATTAGATCACACACAATCCCACATAGACTCTTTAAACACTTATAGCCTCCAAATGCATCCAAATTGCTAGATCAAGAGGTTAGTGGTAAAGTAATGCAATGCAGCCTCTTGGCTTTCAGCTCATACTGAAATTATAGGTATTTTCCAAGCTCTTACTGATTAATGAGGACATTATCAAGGTCAGTATCGAATCTAGCAGCAGGAGAGTGCGGTGAGAGCCTAGACACTGAGCTGTCAGCCTAGTGCCGCTAGTGCATGTGTGATAGCATCGTTAGCTTGACCACCTGCTGCTCCGATGCAGGATCACATTGGCAACAGGTTGTTTCCATAAAGAGCGGGGCTTGAATTCGGCATGGAGTGGACCAAAGCAGAGTGGTAATTTGTTAGGATTTGCCTGTGGAGCACAGAGGCCTAGAACGGCCTGCTCAAAGGAGGGAATGGCAAACGATGTCGTTTTAATTCATAAAGAGGCAATCTTTGATAAATTTCAGCATGCAAAGGCTTGGCTTTAGGACTCAGAGCATTAAAGGGACGGTTCTTTCAAAACTGAAAATCCTCTCATCGCCAAAAACGTATGGCTTTTTTTCTTCTGTAAAACACAAAATAAGACTTTTTGAAGAATGTTTCAGTTGTTTTTTTCCATATTATAAAAGTCAATGTGTCTAAAACTTTAAATGACACAAGGATGAATAAATAACAGAATTAATATGTAATATTGATTCATATTAATACTACTAATTACTTTTGTAATAAAGTAACCAGAACAGTAACGTGATTACTTTTAAAAGGAGTAATCAGTAATCAGTAATTTGATTACATTTTCAGAGTAACTTGCCCAACACTGCTTATCGGCTAGTTTGTTTTGAGTATATAAAACTTAAATCTAGAAATTAATAACACGTAACACAATAAAGTTATTACATTTATGTTTTGACTGCACATAACCAGCAGAATGGCACTCACAGAAGTTGCATTAATGACGTAAAAGAGAGAACATGTTCAAAAAGACATTCGTTTCATCTCCTTAAAGCGTCAAGCAGGTGCGCATGAACCCTCAAGCCCTCGGCAATTTCTCAACCAAATCTAATTTAGTGCAGTTTTTTTTCTTTCTTCCCTTTCTCTTGCAAACATGAAAGAGTACCTGAGCTTGCAAGGTGCTTCTAGAGAGGCCAGGATGTTAATTAAGTCTTTATCTGAAACTTTTGTTAATTTTAATAGTTTTAGGAATGTGGCTAACGTGGAGGCGGGTGGCAGGTGTAATTTCACGGATTAGGCGCGTTATGAAGGCTGCCTCTCTCCGACCCTGCGGCGCTCCCCATTCCGCTTTGAAGATAACTTTACCCATTATCACAACAATGGCACACGGGATGCAATGTAATTCATGCAGAGCCAGCGAACATGAGGATACCACCACTTACACTTCTGGGGAATTCAAAGAGAGTGAGGGAAAAATAACAGGAGCAACTGAATGAATTTGTTTTTTTTTTCGTCCGACCTCTGATGCACACATATCCCGATGTACTTTGGTTTCCCGGGTGGTGCACACCTTCTGCACATGCATCTCTAAGATACGCTTTATCCGTTTGCCTGCCTTCCTCCCACTCATCTCACATCTCTCTCCCGCTCTCTCTCTTGTACACGGTGATGACAGGCCTTTCAGACTGCAGGAAATGGTTTGGCTTTGAAGTGGAATTGGAGCCTGTGGAACAGTCTCGAGTCTTGATTAATATGAGGAGAGGGTAAAAAGAGAGAGAGAGAGAGAGAGAGAGAGAGATTGGGGAAGATGATGACCCTGCCCTCTTAGGTGGATAAATAAACCTGGGGAAGATGAGAGAGGAGCAGTGTCGAGGAGGCTCATGGACTGACAGACAATATACGGAGAGACACACAGAGAAACACAGAGGTCTAATAGTCCATTTCTGTCTCTACAAAATATAAAATCACTGTGATGCCACACAAAGAGCAACCATGCTTCTTGGTTTTTCAGAAAAGTAGCTTTTTGTGTTGGCTTGGAGCAGCACTATAATGCTAATGATCTGTAAAGAAAGTTACTGTTAATAAAATAATGTTACTGCATTCAAAATAAATCCATATAAAAGCTTTTTAATCATCCCATTAAATCTTCACATGGTCACATCGATTGTACTTCAGAAATGAAAAACAGCCATTTGTCATCAAAGTCACAAAAACACAGACACACAAACAGACATTCATACAGATATGCATACATACATACTTGAATTACTGTAAATGTACCTACATGATAAATTATGTATAATATATAATAAAGTTATATAAATAATACATACATATTATTTATAAAGATAAATACAAAATTAATAACAATGTTTTATATTTAATATATATTTACTAATATTGTGTACATGTATATTTCATTTTGTATTAAAATATAAATTGTTTCATTCATATTAATATTATACAATGTTTTATTTATTTCCATTTACAGTAATTCCAATTCTTTCTTTCCATTTTGACAAAACCTGTCAGATCTAAGTATTATTATGTTTTTTGTTTAAGTTATTGTTTAACATGATTCTTTTTTATTATTATTATTTTGGAACAAATGAGGTCTCTGTTTAAGAACGCCGGCTCGCAGCTGCAGGTTCCACTGCTTTAGAGCACCGCATATGCACGCGCATATACAGTGGTGGGAAAAAGTGTTGGCCCCCTTCCTGATTTCTTATTTTTTTGCATGTTTGTCACACTTTAATGTTTCAGATCA
>NW_015555725.1:274485-293336 GCF_001515605.1 Sinocyclocheilus anshuiensis
CTACACCACGTTATGTACGAGAAGCTGCAAAAGACACAGGTGCAAGTGGAATGTACAAAACATGGTGACATTAATGTTTAAGTAAATATAATGGGCGATATATTGCGTCAACAAAAATTATTGAGGTCATGTACATATATTGCGCGATAAGTCGATATATTGATTATTGCGACAGGCCTAGATACAAGAAGTGCAAACATGCACACGCGCACACACGCGCACACACACACACACACACACACACACACACAAAGCAAACAGACACTAACAGAGGTGTATATACCACTATATGTACCCACCTATTTGATCACTTCCTACCTTGTATATTATACACATCCACATCTGCTACAACACACACACACACACACACACACACACACACAAATGCACCCTGACATTACAACAACAGGAAATGTAGTTTGTTCAAATCATCTCACAGAAAAAATTACCCCCCTACTCTAGCAGGTACAATAAACAATTTTCAACTTCTGGGTTGATTGTGTCAGAAAATGTGAGGAATTAAATTAAATATAATAAAATGTGCTACAAAGGTGAATCTCAACATGTCTGGAGATAAAATGAAAGATTTTTTTTTTTTTTGCAATGACAATAAAGCCTTTATTTTCCCATTAGAACATATGGTTCTGTGCATCAGATTCCAATACATCTTTATTGTCCTAAATAATACTAAAATTCTTCATTATGTGACAGGTTTTTTTCTTCTTTAAAATTTTCAGGTGAAATATTTTCTTAAAGTTTTTAATGATATTCTCTACATTCTTTCAGAAAGCAGAAAGCATTAATAAAATTAAGTAAAAAAAAAAAAAACTCACACGTATATAACTTGAAATACTATGTAAAGCTGCCTGCACAGATATCGCACAGCCCTGCTAACAACCACAACATGAAAAACTAAAACAGCATCAGTCTAACCTGACACCCAACTCTCTTCCTGTCTGTCATATTATTGTATGAGTTACTGAGATTTTGACAATGATCACCTGGGAGTGATGGATGCGCTGGTCCTGTGTGATCTGCTGTATCCTATGGAGAATATGCATAAGGGTGGAGGACATGTTTCCGATGCCAGAATCAATGACCTGCCCATTCATCACACTGCATTTAATAGAGGTGAAGAAGACTCATCTATCAGCAAGAGAAGTCGAATTCATCGAGGCAACTTTTACAAAGCGTCTTATTCTAACGCCCCTCCTCTCTACGCTTGTCTCCTCTCTCCTTGAAGATAAATGCTTTCTGAACCAATTTGCAAGAAATTTGTACCTTACATTTGAGTTCTGCTCCCTCCATAAAAGACACAGGTACAAGTGCTGTAAAACTTAATTCTGACTTGGCACGGCCAATTTTTCTTCCGAAGCTGATAAAAAGAGCGAAAAAGACACAATGGGGGGAGAAAAAGCACATGGGGAACAAGGAGCGGGGCATACAGAGAAAAACAGTCTTATCTTTCTTTTTTCCTATCCTCCGCCCATGTGCTTCTGAGGATGCGACTCTCACCTTAATGTAGACAAAGGAGGGCAGGGTTGTTATCGTCATGGAGACAGGTGCTTCCGAAGAACTGAGTAATAGCTGCCTCGCTCACCTCTTGACAGCAAATCTGATAAAGTGGGAACATGATGGTATCATGTATGTGTATTAGATACGGAAATATGATGGAATCATCAGTATTCTCGCAGATGTACCCGCTGTACCTTACCTCAGGTGATATGGAGGAATAGAAAAGCCTTTTAGTGCAAGATTACCATCACTTTATGTATAAATCTTTGAGCTTGCATGTGAAACAAAGAAACGGAGCAAAAACGTGTGTGAAAATCGGCACTCTATCAGTCAGGTTTATAAAGAATTCATTCTAATACATTATTAATAACTGCTGTTTCAGAACTGATGAAATTATGCACAGATTGCATTCCTAAATCTTTGTCTGTGCGATAAGATAATGGCTCTACATCCGAGAAGAACTATTCAGAACAATGAAGTGCTGTGTAAAAAGAAATTATAGGCTGTCAATGCAACAATAATGGAAAAATTCTCAAATCTTTTTAAATGACCCCCAACATTGACTTTAAATGTATGTTAAAAATCAAATTTAAATTCTTAAAGCACTTATTGTGAATGATTCATCAGTGCATGTTTAAAAAAAAAATAATAATAAAAATACAATTTTGCTTTTATTTTGCTTTTAAATCAAACTGTAATCTCACTCATCCTGAGCCAATAGCTACACTCTTAAAAATAAAGGTGCTTCAAAAGGTTCTTCAAGCGATGCCATAGAAGAACCCTTTTTGGTTCCACAAATAACCATTCAGTCAAAGGTTCTTTAAAGAACCATCTCTTTCTTACCTTTTTATAATCTGAAGAACCTTCTTTCGCCACAAAGAACCTTTTGTGAAACAGAAAGGTTCTTCAGATGTTAAAGGTTCTTTATGGAACCATTTAGACAAAAAGGTTCTTCTATGGCATCGCTTGAAGAACCTTTTGAAGCACCTTTATTTTTAAGAGTGTACTTAGGCTCCATTCTGGTATTTAACATCCACTTTTCAGCATTCAAATAATTACCAAAGGTTAAAATAAAGCCCTGCCCTACAATTTTGTCTTGTTAAATATCCAGTTTCAAAGAGAAATGTCACATTACAGAAGCAAAATGGGTTGCAAACAGCAATTCATGTTGACTTTAACATTAATTGAGAGAGAGAGAGAATAAGGGAGGAGGGGGGAATTCATTTATTCAGCAAAACATTTTTGGCTTAGCCCCAGAATGAAAACTCAATTATACTAAATCAAATTATTAAACTAAAAAGACCAACATTTAAGACATTGGACAGCGATTACAGCATGGCATTGCAATGCTTTCCGTCTCTAATACTAAGCAGGTGAGTACTATCAACTGCCCTGTTCTAAGAAAAGGCCTCTATAAAACTCTATGAACATTGCTTTGACACAGAAACCGGCTTCAAAAGAACAACCTATAAGGGGTCAAAGACTGCTATGTGGACAAGAACCCTGCATGTCAGTCTATTTATACCAAAGGTTTCTCGTTGAAAGTACCGGCCATATCGCTATAAAGGTACAAATGGGCAACTTCGATATCCACAGAGTGAAATGCAGGGCTCCTGCTCAAGAGCCTGTTGGAAAAGTAAACACAAGATGCACTATAAAAAAGAAAAACACAATATTACATGTTATTTCTCTTCTTGACCTCATGGCCATCTAAAAACTACATGCAATTTATCAGCACTTTCCACTCTTGTTTTTTAAACCACCACAAAGATTTTCAACTGAAATCAAACACAATGGAAAAACTCCAATAGCTGAAGTAAAATCTTAAAATCATAAAATCTTGCCATGAAAGCGGTCTGCTCACTTTGCATATAAATAAAATACTTATAATATTTACATTTACGTTTAATCATTTAGCAGACGCTTTTATCCAAAGCGACTTACAAATGAGGAGAACAATAGAAGCAATCAGACCAACAAGAGAGCAACGAGATTTTTAATGAATTAGAAAAAACGAATAGAATAGAACACAATAGAATAGAATATAATAGAATAGAATAGAATAGAATAGAATAGAATAGAATAGAATTAATTGGTCAGGTGCTGATTTTATAAGAATTTTTAATTAATTAGAAAAAACGAATAGAATAGAACAGAATAGAATAGAATAGAATAGAATAGAATTAATTGGTCAGGTGCTGATTTTATAAGAAACTGATATACATTGAACAAACATGAAATTTTAAACAACAGAAAACTGATGCCTCTATTATGTGCACATACAGTGGGTACGGAAAGTATTCAGACCCCCTTAAATTTTTGTATACTCGTTTATCATGCCTACAACGATTCTTGGTATCCTTAATCTTAAGAGTGAATGAGTGAGAATAAATGAAAGAGCAAGAGAGAGAGAACATAACATGAAACAGTTTACATAATACATAAATATTATTTTTAAATATAATTTTATAATAGAACTAAAAAAATAATGATAATGTTTTATACTTATTTTACTACATTTATTTATATTTATAAATACTGTGGACATGATAAATAAATATAAAAGTAAATAGTGTGTACATAAATGTATGTCAATTAAAATTTTGTAAAAAGTAAAAATGTAAATTAAATATTTTATACATTTTACTCATATATTTATATATTATGTTAGCATATATTTCTACATCTGAATTGCTTTAATTAAATTCTGTTTGCCATTGGAATCCAGAATGACCGACCACTATTACTAAGACCTTGTTTTGCTGCCAAATTCAATCTAGTGTCAGACATAAAATAGTTTGGGACCTCGTACATTGGCTCCGGGCTTGAATCGGTTTTTTTAAACTTTCTTTTTGGTTGGCACAGACCTGAGAAAGTGTTCAACTGACAAACCATTTTCTGAGAATTCTCAGAAGAGGAAAATTTCTTCTCTTTCAACAACTTCTTCCATCTAAATGTAAATGCTGAAAAAAATCATCATAATAGCATTCCAGAAGGATCTTTTCTGCTGCGTTCTCACTCGACTCGAAAAGAGAAAGTTGCAGTTTGTTCAAATGAGTTGAGTGTTTATTGAGTATGTGATGGGTGAAGTGAGAGATTCCTAAAATACACACTGTGTGGGTGCAATAACATATTTCACACAATTAATGTAATTGTGTTAATTAGCAGAATCATAACAGAGTTTCACTGCACACACCATGTTCTTTAGAGGTGATAACGAGTGCACACCCATTCAAATGCTAGATTCATATGCATATGTTTATGCACACAGCACATCTGTCATCATCTGGGTAATGACAATCTGTTTCAAAGTCATTATGACATCTGGCATCTGGGTTAAACACTTGATGAGGTCAAATTCATTTAACCTTATTGATCACACTTAGATTATCCCATGCCTTTATAAACCAATACACTCTGGTCGGCCAACATCACCCGCAGCCAAACATTTGACACAGATTTATGACCTGGGGTTGAACACATATCAGCAATCCTCAATAAACTCCAACCAAAAGCACGACTAATTATGTGGAAAAACTGAGCATTCAGATATGAAACAGTCGGGCTTCATGCAGACAGCTGGAATTAGCTATGTTTAATATTCTGGGCTGAGCTCCATAGAGCTCTGGCTTTTATTGACACGCTTGATTCTCTTTGTTCAGCAAAGTCTATCTTGTCGAGAACAAACCTGTTTCAAAGATACGGTGTCAACGTACAATGTGCAGAACAAACCAAATTCCAGGAACTTGAGGAGGCGAAGAAAATGTTCTTAAACTCAAAAGAAAGACTTCAGGATATGTCAGTGCTTCTGCTTCACATTTGAAGCTATTTTCTTTCTTTCTTTAGTAAAATCTTGGTCCGTCATGTACATTTAAAAAGGTACTTTTAAGTGACACACCTACTCACCTACAGGAATCTTAACATGCTACAGACAGAGACTTACGCTTAGTATTTTAACATAAAAAAATTACACACTTCACTTTTAAAATCTCTATTTACCTACTACCCCAAATTTAATATGCAAAAAAGCTGTAAGACACACTGAAAAATTGTTGACCAACAATACCCACTTCACGTGATCTACAAAAAAAGGCAAGACCTCAAATAAACTATTGTACGTCACTGAATTAGTTGAACTACATTAGGTTACATTAGATTAGAGTAGGAGACCTCCATCATGTAGAAATGACATTAGTACAACTAGTGTTCATTAAGCGTGAAGTTAAAAAGGCTGTTTTGTAGATATGAAGGTTTCTCATTTACACATAAGGACAACTAATTTCTACTATCTAGACAAAAACACTGAATACAAATCAGTGTGGGGAGACATTCTCTAAACAAACTCTATGCACAAACCCCATTCGCACTTTCTTTATTTGTTGAGGTCTACACTGGGTAAAGAATGTCCACCCACTCAGTAAAATGCACAAAGTACCACAACTGAGCAAAACACACAAGCTATCAGTGAGACAGCAAGCAAATCCATAGGGAGTCACATCTACTTTCACTTCAAGTCCAATAGATCTATTATGGGAAAATGCTGAATTTCTGCTCCTGTGCTTAATCGTATGGGCAAAAATGTATGTACTCTAGTCCTCTAGACAGGAAGTCACCCAAAGGTGGTGGAAAATGCATTTCTATAAAACCAGTTTCTGTCTCGAAAACTTTATGATACAAATGACCTTTTCATACACAAAAGACTGCCATTGTGTTTATCATGTTTAAAATGTATGTAATATAAATGGACATTTTCATGAACAATGTACTATCATTCATGCCCCTGCAAACACAGGTTACCCTCTCCATCACCCGATCTTTGCTGCTCCATTATACATACCTATACATGTGAAAATTTGCTGCTCAATCCATTGCAACAAATCTTAGGCCAGTGGTTCTCAATGTTTTTTTAGTGATTTCTCCCTATGAAAATAGAAAATCACCCACCATGCTAAAAATGATGAATGACGAAAAAAATTTTTATTTAGCTGACATTATATATTAGTTGTGTTTTAAGTATTTTAAGAAAAATTATTATTATTTCCAGATAAATAACAAAAAAAGAGACATTTTAATTATAAAAACAAATATTCCATAATAAATAAAAAAAGAATACAAAATGAAAGGATAAATTACAATTATAAATCTTGTAATTTTCTCACCCTCAAAGGGTTATTATAATACACTAAAACTAGAACCAAAAAGTGTTACTTGGAATAAAAAAAAACCCTACATTTAACTAGATGAAATATTATATATATTAAATTAAAATTAAATTATAATGTGAAATGTCCCATTGGAATTTAGTAAAAAATGCAGAAAGAAAGAAATACACAACAAATTTACTAAAACTTTAACTAGAATTAAAATGAAAACAGAAAATATTTATTAAAAACTGATTGAAAATATTAATAGGAATCTAAAAAAGTATAGTACACTGTATAAGAAGGCAGCAAAGAATAAAAAAGTACATGCAAAACTATGGTTCTTGCGCATGCTGTCAACGTGGTTGTAGATTTGAATGTGTGAAAGTGAACGCATGCCCTCCACACTTTAAAGGGGTCATATGATGCGATTTCAAGTTTTCCTTTCTCTTTGGAGTGTTACAAGCTGATTGTGCATATGACCCCTTTAAGAAATGCTATTTTAGGCCATATAATCCAAAAATTCATCAGCAGTCTTTTTCAAATTCATCTTATACATAATCAATACTTTGCAAAGATTTACTTTATGTAAATTGCTGAGTCTTAAGAGGGCATCAGGAAGGAAGAAAAAAGGTCAGGTCACTGCCAAAGACATCTGTTTAGTCGCCAATACTGTTAGCCTTTCTGTACTGTAAATGGATCCCAATTAATGCACAGTGGGCCTAATACATATTACATCAATTCCTCTCTCTCTTTCTCTGGCAGGAGGCCTATCTCGTCCTGCTAGTCTATGCTGAACCATAGTTGTTCTGATGAGCAACCTCACCACCTCCCTCCACGTTCCCGGCTGCCAAATCAGACTAACATCCCTTTTCAGACAGCAGGAAACAGGGAGGAAAGGAAAGGCTGAGCTCCCTCCACCTCCCCTTCCCTTCTGCCAAATCTAAAATCAATAAACTGTTTCTTTCCCTGCACAACTCGCTGAATCCATAAAAAAGAGTGAGAATATTGTATAAAGATGACGAGAGGGATTCAGATGCATGCCCTCACTCCATTTCTACAGCCTGCCCGGCTTCCGTTCGACACGGGGAATGAAGAGTGTTTGGATTCATGTGCTGTGATTGTATTGAGGTTGTGCAGGTGTTCTGACTTGGCCTCCTGCTCGGGAGGTGCATCACAACCAATATAGATGCTGCACTTCAGATATACAACTCAGTCAGGATGCTGACCAAACCAGCAGCGTGTGGTCCAGGAAAATCAAGAAACTTCAAAATGACAGGCAAATTGAGTCAATACACTCACTGTGAGTGAAGAAGACACAAGCTTCGCAATTCGCAATATGTGTAGGGCCAAAGTAAACCGTGCAGGAACCACGGGGCTCAATTAACATGAGCTTAACTAACACTTGTCTGGGACCAGTAGATTTTTAAAAGGGCAAGTCAGAGAGAATTTTACTTGCCCTACCAGAGAAGAAGCCTGATTAAAACGTCAATAACAAAATAACTAGGGAAGCACTGAAACTTGGCCACCAAACATTTTCGCGTGACAATGATTGTGATTTTATTGCATTTTATGCATTTGCAATTTTGTGGTTTAAATTAATTTATGTCACCTGTCAGCTTCATCAAACACGCGATGTAAATACATCTAATGCCACTTCAGACGTAGCGTCGCTTCTGTGTTTCCTGCAGTAGAAAGATGGAGTTTGCTGATACTGATTTAATTTGAATGGTAAAAACTCCAGTTTCACTCCAATAACAAACTACAGTTCCCTGATGGATGGGGAATGAAGACGTTGTGTTGAAGTCCAACACTAGGCGTCACACTTGGGAGCCCAGACACCTCTGACATCATTGAGAAAGGCCAATGACAATTGGTGAGCACAATTTGCATAGCGGGCCACGCCCAGGATATCCAGGTATAAATAGGCCAGCGTGGCATTAGCTCATTTGTTTTGTTCTGAGGAGTCGAAAGCGTCTCAACCCACTCGGACGCAGTTCAGAGTTGTGGCATGAGGGATACAAAGTTTCCGTTCCCTCCATCAGGGAACGAGGGTTACCATACGTAACAGAGACATTCCCTTTCAGTCAGTCACTTCAACGTTGTGTCGAAGTCTGACACTAGGGGTCCCTATACAAAACGCCACAACTACTGAACCATGTTACGAGTTCATGGGAGCGCAAATGTTGACAAGCCCAGCATGTCACAACCAAATGCACCTCGCAACACCCAAGACTTATGACCTCACTTCTCACAACTGGAAAAGCCACCATATAAAGCAAAAGTCACCTCAGCCGGAGCCTTTTCTCTTTTCAAAAATAAGAATTCAAATGAAAAGCTGAAAAGTCCTGGTTGATAATGTTGGGAAGCGTTCTTTTCCCAGTGGAGAAAAGAACTCGGCCCCGCCAAGTGCATAGATGCACCACAATTGCTCTCTCCACCTGAGGGACCTCCGTATACCCCCTCGCTGGACCCCCGTTGAGGGTGGTGAGGGCGGAGGAACCGGTATATCGTGTTCTGGCCGAGAAAGGGGCCTTCCACGATTTCGTCAGCTCCTCGTGCACCTCCGGGAAGAAAGGCACTGGGGCTGGTCGTGGCTTAGAGTCACGCTCAGCACCCAGAAACCAATCATTGAGCCGTGAGCACTTGGGACAGTGTGGGGGAGACCACTCCAGCCCAATGCTCTTAGCCACCCGGGCAAGCATGGCTGCCATTTCAGCATCTGCCTCGGACTGAAATTCAGCCCCCGTGGGCTGGTTCTGCCAAAGCATCCGCATCAGATGGCTCTAGCCCACCCTCTGATGCTGCGAGTGATACCTCGTCTTCTTCACGAACCCCGAATGAGAGATTGAGCTCGCCCAGGGACGAGCTCTCAAACCCATCCGGAAGCTCTACCGGGGTGCACGACACATAGGAGGATCGGGAAGTCCGTGGGGAGTCACCCGGCGGAGCCATTCCCTCCTCCCTACACTCTTCCCCAACGCACATTGCTGCGGCCTCATACCCAGAAGTAGAAGGACCGAAACGGGAAGCAGAAAGGGTGACTTTTGGAAAAGTATTTAGTATTTTGCACTCAAGAATGAACTCAACAATTATATCCCTCAGCAACGAGGAGGTATCGCAAAATACCTAAACTCACAGCTTCATTGTTTGTAGAGAGATACCAGTCTATGAGAGAGATGCATGGATGCAGGTAATTCACTCACACAACTGTCATCTCTCTCCCTCTTTCTCTCGCTCTCGATCGGTCGATCGATAATTAATACAAATAAATGTTATAATTAATTCATTCAAATAAATGTTATCTTACCACAATATTTCATCTGTGTGCCTGATTTGAAGCTGGCAGAATGCTAGAGCTAACGAGCTGTAACTGACGAAAATAACCGTAATTTTTACGCTTCCAAATATTGCACTGCAAACATAATTAACAGCTTTAACTTGTCAATGTTGGCAAATGATCATGGTATAAGCAGGATAATGCACAATTTTAATGCACTCCGCTGAGGTTCTTGGCCTCCAAGTCATCCATTAAAATCATTTAATGCACAGCTAATGCAAAATCTTAAAACTTTAATTATTTCAAGGTCTGAATTAGATTTTACATCCCCCAACTATATATTTCAAAGTTGTATAGTGGGGTTTTCCTATAACATGTTTACTTTTTTATTCAACTTTCATGATTATGTAGGGTTAGCAAAAGCCATCCACAAAGTCGGATCAGTATGACTATGATGAAAGGAAGAAACCAGAGGAAAGGAAATGTGAAGAGAGGAAAGGGAGATGCGGGGGTGGTACTTTTGAAGAGAAAGAGAGTGAGCTCTCAAAAACCATTGCCCTTTAAGAATGCTTGTCACATCACATCGATCTATATACGCTGTATGTAGTGTAGCAGGTAAATGAAAGACATTGGAAAAAAGCACCTTAAGATACATATTAGAAACATCCGTATAGTCAATTACACCATGGTCTGTCTGAATACGCGATTCTGGTTGGCTGGCAGGTATGCATTAAAACCGTTTCTTACACGGCTCTGTGGAATCCTTGATTATAATTGGTCAGTCCCGACATTCCAAGGTATGCTATCCCTCAATAACAATCGGTAAAAGCTAATAGCAGGCTCATCCGGGTAACTGAAGTTCACTCACCACTCAAATGTTCATTCACAGCTCAAAACGCTGAGTTTTTGTCAAGTGCTGAGTTCTGCATGCTCGCAAATCCTCTCATTATAACAACGTGTAGATACGATATAAATTCGAGATTCACTGTGCAGTGTGCAGAAATAAGATAACTAACAAACTGGTAAGATTTTAAAAGATTTTGTCTTAAATCAACATCTTTTATCGCCATAATTATTTATGTGGTGAAATGTTGTGTAATAAATGGTATGACTGCACCATATCCCTTAAATATCCGTCTAGTTTTAACTTGACGCTTGCTAGCAATTGCTGTCTTCACGGACGCTTTGTGTTCAAATATTTCAACTCAAATCAATATTTTGTTTCTGATTATTTACTTATGTGGCAAGTGTCTGTGTAATAAGCGGGATAATGTACATCCAGCGGGTTGTTATCACAGAACAACCCCCTTCAGGGTCACGGAGGGATCTTGTATCACCCTGAAGGGGGTTATTCTGTGATAACAACCGGCTGGATGTACATTATCCCTTACTTAATTCACAGCTAGCCATGCATTATCCCTTACATAAACCAGCTGTTTACAAGGTGTTTGTTTCTGTTTGAAAAGAAGCAGCAAACTGACATACAGAAAAGATTATAAATACAATTTTTCTATAATCAATCAACCTAAAATATAAAAAAAATTATTAGAGACAGAAAACTGATAGACAGAAAAGAGAGAAATATAATAAAATATTTGCATTTGCATATCAGTTTGCCTAAAAATTGGATGGATATATTATATATAATATTTCTGCTATATTATATAGATTGTATAGATCCCATAGATCATAGAGTCTAAAAACAATAGGCTGACATAGTCAAGTTAGTCTGTGAATGGGTCTTGTGGAACTGCATACCCAACCACCAAAGTCATTATTAGTTGCCCAGTGCCATTGTTCTTCCGCTCATGAGAGAGGAACGCTGACCTTTCAAAGGCTGGACTGGAGAGGTAACAGCTGCCACCAACAGATTATTAGCCTGCTACAGCTGTGGCAGCTATATTACCAGCCAAAAGCTGCAGCCCATTGGGTTCCACAGGGTTTCAAGCTGCTGATATTCTACTAAAGCTCTGGGTGTTATATTATGTCATTGCAATAAAATGAAAATTGAGGAGTTTCCTGATTTTTCCCCCAACATTATAAAACCTGAATTGTGAAGAATGTGATTTTTTTAATGTTAATATCAATCCTTTGTTTTAATATGTAAGATCTGCCAAGCATTTTGTTTAGTATTTCAACTAAAGATGAGATATAAAATGCAAGTTCCAAACTTTTTATTTTATTTTCTGCATTAACGCACATAAAAGCTTCTAAAATCAGCTATTGATTGCAATTTCAGCAACTCCAATAGTATCTCTCACAGTGCTATTCATTCTTATCTGCTCCATTTATAATTTCAATCAGATTTGTGCTGAAGCAAATTTGCTTCCATTGATTAAAGCAAACTATCATGTTACCAAGTGCTATTTTTCCCCATAATTCTACTTCTCATAAAGATACTGATTCTAACATCAGATACCTTTAATGTGGAAATAATGACCATTATTAAAACTGACTTCCATTTTTATTAACACAACGTCTCTTCTTAGTTCAGTGTTCTTTCCTGTTGTCTCAGTTCTGTGACTGCCATGTTTTTTTTTTATATAACAAATATATTTTTTTGTGTTTTAGAATAAATTATCATAACTAATAGAGATACTGGACACAAACTATAAAAGTAAAGTACATTTAATCTACAAATTCATAATTTATAGAAGGTCAGCTGTAGATAGTGGTCGACCGATATTGTTTTTTTTCCTGCCGAAGCTGATATGTTGCAGAGCAGGGTGGCCGATGGCCGATATATATAAATGGAAGTAAACACTTTAACCAACAGGACACCCAGTAATCTGGGAAGTTTGTGTGCATTAGGAATCTTTTTTTTTTTCAAATAAAGCCAAGGTATCACTCATTTTACATTTTACAGCACACAGTGAAAATGACATGAATATGACAGCAGGCAAATGGATAAAGCGCAGCATAGTTTGAAATCAGGAGTTTAAAGTTTGTCGACTATGCGTCTTTAGTGAAGCTGAACTCTCCTCCTGTCCGACCGACCGACACACAGAATACATGCCATCATGCAGGATACAAATGCACACTTCACAGCTGGATTCAACTAAGTTTGCAAGGTTTGTGAAATTAAATGTTTATTAGACATTCAAAGATTTGTTTAAATTATATAAATGCTTATTTGCTAGATGCTGGCCGTAAACAAGAAAGTATAATGTTTGCCTTAAAACTTATCGGCCGTTGCCGATATTTTAAAAAATGCTAAATATCGGCTGATATATTGGCCTTGGTGATATATATCGGTCGACCAATAACTGTACAGTCCAGTGTTCAGTTTAACTGGTCTCAAGGCACAATGTTATTCAGCTATGTCCCTCTCTCAAAATGTTTTCAAAGCTCAGAAATGTAACAAACTTAACGTAATCAAATGTATGTCTTTTAAGCTTAAACTCCACATCAACCTGTTCTGCTGAAGCAATTAGTCTGTATATGGGAGAAGCAGCTGCTCTCTTACTGTCTCTCCATTTTTTTCTCTCTCAGATATGATTTTCATTACAGTGGCAATCAGACTCAGCATGACACTGACTTTCTTTTAAAATAAAGACTCTCAATATGCTCTTTTACTCAGCAGAGTTAAGCACCCTAAAATGCATTTCAGTGAAAACAGCAGGGTTTACTGCACTTATTTAATACAATGCATTCTTTTTTGACAGTAATATTTCCATCACAATCTCACAATAAACCTATAATTTATTTGAGTAAATCACATTAATCCTAAAATACTGCATGACTTTAACTGCAATTGTGACCAACCAACACAATCTCAAATCAATACAATACAGATGTGCTAAGGTGCCAGTCTGTATCGATTTGAAATCAGAGTTGACTGATTTTTTCAATGAGGATAAAAGTCTAACATTTTGTATAACTCTCCTAATACATGATATCTAACTACAGATTATTAGGTGTTTGACACAAAACCACAATATTTCTTGTTAGTCCACCTGGAGACATAAACAAGATAAATATCCATCTGATAATGGACACGAACAAACAGCAGTTTTTAGCAGTTGTATTTATTCATGATCCTTCTTGCTTCCCTGACTTTATGATGTATTCCATAAGAACTTATGCACCTGACTAAAAACTGTCCATTAACTTATCCTTTGTTTAATTATCCTACCTTTAGGTTTTTATCCCAAACTATGACAGGGTATGCACTCAAGATAAAATTACAAATTATTAAATAATTAATTGGTCTAAAATAATAAAACTGAAACATTTCCACACAGTTGAACAGATTTATCAGAACTCAAACTGGGCTGAAGAGTAAAACTCATCTTAATTCACTGAGATCACAGCCGATTTTATATGACTCAAATTGAGAAATTCACCTGAAATTAATTAGCTCTAGCTGATCCAGTTCATCTCAACGGCTACAGTTAAAAAAAAAGCTAAAATTGAGCATGTTAAATATAACTTTTTATATGTAATGTATGGGAGGAGCCAGTAAAAAGTGACTTTAGTGTACATTCATTAACACAAGCACGTATTAATGCCTTATTCTGCATAACCATATTTTAGATCCCTTAATTCTACCCCATACCTAAACTTGACAACTATCTTACTAGCTATTAATAAGCAGCAAATTAGGAGTTTATTGAGGCAAAAGTCATAGTTAATTATTAGTTAATAGTGAGATTTGGTCCCTAAAACGGACACCCAAAGTCCAGTTGTCAACATAATGCTTTTGTTTTGGGTCTACATTTAAGTTAACTTTCATTGTACAAATTTAAGTGAGCGTAATGAAACCATGACGTGACAAAACGTTAAAGAACTGTGTTGCTTTAGCTTATTTTCAGTAAATTGGACAAGTAACAAAAATAATTTTTATATGGATTCTATGACACTATTTTCTAACCTATATTGTAACCAAGGAAACCTGTTAGGTCTTTTCTGGTTTGTAAAGACTGTGTAACATTTTCTGGTCTATCTAATGTCAAAATATATGCACTGCTGGCATCTATCTTGAATACTCTCTCTCACACACACACAAACACACTTTTCCCCCTTTTCAGCTCCACTGATTCCTCTGACAGTGCGCATAACTTCGAGAATTCATTACGGTTCTTGACGAATGTGCCGTTAAAATGCTTACAGCTGGAGCGTAGCAGCAGAGGGGAAGTGACAGAGCTCCCGGCATCTCAGTGGCGATAAGGGGATTTCTGAAATTCTAATGGGGCCATTACTGAAACGACCACTCCACCCGCTGTCTCATGCTAACATCAACGGTTCAGCGATTCAGAGTTTAATTACAGCAGTGACACCACTGTCTTGAGTCTCACAACAGGGAGGCTGGGAGCACGGGTAAAGACAAGCCTTAAATCGGAATTTTGTGAATCTTGAGGGCAATCAGTGACAAGAAGTTGGGGATAAGCAATAACACGGCAGTTTGGAAAACGAGGGATTTAAATTTGAGAGACCTGCTATAGAGAGCGAGGTGGCCTGAGAGAGAAATGAACAAGAACGGAAAGGAAGTATTCAGTTTGTCACTTTGTGTTATTCTAATGATGTCGGTAGGTGGGGGTTTATGACAAAGCGCTTCCCTGACTCCGGAAAAACAAACACAAACAATGTGTATCTATTTGTTCCAGGCTATTATGGGAGTGCACTGCAGCGCGGCGGTTGAACATGCACCGCATGAACAAACCCAGAAATACATCGGCCCTGGAGCGCAGAGGCACTAACTGGACAGAAAACATTTGCCTCTTGTTGAACAGCACTTACAGCAGTGCCAAGGGTCCAGTCATTAAATCAATTTATGACTTCACTCTTTGACCAGATACAACTAAAAGAGAAAGTGTGGACGATGAGGCAATAGAAATGGAAGATAAATGGTTTCCTTGGTAGTTTTCAAAGTCACTTGGTTTACTAGTACTTAAATAACTTATTAATCAGACAGGGATCTCTACAGTGGTTCTCAACTACTACTCAAAGTTTGAAATAAAAAAAATAATAATAATAAAAATAAAGAAATCATATTTAAATCAATACTTCACCAAAAATGAAAATTTGCTGAAAATTTACTTACCCTGAGGTCATCCAAGATGTAGATGAGTTTGCTTTTTCATCGGAAAAGAGAAATTTAGCATTGAACCTCTTGCTCGCTAATGGATCCACTGCAGTGAATGGATGCTGTCTGAATGAGAGTCCAAACAACTGATATAAACATCACCAAAATCCACAAGTAATCCACACGACTCCAATCCATCAATTAATGTCTTGTAAAGTGAAAAGCTGCGTGTTTGTAAGAAATTCATCAATAAGATGTTTTTTAACTTCACACTGTTGCTTCCGGCTAAAACACCAGTCCTCTATCCATAATATTGCTTTCTCCAGTTTCTCGTGTTGATTACTTGTGAATTATTGTGATGTTTTATCAGCTGTCTGAACTTTCATTCTGAGGGCACCCATTCACTGCAGAGGATGGAGAGCTCAATTTCTCCTACCTGTTGAGATGAAGAAAAACCTCATCTACATCTTGGATGGCCTGAGGGTGAGTACATTTTCAGCAAATTTTCATTTTTGGGTGAACTATCACTATCACTTAAAAAAATAGACAAGACAACACAGGGACAATTATACAACACAAGACATACCTGGAAACTATTTCTACATGTTAACTGAGTTAATAAAAATAATTGTACTTATTTCTGAGTCAAGTTCCTGTTCTGAACCTTGTACTGTATGAACCCAAATGCCAACTGCTTTATAACCATTGAATCATTAGGAGTCCTATATCAGACATGCTGAAAATGTACAATTCACAGATCTCTGCAAAGAGACTCATTAGAGACTTGTTACCTTATAAAGACATTAAAGACATGCTTTAATAGACAAAAGTTCTAACAAGTTTAAAAATGAAATGCAATGCATATATATTAATTTTTAATTTTGTTAACAAATGGAGACTGACAATGCAATTTGCAGGGTAGTACACATTATATACATATATATATATATATATATATATATATATATATACACATACACATATATTATACACTAAACATTTAGAAATGCACACACACACATACAGTGTGATACTGATATACTCAATATTTCATATTCATATTAAACATTGCTTCTTAAATCACCACTTGAATATCATTCACAGACACACAAAAAATATTTAATTGTGTTGTGCCACCATGAGTATCCCATCTGTCTCATATTACTGAGTGGACCAGTTTCATATGCTTTCTCACTGGGAAAAATATCAGATTTTTTTTCCCAAACGCAATATTGTATTACAGTGCCTATTTTTAGTTGTTGCCTCAGGTCTAGTTAGCTCAGAAACAACACTGAGAAGTATTGGCAAGTCACCTTCCCTGCACAAAGCTGAGACTTGACAATGAGAGTATAATGCAGGGGTTTTTTTTAATACGGTTTTACTACACCACCCTGTCCTCTACTGCCTCACAAGGCTCACATAGTCATAAAGTTAATTTAAATGGGCTAAGATATGTATCCCAAGTTCCCATTTTTTAATAATTTAAAATATATGCAAGTCCATTGTAAAATCAAATGGAAACTTTATGAAGTAAAAAATGCCATTTGCATGTGTTTCTATTGAATCAATTAAACAAGATAATGAGGATCTGTTTGAGATCTCTAATATACTTTAGCGCTTCTACTTTTACACCTTTTAAAAGCTCAGCTGTTATTTGGGAAGTGAACACACAATTAGTTGAAAGAAACGAAATGACAAGTGGACTTGACTATGCACAAAGAAAGAAAGAAACAGGTTATTTATATTAATCAGAAGTAGAGAAGTTCTAGTATTGTAGATCAGCATGAAACCATTTTGAACTTGATTTTAAATATAGACTTAAGCATCTCAAATTGATGTAGAAAATCTATTCAAATTACTCCTGTAGTGGATAAAATAATATAAGGGTGTAACTTTTATGTAGATTTTATCATTTATAAAAGTAAGTATGCAGTAAGTATGGCCAAGTATGGTGTCCCATACTCAGAATTTAACCCATTCAAGTGCACACACACGGCAGTGAGTAGTGTGTATACACACACACACACACACACACACACACCGTGAACACAAACCAAGAGCAGTGGGCAGCCATTTTTGCTGCCCAGGGAGCAGTTGGGGGTTTGGTGCCTTGCTCAAGAGTCTCCCCTGCAAACATGTCGTTGTGGGGCCCATGCTGGCTTTTTGCGGGCACAGTGGGAAATTGTTAAAAGTGTACATTGCTGATGTTTTTTTGCAGAGATGGTACATGTATGTATGGCATATGTTTGGATTGATGCTAGTGTTAAAGACAGTATTTGTATGCATTTTAGAATGACTCTTTATTGGTGAGGTCACCACATCATGGTCCAGTTTGATTATGGATTTAAAGTTATTTTTGATGTGAGACCATATTCTGGACTATTTTTGATTGTTCCTGGTTAGGAAGAGTCTGGTGTTTGAGAGATGTGGTGTGTTTTCATTACAAGAGGTTGGATTATTCATTTGCTATCAGTCAACATCAGCTACGGACAGTGTTTGGACATTGATGTACTACAGATAAGACTTTAACACACATCAACTCTCACATGACGAAATCCTACAATCTTACATTGCTTTGTTTGCTTTTTTTGTATTTACATTTTTGGCTATATGTAGCTGTATTAACCTGAATTGAATGTTTTCTATTTTGTATTTAATAAATCCATTAATTTTGAAATCCCTTTGACTACTGTACATTTTTGACAATATAGACATTAGTTATGTGGTAACTGCATCCATTTCAGATGTATAATAACAGTTTTTCCCAAAGACTTAATTTATAGTAGCTGAAAGTATTTAGAATGAAACAGATGTATTGATATAGATCAGGGGTGCATCCTGTTCCTGGAGATCTATACCTTCCTACAGAGTTCAGTTCCAACCCTGCTTC
>NW_015555725.1:298822-299366 GCF_001515605.1 Sinocyclocheilus anshuiensis
CACACATCAACTCTCACATGACGAAATCCTACAATCTTACATTGCTTTGTTTGCTTTTTTTGTATTTACATTTTTGGCTATATGTAGCTGTATTAACCTGAATTGAATGTTTTCTATTTTGTATTTAATAAATCCATTGATTTGAAATCCCCTTGAATACTGTAAGTTTTTGACAATATAGACATTAGTTATGTGGTGACTGCATCCATTTCAGATGTATAATAACTGTTTTCCCCAAAGACTTAAGTTATAGTAGCTGAAAAGTATTTAAAGTGAAATAGATGTATTGTTATAGATCAGGGCCCGTATTCACAAAACATCTTAAAGCTAAAAGTAGCTCATAACTCGCTGATTTAGGAGAAAATCTTAAAAATAAGTGTCAGTCCTAAATTTAGGACTCCTAAATTTTTGCTCTAAGAGTATTTCACAAAGCATTTTAGCGCTAAACCTAGGTCCTAAATCTGTGAAACGTTAGGAGAAGTGAAGAGGACTCCTAAGTCACTAAGACCAAGCCACAAACTATCCTAAAATGGCTGTTGCCGGC
>NW_015555725.1:299498-306238 GCF_001515605.1 Sinocyclocheilus anshuiensis
TTGGAATGTAAACATTTTAGAAACATTTGATGATAATGGGCTTTTAAAAAGGTATATCGCCTTAATTGCGGGGGTATTATGATTGCTGTAGAACTTGTCGGGGACAATTTTCCTTTGATTAGCCTATATCCTTGTTTTCATTAACCAGTTGAGCAAGAAGTAGCAGCTCTTTTTGCGCCCAGTTTGGTTTTCTTTTACGTCTTACTATCAGCCACGATTATTCTACTCTGTTAATTAAAAGGCTGTTTATATGCATATTCACAAATTGTTTACAAGAAGCATACATGTAAGAGGCTGACAATTAGCTGAACATATACTTGTTTAATTAGTGACTCTTAGCCTGCATTTTAAAATATTTATTTGAATGTGGCAATTGACATTTTTATTTTTAAACTTTTATTTGAATATGGCAACATAAAATCGTGCTCTACAATATTTCTGTATAAATCTCTGACAGAGCCTGCCCCTATCAGTCAATCACCGTGTGCAAAGTTAGTAAGAATGCTGATATCATTCATAGCAATGAGGTCAACCCCACCCTTACTCTTAGCTTAAGATTTCTCTCTATTCCTTAGTAAAAGTTTGTCTCAGCAGCTTTGTGAATTGGGTTTAAAATAAAACTCTTAGCTAAAAACTTTTACTGCTATTTAGGAGAACTCTTAGTGGTAAGATAAAATGTTTTGTGAATTCGGGCCCTGTTCTGGTGGCATACAGAGCCAAAATTATTAATTGTGTCAGTGTCCAAATATATGGACCTGGCTGTATCTGCAATTGAAGATCCACTTTGTCAGTCTGAAACCTCCTAGGTCACAAAGATTTTATAATGTGAAACTGCTCTTTGTTAATAACTGAAATCTTTTCTAGGAACATCCTAGGCATATTTTTTGCGCTGATGGCCTGCACCCCAGCAGAGTTGGAGTGGAAGTCCAGTCAGACAACACCTCCAGCACGCTACACTCCATATGACAAACCTGTCTGTAATTATCAAGTGCTCCTTCAGATCCTAAATAGTTGGTTCAGATGTGTTGATCAGGACCAGGGTTGGGCATCCCTGTTGTAGATTAATAGTGTGGGCTAATGCCGAGTTCACACTGCACGATTTTCAAACTCGTCGGATCACCGTTGTTTTCACACTGCGTGACTATCTGGGGTAGCATTCAGTTGCTGCTGTGCCCTAAGTGGGCCCATAAAGGGCCAGTGCAGGCTTGTTTGCAGGGTCACCTCAGTCGTGAAATGCTGTACATTCACTCCCCCCACCTACAATTCCTGCCGGTACCGAGACTTGAACCCGAGACCGACTCTCTAACCACTAGGCCACGACTGCCCTTAAATATCTCGTTCAAATAAAAGCTAATTAGTTTCCTGTCATTATAAGACGCTTATTCTGGAGAGAAAACTTAGCTCTGGGACTGAGTCTCTGTGAAAGTAAAACGTAAAGGCGATAGGTGGAAGTTTTTTGTGTTCTTGCCTTTGATGTTAATCTAGCAGGTTATGGAAGGTAAAGCCAACTGAGGGGTTCACGTTTGATCTCTTATCAGTTCAGGGCAGCAAAAGGCTATTTTATTCCAGGCTGTCACTCTGTCTGAAGGGATATTGTTGTTCAGAATTCCTGTAAGCCATCTGGTTCACAAAAAGCTATGCATCACTTTAAATAAATAAATAATTGTATTAATGTATGTGATATAAAAATGTATATTATGAAACATTATATATACTATTTTCTTTATATATTATAGTATATTATTTATTCTAGAAATCAATTTCATTCTAGTACAGTAGATGTTTTATGTTTTGGAGGGCTCTTAAAAGCAGGAAATGGATAGCTATTCTCAGGTATTATAGACCCTCTTGGTTCGACATGAGAAGTATGACCTTCTCTTATAACACAAACAGTGTGACAGTTACAGTCGTGAGTTACAGTAGTGCTTATTGTGACATGTACAATGTACTTGCCGCTACAACACTATATTTCTCTCCTGCTGGGCTTTTCCCCTCACCAGAAGAGAAACGCTACAGTTAATGCTAAGTGGCTTGTAGCATCAATGCTAATCAGTAACTAGCGCAGAGATGTGAATAACCCAGTCTTTATGAGGATATAACACAGTGTCCTCTGGCAAGTTGATTAGTTTATCCATTACGTCAAGATTCCGTTCCTTCCGCTGGCAGCTATTTGGAGAAGAAACGGTGGCTGGAATTTCTCTCCTCCCACAGACATTATCTCCACCTGCCTCCACAGCTCAAATTAAAGATGCTGCCTCCCTCGGGCCGTTCTCAAAAACAGACCTGGATGGGTCTATGTATGTTTGTGGGTACAAGAGGGCATTTCAGATACTGGATGATAAGGACAAATGTGAGGAGATTACAAGGTAACAGCAAACACATTCGGGTAAAGAGATTAGGTGCTGCGAGTAGCATTTCACATGCTCCAAATACAACTGAAAGAAACTGTCTTGCTCTTATACTTCTGAATATTGAGTTGTGAGTAGTACGCTTTACACAATCAGGAAAGAACATTTAGTTACTTAAAGGGATAGTTTACCTAAAAATGAAAATTCTGTCATAATTTACTCACTCTCAAGTTCTTCTGAACTTGTTTAAGTTTCTTTCTTCTGCTGAACACAAAACAAGATATTTTAAAGAATATGGGTAACCAAACAGTTGATGGACCCCACTGACTTCCATTAGTATGGAAAAAAGAAAATAAATACCATCGAATGGGGACTTACCAACATTCTTCAAAATACCTTGTTTGTTCAGCAGAAGAAAGAAACTCATACATATCTGGAACAACTTCAGTGTGAGTAAATGATGACTATTTTAATTTTTTGGGTGAAATATCCCTTTAAGTATTCTTAGCTACTTTCATGTACCGGTTGTGATGAACAACAACAATATTATGGTATTATCATGAGTTTTTGACATGGTTGTGTTCTGAATATATACTGCATAAATAAATTATAGATAATAGAATATCATGAGATACTACAGTTCAAATGTTTGGGATTGGTTAAAGGGGTCATATGACATTGCTAAAAAGAACATTATTTTGTGTATTTGGTGTTAAAAAAACACATTATTTTCCACATACTGTACATAATTGTTGCTCCTCTGTGCCCCAGCCTTTCTGAAACACGTAGATTTTTACAAAGCTCATCGTTCTGAAAAGCGTGGTGAACTCTGATTGGCCAGCTATCTAGTGCGTTGTGATTGGCTGAATACCTCAAGCATGTGACGGAAATATTATGCAACTTACTAGGTTCAAGAAACTTTCCTCTGTAAAATGCGCTGCACACACTTGAATATTTGGGTTGCATTGTTCTGGAACAGTGTTGTAAATAAAACTTAACCACTGATTTCTAGTTGTGTCCTCTTTTGGAAGGCCAAACAAAGTAATTTGGCTTTTGCAATGAAACCCACAGGGAGAATAAAAGTTATGCATTCTTTCTTTGCTTATACATTTGGGCGGTGTTATGCAAATCTTCCCACACAGTGACGTAGATAAGTGGGGGCGTGTTTGAACGAGGCGTTTTAGGAAGGCGTGGATGAGTGTTCATTTTTATAAAGAATATCTCTTTGGGTTTGAGACTTTAATCTTTGCGACTTTACAGATCTTCTGTATGCACGAACAGCTTTTAACACTCCAAAGACAAAGGAAAACATGAAATCGCATCGTATGACCCCTATTTTTTTAATGTTTCTGATAAAAGTCTCTTATATGCTCAGTAATGCTGCAAAAAGCAGGTATTTTAAATTCTATTGTAATATATTGTCAAATCAACCAAATTTCGTAAACTTCCCCGGCTCAAATTTTTTATTTTGTTAATACTTTTTCTGTAGAAAGACAAACATATATAGTGATGAAAGCCAAAATATTAAATGTCACAGATGTATATGCACTGAGTAATCCATTATTTTGTAGAGTGGGTCAAAATGACAATTTTCACCTGAGATTTGAAGCCAATTTAAAGGGAGGTAAAAATTAATTTAGAAAGCTGGCAGCATCATTTTATTTGTACCCAGAGATTGGTAGGTCTATTAGTAAAATCTGTTGACTTTAGCCATTTTTGTTTCATTATATGCTAACGGCGACAGTTCAAAAAGCACTTGTGTTTTTTTTGTTTTTTTTGCCTCAGGTTTGCATGCCTGTAACTCAAGAAATATTAAAGATATCTTAATATCCTTTTAGATTCTGGTTCTTAACAAACTTTCCTTTTGGTATCTTCATTTTACAGGACCTCAATGGTTCAATCCCAGCGATATGGAGATTTTAATGCAGCTTCATGAGTAAACTGAACAATTGTACACATTTTTAGTGGTCAAAAACCAAATGTGGGTCTTTTTACATACAGCATTTTTTTCAACCTCTGGTTGAGTTGACACGGAATGACACATCTGAATTTTCAGCAGCCATTACTCTAATCTTCAGTGTCACATGATCCTTCAGAAATCATTCTGATATGCTGATTTGGTGCTCAATAAATATTTCTACTGAAAACAGTTGTGTTTCTTAATATTGTTATGGAAACTGCAAAACATTTCAATTTTTTCAGGATTCCCAATAGATACAAAGTTTGAAAGACAAATCCATTTTAACATTATACATATTATAATTACTGTCACATTTGAAAAATTTAATGCATCCTTGCTGAATAAAAATATTATATAAGTACAATAAAAGCACAGTTTTAATTTCTTTAAAAAAATCACCAACTATATAATCAACTTGTATATATTCTGAGCTGGATATTTTCGTGTGAAGAAGTTTTGTAGAGGTACAGCGATGGTATCAGATTACAATACCATGATACTTTATATATCATGGTATTACAAGTCGGTGAAACCATGAGAAAATGTACATGTTGGGTCATACAAAAACAAAACCTTAACCATAAGCCCCAAACCCTTTTGCTATGATTGTAACGGTGAGAAAAATATTGACTCTTTATTAAAACAACGAGAATATAGGTTTGCAATATATTGGGGAAGTATTAAATATTATAAATTGTAATATTTCTTCCCGTTTCTGGTACTTACACCTGACTGTATCCATGTGGGTTTGATCTAAAGTAAAGTAATCGTTAATAGTCTCTGCAGCATGTTTGAGTTTTTGACTGTTTGTTCCCGTTCGTTTCTCCAGTGGACTCTGTGGTTAGAAGAGTATTTGACTGAGAAAACAACAATTTAGAGGAAACAATTCAAGTCTACTGTGGTAAATTAATATTGCAGGGAACTTTCTGGCAAGCCTAATCACAGATTTAAGAGTGTCAAAGTGGTTTTGATCAATCTACCCAGCAGTTAGAGCATTTACATAAAATAACTTGTTTTTGCAGTGTGAAAAGAGAGAATTTTGATGACCTGGATGAAAGAAGAGATATTGACAAACGCAACGGAGCAGCAGCTCGCAGCAGTTAAAAAAAAAAAAGATCTAAAAATCTAACTAACTATTTAATGCACGCTATGTTCCTGTCAGAACAGTTTAAAAACAGAATGGACAAAGCTTTTATTTTTATTAGGACTGAGGCAAGCTTGTTTATGGAAGATGCAAACTCACTTAGAGGTTTTCCCATTTGCTTGCTATAAATAGCTAGAGATAGTGGAGGGGCTGGGAAACACCTATGCTGACAGAAGGATGAAATGAAAGCATGCAGAGAGTCAGACGGGACACAAATCATAGAGTAAAGATCAAGGGGAAGGACCATGGAAATTGGATCTTAAACTGATAGTTCACACAAAAATGAAAATTCTGTCATCATTTGTCACCCTCATGTTGTTCCAACCCCACCTTACTTACTTTCTTCCATGGAAAATATACTGGCCTGTCTTTTGTATTAAAAATACTGAATATAATATAAATAACACTAAATATGCACTTCTGTTCAAAAGTTTAAGGTCGGGAAGATTTTTTAAATATTTTAAACAGTCTCTTATGCTCACCAAGGCTGTATTCATTTGATTAAAAATACTGTAAAAACTGTAATATTGCTAAATATTGTTACAATTTTGAGTAGGCCTAACTGTTTTCTATTTTAATGTTTTCATATTCCTGTGAGGGAAAAGCAGAATTTTCAGCAGCCATTACTTCAGTCTTCAGTCTCACATGATCCTTCAGAAATCATTCTAATATGCTGATTTGGCACTCAAGACACATTTGTTATTATTATCAATATTGAAAAGAGTTGTGCCACTATTTGCCCATTTTTGTGTAAATGGTGGTATTATGAATAGTAAGTTCAAAAGAACAGCATTTATTTGAAATGGAAATCTTTTCTAACATTATAAACGTATATTTACTGTCACCTTTGATCAATTCAATGCAATGCAAAAGTACATTTCCTTAAAAAAAAAATCTTACTCACCCTTAGCTTTTGAACAGTAGTGTATATATTGTAGTGCTATGTAGATATATGCAAGTACCTTTAATGCTGGTATCTCTACATTATCACTGACACTGAGTGACCCTTGTAGGATGGTGCCGGTAATGACTGTTCCTTGGCCACGGATGGAGAAGCCTTCAGAAATCATTCTAATATGCTGATTTGGCACTCAAGACACATATTTATTATTTGCAATGTTGAAAACGGTTGTGCTGCTTTTTTGTGAAATAAAAAATCGACCTGTTCTCAGCAGAGCTCCTGAGAGAGTAGCTGTAAAAATATATTGAGATGGTTTTTGGTACTTATATCGCAAATATATATTCTTAAGGACATCAAGACTTAAAATAAAACTCCAGAAAGGTGTAA
>NW_015555725.1:308247-318033 GCF_001515605.1 Sinocyclocheilus anshuiensis
AAATATATTCTTAAGGACATCAAGACTTAAAATAAAACTCCAGAAAGGTGTAAAATATGTGACCTTTAAGTTGTTATACACCAAAATTCTTCCTCTCTTTGGTATCTCTCATACATCCTCTGTACTTCTGCAAATTCAAACATGCACAGGGCTGGATTGGTAATCGGGCATACCGGGCATTTTCCCGGTGGGCCGACAGAAGGTTTTTTTTTTTGCCGATGACCATCACGCACGGACAGCGAGCAGCCAGTGGCCCATTAGTGATGCGGGCCAAAGAGCAAGGCAGGAGGAGAAGAAGCGAGTAGTCGCTATTGCAGCTGCTATTCAAATCTGCGTTCACGCTTTGGCTGGCACGGAGCCAGAGACAGAAGCGTTTGTACAGCGCTGCATTATAACCAATCACACACGAGTCTGTTGAGCTTATGATCAGCTTTGAAATCGCAGAATAAATTACATTTTAAAATATATTCAAATAGAAAAAAATAATATATATATATATATATCGAAGTGGTGGTGGACCGCCTGGACCAAAAAATGCCAGGGACGATTTTTTTGTCCCAGTCCAGCCCTGAGCATGCACATCACTCCTGGTCTTGTAATACAACTGTCACTCACAATTCGTCACATCGTACTTACATACAACTTGCTCTGTTGTGTCTAAAAGCATAATTTTTCTTACACATGAAAGAAAGAAGGAAGGCTAGGAGATACCAGTGCAAACTTGCTGCATCACAATCGGTCCTATGACAGAATTTGTCATTGCAATTGACATTTATCATGTGCAACAGACTTGACATAAACCGTGTACAATTTACTGTAGAGAATGAAGGAAGGAAGGAAGGAAGGAATCACCGTTTTGAATCACTCTTCAAGAGTTTGGTGTCATGATTTTTATAGTCTCTAATGGGACTTGTTTTCATATTCTGACTAAATGAAATGTCCCCCTAAACAATCTAAACATTTGCCTAAGAGTTATTTTTAAATGGTTCTATTTCAGATATATGCTATTATTCTGAACTTTCTCTTCATCAAAGAAACCTGAAAAAATTCTACTCAGCTGTTTTCAACATAATAATAATAAAAAATGTTTTTTGAGCAGCAAATCAGAATATCTGAATGATTTCTGAAGGATCATGTGACGCTGAAGAGACCAAAAAATGCCAGGGACGATTTTTTTGTCCCAGTCCAGCCCTGAGCATGCACATCACTCCTGGTCTTGTAATACAACTGTCACTCACAATTCGTCACATCGTACTTACATACAACTTGCTCTGTTGTGTCTAAAAGCATAATTTTTCTTACACATGAAAGAAAGAAGGAAGGCTAGGAGATACCAGTGCAAACTTGCTGCATCACAATCGGTCCTATGACAGAATTTGTCATTGCAATTGACATTTATCATGTGCAACAGACTTGACATAAACCGTGTACAATTTACTGTAGAGAATGAAGGAAGGAAGGAAGGAAGGAATCACCGTTTTGAATCACTCTTCAAGAGTTTGGTGTCATGATTTTTATAGTCTCTAATGGGACTTGTTTTCATATTCTGACTAAATGAAATGTCCCCCTAAACAATCTAAACATTTGCCTAAGAGTTATTTTTAAATGACAGATGTTTAGGTTGAGCCATAGAAAACAGATTGAGTAGCATCTGTGTAATTCCTTCTAAATATAAGCGTGTGCGTGCGTGTGTGTGTGTGTGTGTATGTGTGTGTGTGTGTGTGTACTAACATACACAAGTTTGTCGGTTTCCATCAATGCTAAAATCTTTCATTCCCAGTGACAGGCCACCATTTTTTTTTTGGTATAAAAGCCTGAGAATCTGCCAGCACACACATACAGAGTGTCTCTCCACAGCTGTTTTATACCCCTCAAAACACAACAGGCTTTTAAATATGCATGCCAAGTTATTATGACAGATTTACATTCCCAAACCGTTCCTAATGCCTGTCTCTTACCAGGAATACACCCATGGGTAACATTTACACACAACATCTCTAAAATGCTCCAGAAATGTCAACATGCCTCGCTGAAACATAATAGGCAGCAGAAGCATCTATCACGAAAGAGACGCACAACTTCCCTAGACCTGAATGCTGCCAGCGCTGGACCACTTGGCCTTGTTCAAATTCAACAAACGAAGTCTGTTGCCAGTTGCATAACCTGCATAGACTAGTCTTAAAAGTTAGTCATCTAATTGTTTTCGTTAAGACTGGTCATAACTAACAAATAGTCAGTTACACTACCAGTCAAAAGTTTGGAATAATTAAAAAATAATAAATAAATAAATAAATTCAGAACAGAAGTTTTTTCAGAACAGTCACCTCTTTCAGTGAATTCAAATCAAAGCTTAAAACGTATTTGTTTAATCAACACTATCACTAATTTACATTGTGTATTTGTCTGTTTTGTTTTCTATTTCTGTCTTTACTACATAATCTGTGTTATATGCAACTGCATTATTTGTAACTGAATTGGGCAAATGTCCAATGAAATTGTTTCTTTGTAATCAATATTTGCTGCTTTGGTGTACCTTGTAGAGCGTCCTTGAGCTTGGGAAAGGCGCTATATAAATTAAACATATTATTATTATAAATGTTTTTGAAAGAATTCTCTTATGCTCACCAAGGCTGCATTTATTGGATCAAAAATACAGTAAATACAGTAACATTGTGAAATATTACAATCTGAAATTGTAATCAGAAGTGAATCTGAAAAAGGTTTTCTATTTGAATATACATTAAAATGTAATTTATTCCTATGATGGCAAAGCTGAATTTTTAGCATTTCTCTAGTCCTCAGTATTCAACTTTGCTATCACAGAAATAAATTACATTTTAAAATATATTCAAATAGAAAACAATTCTTTAATAATATTTCACAATATTACTGTTTTTACTGTATTTTTCATCATATAAATGCATCCTTGCTGAACAAGATAATTCTTTCAAAAACTTAAATATTCCACTTTTGACTGGTATACTGCACATACAAATGTATAATGGTCTAATTTGAATGCGAAAAGTAAGACTAATCACCTACAATCTTAGAATAGTGGCTATGTTTATCCAACTGACCCCTGAATGAGACAAAAGCTGCTGCAGTGCTGAGATAGACCCTAAAAAAGGAACAGACAGAGGTAAAGCAAATCAAAGCAAAGAGAGCAAAAGACACGTCTCTCTGAGTTTAGGTAGGAGACTCAATTCTTATTTTTTTTTATAGAGCCACAGTCTGTGGCATCCCTGTGCCCTCTCTGACCTGGGTGGAGGCACACTGAGTCGTAATCATCCAAACTGGCAGAGTTGACTGGCATGAGGCAGTTGGGGCACTGCCTTGCTAATTGGCAGAGGGGGGCACTAACGCTTTGCCCAACGCAGTGATCAAAGACTTCATTCTCCAGTCTGGCAAAGACTTACACGCTGCTTCCATGCAGGAAGCCAAGCCTGACATCTTCAGATGATTCCATCTTCTTTCTCAACATGCATCTGGCTCTCTCCACTGCCGTAATGCTAGAGGACAATCACGAAAAATAATAATGAGTACATGTACATTACCCATTTATTTTTTTTATTTTTTTTGATGATGATGAAATTAACATTTATTCAGCAATGGCACATTAAATTGATCAAAAGTAACAGTAAAGATTTATAAAAAATAAATAAATACATAAATGATTTTTTTATGTCAAAAGACATAAATGATGTCTTTTGGGAAAAAAAAACAGTGATATATATATATATATATATATATATATATATATATATAATCACTGTATATTATTGAGCAGCACAATACTATTAAGCAGCACAATTCAACATTTGGAATAATAATAAATTTTTCTTGAGCACCAAATCAGCATATCAAAATGATTTTTCAAGGATCATGTGACATTGACTGGAGTAGAGAAGACTGACTGCTGAAAATTCTAATTTGACATCACAGGAATAAATAGCCTTTTAAGATATATTAAAATAGAAAACAATTACTTCAATTTAGAATAATATTTCATAATAAATGCAGCCTTGGTGAACATAAGAGACTTACCAACCCCCAAGAAAGAGAGAGTTAATGATCAAAACATGCCATTCGTTTGCCTTTAAAACCACCAATACCTATAATACCAATACCATTTTATTTTCAAAGAAGGGAAATCCATTTTCAGGCTGGGAAAAAAACGTGATTTTCTGTGGTTACCTGAACAACAGAGGAGAAAATGGGAGACAATTACAGAGCAAACAAAATAGACAGCTGTGAAGCAAAAGAAAGCTTCTGAAAAAATATTAGAGAGAAATACTAGAGAGGAAATTACAACTCATGTGGCTGAAAGTGTGAAGCAGACATTTCCATATACAAATGTGTTAAAAGCAACATTTTCCAAAGAAGGAGACTCTTAAGACTGCTAAAATGATACATATAAAAACGCATTTAGGAGTAAAAATGTGTAAAACTGAATACAATTCCTCTTTAAAAGGTGTAAAATTGTATAATTAAGACTGACATAGACACAAAGTCGCAATTATAAATATCAGTATTTGTTCCTTACACTGAACACAATATTGAGAGTTAGAGAGCTAAAACTTGATCCTTTCAAGGTCATGCGTGGTTACTTGATACACATTCAGATTTCTAACAACAAATACACCTCAGAGACAATTAGCATCCTATAAAACATGAGATTATAATGAAGTGCTTTTCTATGGCTGTCACTTCTTATCCAGAAACATACTTTGGTGTCACTAAGTGTTACAAGCTTCAATATAAATTTTTATTTTGCATTAACTTGGATCACATGCTGTATACATTGAGATCTGTGTGTGCAAAACAAAACAATCCACATTTAAGAACAGTCTGCATCTACAAATCCTACACAGAGGTCCAAAAAATCTGGGATTGAAAATCTTACAATAAACAGAACCTTTTGGGATCTGAATTTAAAAAATAAATGTAATGACACAATTAATTAAATATTGTGCAATGCCATATTATGCTTACATAAAACTTTCACTCAAATTGCTATGGTGATATCATGTTTCGCAAAAAAAAAAAATAATAATTACGTTGAAAAAAATGTAATAACCTAAAATTCTGTAACATGCTCGAGAGCTTTAGAGTTCCTTAAATGCTATTTCAAGTGTAAACATTGTTGCAGATTTAAAGGGACAGTTGACCCAAAAATGAAAATTCTGTCATTATTTACTCTCGTATATCATTCAAAATCTGCATCACTTTCTTTCTTCTGTAGAACACAAAAAGAAGATATTTTGAAGAATGTTAACCAAACTGTTTTGGTTACCACTTACTTCCACTGTAGTAAGTATTTCTCAAAATATCTTCTATGTTCCCTCTAAGCTTTGGTTTAATTGTGTAGCAGTTTACCACCGTTTTGGCAGGGGCCACAGAACTAGATAACCCAGAAAACTGTGTAAACATCCACCACATGTGACTGACATCATTTCTGTTTTCTCAGTAACCCAGTCTGAAAAGGAAACGGAGGGATTGCAAGAAATTTCGTAATTTGTAATCTGTTTGTATAGGTGACCCATACAAACCTTTCACACTCTCTAAAGACATACATTCACTTTCTAGACAAAACGGAAAGATGCGTGCCAGCCCAAAGTTTTTTCCTCGAGTCATTTGTGTGTGTTGGAGCTTTTATTCAGAGAGCAAGATGAATAATCAAAGCCATTTCCAAACAAAGCCTCCTGCTAGCAGAATTTGAAGCGATAAACTTCTTCTCCACTCTATTCTACAGGGAACAACAAAAAGAGCTACAACAGATGGAGCTCCAGAGGGGTCACTCGGAGGGGAAACACCTCAGAGAGGGTAGTGGGTTGAAGGGGAAGGAGTTAACACGCAATCAACGCCAATACCAGACACATTTTGATTGCTAATATTTACCTGTCACTCAAAAGCCTGCAATTTCTCCTCAAGCTTGATGTTTATGAACAAATACAGTGTGAAATTAATCTAAATACCTCCATTTTGTACTCTGTTTCACTGGCTTTTATGTCTCTTTGTTGAGTACAAATGGTTGATTTATTTGATGAATACATTGTGGCTGTCTGTCAGTCAGCGCGAGAAGCGGATTGAGCTCTTTTTCACTGTTTATTGCACTTAACTCTATCAAGTGCATCCCACTCTTTATTTTCTTCATTCATGCATGTTTCCTTGTCACTCAAAGGTGTATATAACTTTTAAGCAGTACTATGTTACGCAGATATATTTGCATATCACGGAATACACGATATAGCAAAATCTCTAACGATAGACACTTTATTCGGTGGCAACCATACCGATATATACCGTTATACCACCCAGCCCTAGTGGGAGGTAAATGCTTAACCCAGAATATGAAAGCAGCGCGCAGAGTTTGATCTTTTAATATCACTGTCTTAATGCATAAGCCATGTTAAGCGTAAAACTATCCACTTTGATTACGGTGTTGTTGTCTTAGAAGTACAGTGTTTATGACAGATAATTTATGAGAGAAAATTGATTTTCCCAGGTCGCTGTTTTAGAACATTATTAAGCCACATTAGGAGTTTTTCATGTTCTTTTCCAGTCCACTGCAGTACCTTTGCTCTTGTGTCTTGCATCTTTTTGCAGTGTCTCGAGCAAGACGCAGTGTTCTCAAAACATGGCGCTCAAGTCAAAAAAAGTTTAAAGGTTTAAAAATAAATGGACAAAAGAACGTTTTTCTTTCCAAATTCCACTGCCGTATCTTGCGTTTTTCAACGCAAAAACACATTCTGTGTGATTTGTGAATGCCTTTTAGAATGTCCTGCGACTGGGCCCCCACGCACCGCTGGGGCTGCAGGGGTGTCCCGCATGCCACTGAGTATTAAATATTTAATAGAATGGATGAGTGTCTGTGACCCACTAAAAATACACCTGCAGCACTTCTGAGAACAAAGAAAAACTGAATAAAATAATATAAATAAAAATAATAAAACATATAGGCCTACACAAAATATTTTTCTCTTAAATAACAAATTAATATGACAAAACAAAAACACACACTGAATCTTTCTATGCGCTTTGAAGAACCGCATTTTTTCGTCAGACATAAAAATAAATACCAGGCCTACCTCAGTGCACAACTAGTCTAGTTTTTATTTAAAAAAATTAACGTGTCGACGTGCTGTGGGGCATAGTCTGGAGCGCAGCTTGTTCCGTGTCAGAATACACCGGTTTCTGCAGCGTTGAGCATCATAGCCAATCACAGACATATCTGTTAATTTCACGTAAGAATGTTTACGAAAGAATCCACACACCGCTCATAAAGCAGGAGTTTTGTTTAGTGTGTCCGAGTTGTGCACACTTGCGAATCCTCTCATTAGAACAAACCAAATGTACACGATGTACAGTAACTAAGATATTAATTGTGCAGTATTGTAGAGCTTCACTGAATATATCAGAATTTTGTGAGATCTCGAAGAACCGAGATGCAGAGAGACAGCTTTATAATGATTATAGGGAGTGCTCTTTGCATGCTTTCTAGGCTATATAACCCATTTAGAATTTGAATACATTCACTCACGGATTCACTCTCTGATAACCATTTATCCAATATTGCCTTTTGCCATTGCGTTGCTGTTATTAATTCAGTTAAGTTAAAGTGGAGCAGGTGCTCGCGCAGTGAAATATGTCTGTACTGTCGGCACGGCTGGTTGCATGTATCAACACGCCTCTGTGAGTTAACAAATATGTATAGATAATTTTTCTTTAAAAATTTAGCAAACTTAAAAAAAATACTTGGAAAAAAAATATTTTAAAACCTTTTAAACCGTTTAACTGATAGTATTAATTGGTCAAAATTCTTAATTTTGGTTAACAGTTAAACGGTCAATTATCCCTAAACCAAAGCATTCTTTTTTTATACACTGAAAAAAATAGTGTAGGGTTTACTTCTAAAAACAATTTTTACTGAATTGCTAACTTTCACAAACAACTGCAAAAAAACAAGTAACAAATACTGAATACTGAAAAACTGAAAGATTAATTGAGTATGTTTGACAAGAAAATACTATTTGTTTTATTTACAACTTTTTTTTACAGTTTATGTGACAGAAATGAGCTTCCATAATATTGTGATAGCCTAATATTGTTAAGTTCTTTCAATACCCATTATCTTCAATAAAGTAATGCAAAAAGGCAAAAAAATAAAAAGTATATAAACAGAAATTGACTAAATTTGTACAGATGGTATACAGATGGAATAGAATAGAATTTACAAGGAATGGAATAAGAAGGGAGTATTGAATAAATAAAAGTGATATTGCACACCTTTTTATTGGACAGTAGGGGAGAACTTCTAACTGTTCAACTGAACGTTTAACTGTTTTAACTAATTGAAGATAAATAGCTCTCGTTTTTACTGACAAACCTGATACTCTCTGTGTGTGACTGTTTGTTTTGGGAGGAGCCCACACACAGAACTGCAAGTCCACACAGAAGAACCACAGAGAGCTTCGGTAATGAAGACGATCCTGTGAGGTAGACAAACCAGGAGGGACTGACACACAGAAGCAGTGCAAAGCAGCACTGGAGGCCTGAGTATACGAGCATGAGAGAGGAAGCCAAATATATGTTTTAGCTTAGTCAACCGTTCGAGTGGCATGAAAAGCAAAAATGATGAATGTTACTGCTAACTTCGAGCTCTCCCACGTCGAAGATCACCCATGGGACAGCAGCAAGCACAGTATAATTAAGAATACTGAAGGTGACTTGAAGGAAAAACATATAGGATTTATGTCTTTGTCTAAGTACTTATAACAAATGTGCCATTTTTGGAAAACCCTGACTTTTTGTTGATAGTTTTTCACTATAAAGGCCAGAAACTCTAATGAAGATATTCTGTGCTGATGTGGAACTAAATGAGACTCATAATCTCCGTTCATGTTTGGATTTTCAGTGGGTTTGTGAATATGCCACTGTTAATGGGACAGGCGGTGCTGAGTGTGCTGTCTCTTGACTCACAGTTTCTCAGTTTCAAATCCACATATTAACAAACTTTACTTAATAGATGAAGGAAAAAATGTCTCCCACACAGTGCTAGTGACTAACTAAAAGTAGTGACGCTACTAACTCAAGTTAAACAAATTTGTCAGTAAGCGTGACAGCAACTCAAATGTCTTTCAAATACTGATGCTTTTTCTGGAGAGTTGCAGTGTTGCGTGACCAAACACTACATTGCTGGGGTTTTTTTTAATGTCACAGCAATCCAAGTGAACTGGGAGAATAATCAAACACACTCTTCTGAATGGTTTTCTCTTTCATATGCAGTTTTGGAACACCTAATTTATTCTGGTGAATCTCTTTGTTTAGATGAAAATGAAGCCTGATCTTATAGCATTCATAGGTATACATACAATGTTTACATTAAGTACATTTTTCTTTGTTTGAATATATGCAGAAACGTACAATATGGATGTACTGACATTTGTAAAGGCATATAAAAACTATAAGTAGTATTTATGAATAATTTTTATAGTATATTACCAAAAAATGTTTTAACAATTTTTAAAGTATCTTATGTTCACAAAGGCTGCATTTATTTGATGAAAAACACAGTAAAAACAGTAATATTGTGAAATATTATTACAATTGAAAACTGTTTTTTTATTTATTTTTAAATATATTTTATTCCTGTGATGGCAAAGCTGAATTTTCATCAGCCATTACTCCAGTCTTCAGTGTCACATGATCCTTCAGAAATCATTGTAATATGCTAATTTGCTGCTCGGTTATTAAAAATGGTTCTTATTATCAATGTTGAAAACTCTT
>NW_015555725.1:318994-325487 GCF_001515605.1 Sinocyclocheilus anshuiensis
TTCAGTGTCACATGATCCTTCAGAAATCATTGTAATATGCTAATTTGCTGCTCGGTTATTAAAAATGGTTCTTATTATCAATGTTGAAAACTCTTTTTGCTGCTTTTAAATTGTAATAAGATTTCACAATATTACTGTTTACTGTATTTTTATCAAATAAATGCAGCCTTGCATACTAATTATTCCAAACTTTTGGCCGGTAGTGTACATAAATGTGTTAAATACATGCGATGATAAGATTTTGTCACTGAATACAACAAGATCAACCTACTTACTTATGAATTAAATATTATATTGAACTAAAAGAACTCACAAACATTTTTATGCGTCTAAAATTTAATAAGCTTGTATTTTAGTTCCTGTCTGTGTGTTAATATACATTTCTAAATAAACATATACAATGTTTGAGTGCTGGAATCACACTTCACAAATGATGATTACCAATGATTGGTGATTGGTAAATGAAATGATTAAATATTTGATTCTCCAATTAGATTTACTTTAGACCTTTTTTTTAGGAGAATATTCAATTAAAGCAAAGTAAAAGTTAAAGTAAACTACCTTTTGTTAATAGTAGCCTGTAGCTAACTGACTTTTTTCCCTTAACCCTTTAGAACCTAAAGCTAAAATAGGCCGTTTTCACTCATTTTGGTTTTTTGAGTATAAAATTATAACACAATGTGGTGCTTCTCCCTTCATTCTCTATTTTTGTAGGTTTAGCCTACAGAAGAGGTGCTTGTGTGGTTGTGTGCTGTTACGATGGCGTGTCTTCCTTGGCAGCGGAGCATATAGCACTGACAGCCGCACAATAGCCAAAAGAGCTGGTGAGAGGTGGGGGCCAAAGTGGGAGTCCCATTTTCTGCCTGTTAAAGAGCAGCTCAGTTGATCACAGCACTGTTTCATTTACTGTTTCATTTTTCATTTCACCTCAAAAGAGAGGTGGGGGCCAAAGTGGGAGTCCCATTTTCTGCCTGTTAAAGAGCAGCTCAGTTGATCACAGCACTGTTTCATTTACTTTAAGATAGCAGATTAAGGGTCTGTGTTTAAATATGTGGCCGGTGAATTATCAAGCATAATAACTAGCTTTGGAGAAATACTTGAATCTGACTGGCTGATGGGCCTTGCATGATCATACACCCCAGTAATCCTTAGCATACCTCCTCGTGCCTCATTTATTTTCATGAAAAACAGCAGGCCACCTTAGCCTAACGCTCCCTGAATATATTCATGCACAGTCAAATGCTGAAATACTGGATTTACACACACGTCCATCCATTTTAAGATGTGTCTTGCTGTACAGAATTGTCGTACTGCAGCATATGTCATGTTGAGCTGCTGGACTATATTATGTAATACACCATATATAAGTGATCTGTTTCTGTAACTTGTTATAGTGCTAATTCAGCATAACACGACAGTGTCCATGATAAAATTATACAGTAATCACAGTGGCTTCAACCACACCAAGTGAGATATGCAATTGATATGCAAAGTGATATGCAAAGTGAGAATCTGACATTTTCTTGTCACATATTATGCCAGTTTTACTTATAATGTTTTCCAATGTGTGTTTATTAAAGCATTTATATGTTCATTTGTGTGGTGTTATGCTTACAATACTTAACAGTAAAATGGAGCAGTAAGCGTGTCAACATGAAGAAGAGATGCTGTTGAGGTGAGATGACAGACGTTGGAGTGTTGTCAGGTGCGTGTGTCATTCTGACCTTACCTCTCACAGTTTCCCAGCTCAAAATATGTGTGTGTGAGCAAGAGACAGACAGTTGAATGCACTTGTTCCTGCAAATATTTACACAGAGAGCAAATCTCGAGAAACAGTCGTGAGCCAATATAAGTGCTGAGCCAAAATCAGACACCAGATCAAACAACCTACGAATTTTTCAAAATCTCACCTCCATAAAGTACTTTGGAGAAGTACTTTGGAAGATGTTGGCTATTTCTGTTTATGCAGGAAATGTTGTGGTCCATGGTCTATAACGTCAATTTGACATCAAAAAAAGGCTTTCAAAGTCCTTTTGCAAATGTTCTGAGGAGGATATGGTTAAATCTGTATCTGATGCAGGGCATTCTTTTGAGAGATGCATTATTATAGTACAAGAACAGTGTTGCATGTCCATGTGAGGTTATTATGAGAAACCAAATATAAAGTACCATGCTCAAAACTCCACTTTCTTTTTCAGCTATATTTACACCCCTTGAACCAGCCATTAATATCCACAGTGTGTAATTTATGTGCCACTATAGCGTCACTAAACGAAACTGAAAAGTTTTTAAGAACACTATTAACCTGTATTTCACTTAGAAACAAATAGTCCCACTCCAAACTCACTCCATCCTAAAAAATAAAAAACGAGTTTAAAGTCCCACAGTTTAAATAGTGCTACAGATTAAGTTAGAAAATCCATACAAATGACTCACTATAGGAGAAAAATAAATAAATCACACGTTGCTGTTCTCTTAGTAATATCTAGTTTGCTGTAGAGATAAATGGAGGTTATAAACTAATAATAATATTGCTATAAACAGAGAATTTACACATTTCAACTGTATGACAATTCTGTCCGACTGAATTGAGAAATCTATAAATGGTGTGCAAATTATGAATTTAAAATATATGTGAATTAATGACTTAAATGTATGAATTTTTAAAACTTAAATTATAAATAATACGGTTTAGGAAATGGCAAACAGCAATGTTGCTTTGGCATTTATTGAACTAATTTTATACCCAGCAAAGTTAAGCATATTTAAATAAGCCTATAATAAGCCATTTATAAAAATGTTACTTTTGCCAGGAAAACTGAGTCTACATAGGTTTTTTAGAAGATCTCCCACTGTAATCGTCTTCCTTATCGTCATAATTTTCAATAAATTGCATAATCAATCATGTAAGTTAAATTCAAGATCATCTAATGAAATTGCTAAAACAGTCGGCTTGTCTGGTAGTTGTTAAGGAGATTTTTTTATAGACTATGTATTTTTAAGTTTAATTTGCTACACCTCAGGTGACAAACCCTTAGAGCCCAACGTTTGTGAGTGCACATGCACAACGTTTCATGAGATTCAAACCTCTAGAAATCATCACAAAGTATACATGAACAAACTTCAGCCACAGCCATCAGAATTTTGACATCTGGATAGTCTATCGGTAACAAATGTTCACACAATCACACCTTAAGTCTCAGGTGTGTCACTCAGCGGAAAAGTGAACTGCTATAAGTACCACTGTGAAACAGAAGGACAAAGAAAGAAAAAGAGACAGTGAGAGCATGTTAGTCAGGTTGACACTACAGCTGTTCACTTATTCACCTGAGTAAAGGCCTGTTCACACCAAGGACGATAACTATACAGATAACGATAAAGATATAGTTCTAAAAATCGTTCTCAATATTAAAGAATAGCAGCATCCACACCACAGCTATAACGATAAAGGCACAGATAAATGATATGGTTGGAATCACTTTCAGAATGATTTTTTCCAGCTGATGAATGATAAAAACATTGACAGCCAATCAGAATCCACACGACTTCAAAGACCTTGAGCATTTAAAGCAGTAGATGACAAAACAACAGCACACTTATAATAAAAAGAATGATATTTTACATTGGTGTGGACACTAATATATTTCGTTCTTGGTGTGAACAAATCATTCTTGGTGTGAACGGGCCTTAACACTATTAACGCTCAGAAGAGATAGATACAGATACAGAATGACAGAAATTAGAGAAAACGACACACATTCATGTAGTAATAGTTATAAAATCATTATATTTTAAAAGAATTAAATGAGACAAACCAGCTTAAACCACCCTAAAAACCAGCATGGAAATTAAACTGGACTTTACAGAAAGGATGGAGAATAATAGAGGTTTTGCATGGGCACAATATCTTTGAGCATAATTTCAGCGTTTGTGTTTGCATGAGCACCTCTGCTATATATTCATAAAAATCTCTGTCCTTATTTTAAGGGTGTGAGATCCAAGACGGCTCACCTCCAGAGAGGAAGCCTTTGATTAGAGGCACATCATCACAGGTGATGTTGTGCACCAGCTGCTGTCATCTCAGCTGACACACTGTCAGAGTGCAGAAACACACAGCTTCTAATGAACCTCGGGCCTACCTGGTTAAAATACACCTCATACGGCTCTGTGTTTCAAAGCTGCACAATACTATCATCAACAAACTCAAACCAGAGATGTTAATTCAACACTGATGAATTTACAGGAAAAAAAAGACAAAGTCAAATAGTTTCATTACACAAAATACTTGATTCTGATTGGTCAGTTGTGGCATTCAGTAAAATATTTCAGAATAATGACGGTTGTCCAAGGCAGCGTGATATAACTGACCTTTCAGCTTGAAAACCTGTTTCCTATATAGCTGTGCTCATGTTCTGTCTCTCCACGGACTATATAAGTAAGCTAAGAAAATAATGTAAATTGTCAACTCAAATCAATATTTCATATACATCCATATATTTAGTAAGTAGCCACAATCATTATGGCAGAATAAACACAGCAGACTCTATGGAGATTAAGTGCGCCGCAGTCTCTTTTTTCGCACATTATAGAATAATAAATAAGCAGGATAATGCACAGTCAGATGGTCATTATCAAATAAAACCCTTTGTATGATACAAGAACCCTCGACTTCAAATTAGATCCAGATCACTCGGGGGTCCTGTACCCCTTCTTTGCATCTCATTATATTCAGATAAGATACTAAGACAAACTGATTACTAGGATGAATTAATGAGTGCTGGGAAAGCCACTCAAACGTTTAGCTAGCTACCATCTAATCTACAGAAAGATTGGCTAAACTAAAAGCTATCATTTAGAGCAGTGTTCCTCAACCAGGGGTCAGGGCCAACTTGGGTGTGTAGTGAACAGGCTGGAGACTCAGAACATTTGTATCTGCTATTGTCTCACACTTGCAGGCCGGAGACTCAGAACTTTGTTGATCTGTTTCTATCTCCTACCCAGAGCCGATACAACTGACTGTGTTTAGTGAAAACTCACCAAGACATTTTTTACATATACAAAGCGGAAAGTAGCCTATATGTGTCCATGTTTCAGTCCGTCTCGAATCGCACACATGGAAAGCACTTGGGGAACAGTGTCTCTTCCGCAACTCAGTGCGATTTTAACTCGTTTTTTAGTATTGAGCAAGAACGGCAGGAGAATGTATATGAGTCACGTTACATGATTTGACTGATTTGGATGTTACATAGAAAGGGCGACAGCACACCACATTAAGGAAAGGAACATTCATGTTTTCATAAACGCTGGCCAAAATCAAAAACAAAACTAAAATTAAATAATCGTTGAAAGCAAGGGGGCACCCTGGTGTTTCAGGGGCCCTACGCAACCTGCATACTTTGTGTATAGGGAGTATCGGCTCTGCTCTTACCGTGCAGGCCAGAGACTCAGAACGGGCTATGTCTATTAGTGTCTGTTAGTGTCTCTCAGGACAGGAGACTGAACTTGTCGATGTGTTAATGTCCCTTCCCTCGCAGGACTGAGACTCAGAACAAAACTCAGAGTGTCTTTTGGAAGGATACCTTTATCCCTTTTCGATGAGGAGGAGATTTGGCGCTTCTCCATTTCCGTGCTGTGATTGGCTGTTTCCATCAGAGCGGGGGACACAGTGTGGCCCGCCCTTCTTTCCTGGTGTGGAAATTTGCATAGTCCAATCTCACATTTAGAAAAGTGTCACTAACGTTTTACCGATGCATTATTCACTTACCAAACCACAACCAGAATACCTTTGGCAATGTTACGAACACATTAAGTGCAAACATGATGCAAAAAGATTGAACTATCATAATTTGTCCATTAACAGCTGAGTTTGTTTAAGATGTTGCACTACACAAAGCTGTCACTGAGAAGACTTATTTCTCCGAATAAGTATAAGATGGGTGTGTTGTAGTTTGCATCAGTTTTAAGGTTTTGAATACATAATTGTGAATGGATTTGAATAGATCTGTGTGATCTCTCTTTGATACTCCCACTGCTGCCTCATTCGGACGTCCCAAGGAATTGTTATGGTGGCCACAGGCCAAACCTTAGAAATCAGTCTCTAGGTGGGTGAATGGCAGAAACTGCATTTTGACCAATGAGAAGTCCTGTCCTTCCCAAGCTTGGTACCAGAGGTGGTGGTCTTGTCCTCTAAGAGGTGTCTGGCTGTTGTCCTGGCATCATTATCTGATGGCGTTGGACAGTTTGCTTATGTTACACCACCAAGATCCAATCAAAATGTAGCAAACCTTTGTCCACTTTTGTGGTACGAGAGGGGCCCCGCCATAAAACTGGCCCCTGGAATGTGCTGTTCACTACAGGGGCCTCAGCAGAAAAAAAAATTGTTCTTTTTGAAATTTCTGGAATCACAAAATAAATCATGGTTTAATTTAAAGGTGACATATCATGAAAATCTGACTTTTCCAGGTTTTGAGTGCTATAATCAAGTCCCCGGTGC
>NW_015555725.1:325503-338004 GCF_001515605.1 Sinocyclocheilus anshuiensis
CATCTGTAAGTTTCCACCCACGGCACCGTCATTTTGATTTCGCAAGCGACAACGGTGTACCAGCTCTAATGTCATGGCGAACGTTTGAGCAAAAAATGCTAACTGTTCTGCCTTTAGCTGCACAGACGAGCACAGAACAATATTTAGAGTCCCAAGCCTCAGAAGAGACAAGAGAGCAGTTTTCTTGATTTAGCAGATTTATTGATTTATTTACTGTATATTGCTGCTGCCACACAGATCTAATATAGACATGCGATTTCTTTCCCTACATATCGTAAAAAGTGGCATAATATATCTACTTTAATATATCAATACTCCCAGTTTCTATTCATTAAAATAGTTTTTTTGGGGGGGGGGTTCTTTTAAGCAGCTTTGCAGCGTATGTGGGGGAAGGGGACGTGTGGCCAATAGGGGTGTGCCATTTCATACTGTCCACGATAATACTGGTATATTTTTACATGATAAAAAAGTGTCATATCACGATATCAATGATATAGCGATACAATGACGTATGGCGGATAGACATTCCCTAGCGCGCACAACAACAACACCACAAACCCAATAGGTGTGTTCGACTTGAAGCAGCGCTGCACAGACTGATCGATGTATGACATCAAAGTATTGCGTGAGCGATTCTAGAGCATATGTGAGCGCACACTCTTACCTTCAAAAATAGGCGAGGCGCCTAACTTTAGCGACGCGGCACGGCTTTCACAGACACATTCTGGGGACACCAGAGACTTATATTACATATCGTAAAAAGTGGCATAATATATCTACTTTAATATATCAATACTCCCAGTTTCTATTCATTAAAATAGTTTTTTTGGGGGGGGGGTTCTTTTAAGCAGCTTTGCAGCGTATGTGGGGGAAGGGGACGTGTGGCCAATAGGGGTGTGCCATTTCATACTGTCCACGATAATACTGGTATATTTTTACATGATAAAAAAGTGTCATATCACGATATCAATGATATAGCGACGCAATGACATATGGCGGATATACGTTCCCTAGCACGCACAGCAACAACACCACAAACCCAATAGGTGTGTTCGACTTGAAGCAGAGCTGTGCAGACTGATCGGTGTATGACATCAAAGTATTGCGAGAGTGGTTCTAGAGCATATTCGAGCGCACACTTTTACCTTCAAAGCTAGGCGATTACCTTCAAAAATAGGCGAGGCGCATATCTTTAGCAAAGCGGCGCGGAGAGCCCAGGGAGCAGTTGGAGGTTCGTTGGGTCTCACTTCAGCTGTGGCATTGAAGGTGGAAGAGAGCGCTGTACATTCACTCCCCCCACCTACAATCCTTGCCGGTACAGAGACTCAAACCTGCAACCTTTAGGTTACAAGTCCGAGAAGCAAGCTGAAATGACATGGTTAACTCAGCAAATGCATTTTTATTTCATTTGCTGCAATACATACAACCACCAAAAAACTATTTCTGAACAAATGAGCTACAGTCGCATTTGAATATGCTAATTGAGAGTTTTTGAAGCTGGGGTGGAAATTCTGTTAATCTCCTCAGAAAAAAAAAAAACAGGTTCACGTTCTTAATATCCCTACAAACTTTTGGCTTGAATACACTATAAATGACTCACATTTATGTCTGAGAGAATACTACATTACAGTATCTTAAAGGCTATAAAAACATACACAAATGCACCAAACCAAATCTTCAAGGCATAGCAATGTATGCAAAGCAATTGATTTCAAGTGATCCCAATGTAGATGTAGAAGAGTTGCACTCACTCAGGCTGTTAGACAATGTTTTGACACTCTTCCTAATGAAAGTGGTTATGTTTTGGAAGTTCAAAGAGGATTCCTCCTTTTCCTCTGGCAACCCCAAATTCTGAAACTCCCTTGTTCTTTCTGATCGTGGGCCACCAACACACCGTCAGATCAGCCAAGAAATTGCAGCAATTCACCCAGAATGAAAACATGATCAAAAGGAAAATGGACTCAGAAGAAGACCTCAAGCACATATAATAAATTTCATCATAAAGCAAAAATAAGCATGATGAAAAGCTATTATGACACATCTGAAATGATGACATCATGCTAGGTTGTGACTTCAGGGAAAAACAAAATTGTAGAAAAGTTTCCCTTTTACTCAAAATGGCATATTTTGAATCAAATCCAGGATTCTTGAATTCACAATCCAAGTTTCCAATTCGCTCAAAGCACCCCCACAGAGGTGTAAAACCCTTTTCAGGATGGGGGAAGCTAATTATCTCTTCTCATGTACTACCACAGGTACTGGCAATTGGCTTTGTTCCTGCACACATTCTCTCAGACTAAAATCAACAAGATGGGCGACAGAAATGCTAATAAAGGAAAATATGTTTTATAATTAATAACTAAGGAATAATTGACACCGTTATGAATTTTGAGGTCGGGCAGTGAAGCATGATGACTTCTGATTACCCTAGACATCGTATATCACATTTCCTCAGCACTCTACTAATAAACTGATTAAGTTTAGTTGGCCCAGCTGTCTCTGATAGCCCATAAACACACAGCACAATTACAGGGAGATTATTTACTACCAGCCCAGCAGAAATACCTCGGCCCTAAGAGAGGACATTACAGACGCCTGCTGCAGAGTAACAAAGATGCGCTGAGATTAACAATCATAAAATAATAATAAGAAATGGCACAAAGTCTCTCATTATGCTCAGCTGCAGATTCTGCTAATGGCTCCGTGAGGGATATTTAAGGCACTGCTGTAAACAGCAGAGCATGCAGACTTTTTAAAGGGGGCACTCGTGTGGAAGAGACCAAGGTAACTAATCACACATCCATGCAAACGGTAGTCATGTCTGGAAGGAACACAGTGCAGCTGATGTGCATCAGTGTTAATGGAAATCAGTGTCTATATCATTGTCTAACAATATCAAATCATTTTCTGTGTTATAATTTAATGTCAAATACTACAGTGTGATCATTTTATTGCCATAAATTGTAAATCTGAATCAATAATGTATTGCAGATAAACTAAATAAAGTTTTATGCAATAATACTCAAAGGGGTCATATGAGGCGATTTCAATTTTTCCTTTCTCTTTGAAGTGTTACAAGCTCTTGGTGCATAAAGAAGATCTGTAAAGTTGCAAAGACAAAAGATAATTAAATTATTAAACTATAATTACTCGCGTAATTAAACTATTATTAATCGAACCAATAAAACATTACAGTAGTTTTTGTTTATATATTTACTAACAATTTTGCTGCCGTACAGATATGATATACCTCCGATGTCAACGGAACAAATCACATATGAATGGAGGGCCCCATTCTATCTAACATCTACTCACCTATGCGTAAATGAACTCCTTCCACTGCTTCATTATGGCGAATAATACAATGACGTTCAGAATCGCTCGTTTTCAAATCCTTCATTAATTATTTTTGGCAGAATTTCTCTTCACCTGTTGTTTTAAACACAATCAGGCTTGATGACGCAGTAAGGTTATACTGAAAGATGATTAGCTTGAACACAATGATTGGTTATGCCTTTTAGGACACGTTTTGGCCAGAAGCAAACGACGTTGCGTCATTTGAATATCGTACTCTGATTGGTCAGTTTAGTAATAAGAGGCGTCCTTATCCTATAAAAAAAAAAAAGTCTCGTATGAAAGAAAAAAAGTAAATCATTTAATGATTTTTTTAATGCTCTTCTTAACGGTGTAATTTAATGTGAACATTTGTTAGATTAAAAAAAAGTGATTTATAATTGGGTTGTGGCGATGTCTTCTTGCCCCAGGTAGGGTGCCATCTTGAAGAATTTGGGGGCAATAAGATTTTTTTCACTAAATCAGCATATTAAACCAATTTCTGAAGGATCGTGTGACACTGAAGACTGGAGTAATGGCTGCTGAAAATTCCGTTTTGCCATCACAGGAATAAATTACATTTTAAAATATTTTTTTTAAAATAGACAAGTTATTTTAAATTGTAATAATATTTCACAATAATACTGTATCTACTGTATGTTTGACCAAATAAATGCTTGGTGAGCAAGTTAGTTCCCTTTCAGTCGGTCACTCCCGACGTCACGTCGGATGACCGACGAATTGGGATCTCGCTTAGAGAGACCAATCTACTTCGAGTGTAAACTAAACGAGCCAATGCACATTGGCATGCGATTATTGCATTCAGCTGCCGCTGATCACAGCGTGAGTATAAGTAGGCAGCAGATGCAGCGCAAATTCAGCTTTTCGCTTCGGAGCCGAGCGATCACATCGTTCTGCTCCTGACTACTCTACTGAGAGAAGAAGACTGAACGAGTTCAGCATGCTCTTTGAGAGCTCTTCGTGTTGGAGGTACGGCGCTTCAGCAGTGGTGGTTTCCCGTGTCGAGTGGGTTGCACACATCAGGCTGCACTACCCCGTTTGTGTTGCAGAGGAACGAGGGTTACCATACGTAACCGAGACGTTATTACAAATGCAGTAAATAGTCTTACTGACGCCAAACTTTTGAACACGGGTGTGGGTATAGTGAAAGTCATAATGACATTTTCAGAGGCAGATTTAGTGAATTGGGGGCCCCAGGCAAAATATAGGAATAGGGCCTATACATTTGCACATATTTACAACCTTGAGGTTCCTTTTTTGTTTTGATGCTTCCTGCTGCACAATGGTGCCTCACAGTTGTGTTCAATGTTTCTTCATTTTTCATATACATGTTATAATGGCTTTCTTCCATTTTGTAAACCACAAAATAGCAATTGATTTACCTATTGATTTATTTATTGAGGCACCAGTCAGTAGTATAAATTATTTTAATTTAAAACGGGGTTATGTGGGTGGATTTTCGCACTGGTCTGAACAAAAACTACAGACAGGAATATTGAAAATGAACATCCATTTTCTGCCAGCAGGAGGCACGTTTGGAATGTCAGAAATATAGCGGGTAACGGCTGTAAACAAAACAGCTCTGCGCTCATAAACGCTACTTTATCAGATAAAACGAAAATGCCATCGAAACTTTTCTGAAGACATTCGGTTCCTTTCAGAGATTAATTCATATAAAAACTTGAAATGGTGAGAATGAGAAAAGTGTGAAAAAATATAGGCTATATTGATGAGGAAAGTTACTAGAGTAAGACTGGGCTCAGCCCAACTGCATAACAAACACTCTAATTCTAAACTTTAAAGTAAATTTATTTTTAGTTATTTTAACTAAAAACTTAAATGAAACTGAAAAAATAATGAAAATGAAATTATACATTTACACACCTGAGGATTATATCAACCAAAAAAGTAACTGCGAATTCGTCCTCTATTGTGTCATGAGTAAGCGGCATTTAAAACAATAAACATAGCTATAACACGTACTGTTGCTCAATATTTAACTACAGCTTCAGATGAATTAAATTTTTATTTGCTACAAGCAGGATACACAAGAAGCACGTTCAATTCGGACACCCAGACGGTTGTCGTGGTAATAAACACCGTAAACGGCAACCGTTCGTGTCTCCGTGCTTAATGCGCATCTCGTATACGCAGGGGCGCCGTAACGGGAGAAAGTTAGGACGATTCCAAGGGCCCGACGAGGGAGAGGGGGCTGGAATGCGATTTTCACCGATTTCTACAGAACGCGGTAGAGGGGGCCCGAGTGAATACGCTGTTCAGGAGGCCCAGAAACCATAGCGGCGCCCCTGCATATACAAAAGGCATTTTAGGGAGCCCTTGGCTTTTGGGGGCCCAAGGTGGTCACCTACCTTTGCCTAATGGGTCCACCTCTGGACATTTTCATTGTCAAATTCATTAACTTGTTGGCCAGCATGTCAGAAAAGCAAACTGCCTCCGGTTTTCAGACACAGTCTGTGTGTGGTTCCAAATATGCTGCTTTGGTCAGTTTTGCTTCAACCACAACCTTCAACCACAAATCTGTTTTAAATGAGGTGTTCCTTTCAGTTTGTCACTACATCTATTTTTAGAGATCTTAAAGTGTACGTGATGGTAAGAGAGAGACTCAGATATCAAAGCAGGCACTTTCAACATAGCCACAGGTGATAATGAATGTCTTAACGAATTAGCGGAGCTGTTTTCACCTTTTAGCTGTTTTCACTGTTCGTCTCCCTCTCTTCTCCCAACCCCCATCACACAAACCCCTCCTGACACCACATACCTGTGCCAACTTTTAGCCTGTCAGCCTGTAAATTTCAGATAATTGATGTCCATTTTATGACATCATTCAATACAGTAATGTTGATGTAATAGTCTTAGTGAGCCTATTTTCACGTCTATACTGTGACCTTCCAGTTCAGATTGCTCACACACCATTGGCTTGGCTCTCTTCCACCTAAAGGCCTTTTAAGATTATGTGGTTCTGCCTTTCTGCTGGATGATTTTTAAAACATTAAGATAGATGGAGGTTGAGAACGGAGTTGGGCTGTTTATCAAAGCATGACTTACCTGGCCAGAGTCAGGGATCTGTTCTAAAAACACTGAAGACATTGTGCCATATGCCACCCAGAGCTACAGTATTGCAGCAAAGCTTTTTTTTATATATATTATGGGCTGATTTATTATTGAAGATTATGCTAAAGAGCATTTTTTTGTCCCTTGTAGAAGATTTATCTGTGTATTTTGGAAAATACTCTTGATTGGTAGATGTGCAAAAAAAATTATAATTATGGATTGAGGAATGCCTTAATTATGGATTTGTTTCTTACAAAACGCAGCTTTTCACTTCACAAGACATTAATTGATGGACTGTAGTGAGGATTATGTTTTTATTAGCTGTTTAAACTCTCCTTGACGGCACCCACTGCAGAGGTACCCATAGCTGAGCAAGTGATGTAATGCTACATTTTTCCAAATGTGTTCAGATGTAGAAACAAACTCATCATCTTGGATGGCCTGAGGGTGAGTAAATTTTCATTTTTGGATGAACTATTCCTTTAACCCCATATTTTGAATAAAACATCTACAAATGACATGCCCGTAATGGATGGTATAGTACACCCAAATATTCTGCCATTATTTACTCACCCTCAAGTTGTTTCAAACCATATGATTTTATTTTTCAGTAGAACACACAAAATAAATAAACAAAAATGTTTACATAATGTTTTCCGTACGACAATATTTAATAAACAGGGGGAAAAAATACTCTTTAAGGTACCAATTACAGGTTACCATGAACTAAATGAAAATGAGAAATGTTTCCTTGTAAATGAGATGAAAAAAGATATTTATATATTTTATTTCAGTTAATGTTGATTTTATTTAACTTAAAAAATGGTTTTAGTTTTAATTATTAACCCTGGTTCATATTCATATAGTTAATTAATATATTTAATACTTTCATTTGTACTTTAAAAAATTCATTTTCTACACCGCAGGAACATTTGAAATGAACCAGTCAGGGCAAAAAGGTGACTAAAAATAATGAAAAACTTAATAGAGTGAAATGCTTTCCTATTTAAAGTCATAAGCATCTTGTTGATGATTTACAGTATGTATATATGTGATACTCAAATAAAACACTAATGGAGAACTCCATTAAAGTCTCTTGGGCTATTAAAGTGAAACTTCTGAGCAAATTAATCCTCTGTGAAAGTACCTCACATGCTGTAAACCTGGACAGGCCTGTCAGCAGGGTTTGTTCTGGGTGACAGTGGGTGTAGAGAGAGCCGAAGTAGTTCTAATAAGCTTTAACGAAGGGGCACACTTTAGGGACGGATTGTACAGGGTGGTATTGTGGGTGGATTTTCATGAAGGATTTCGTTCTATTCCAGACCAGGTTGGTAGGATGTCGGGGTGCACTTCCTGTCTTCCAAGCTTCATGCACAGCGGTGTAATTTGTTCAGCCTGGGGCTTAAGCAGCAAAGGAGGAAACAGCAGAGATCCCATTAGAATGGCCTTCCTGCTGCAGGAAAATTGCTTAATATTAATCAAACATTGATTAAAGTGTTAAATCCTGGACTCATTATTCACATTTTCCTACTATATCTCTCACTCGTCATGTGCACTATATGCACACTCTCTTTTCCACTTTTCTATTCAGTATTCATCGTGGGAAAAGCTGAAAGAATACACACAGGGGACTAAGAGAAAGATCTGAAGCTCAATAATACTTGTGCCATTGCTCAGGCCTTGTACTTGGTGGAGTAACAGAAAATAAATCCATAAAGGTCACAACAACTCATTCTCACAGCTAACAAAAAAATAGGAAGATGGATGGACGGATAGATAGGTACATATAGAGAGAGATACGGGGACACTATGTTGACTTTGACGGATGAAAAGTTTTAGTGGTGAACCGAATTTTAACTGCCATAGTGAAACCACCCTGTGGGCTTATTCTAGACTAACAATATTTGCAATGGTCAATTTTGTGTGAAAAATATATTGGTGCAGAAATGGATCGGCTAAAACAGCATTATCATTGGTGTTTTTGAATGCAGCACCAGCCTACACACTTTCAAGCTCTAAAAAATAGTAACAAAACAATATAAGGTGAATTTGTTCTACATAAAATTTACTTTTGACCCCTAACAGCGTGAAACTAATGGAGAAAATGAAAGCATGGCTGAACAATCTAACCCTAAAGTTATGCCTTAATGCAAGGATCTTAAACTCAAAATCCCTGGCCACATGATTAGACTGTACCAACAAATGCAAGTGGAGCTTGCATAAATTTGGAGCTATACAGTTATTGATTTATGGACTGAAATTCCAAGTGACTCATTTGTCCTTCATATCTAGCATACTGTTGGTATAAATAAGACCTGAGATTGTATTCATTGACAACTCCAATTTTTTCCTTGCAAGATCAGGCAGAGAGACAAGAAATATCAAGATGGCTTTGAAACAGTCAGAAGTTATCTAAATATATAAGGACTAAAATACATAAATCAATTCTCACATATGATATTTGTAAATAAAATATTTTACTTCCATAAACTCAGCGCACATCACAACAAGTGCTTCCACTGCAGTCTTTTTTTTATTTTTCTTTGCTGTGTTGCATACTATATTCACTGTATATTTATTGCATACTATATTTACTATATATTTATTTGTTATATTAAAAACTCTGTAACATTTAAAAATATATTTACATTGTTCCAAACATTTTCTTTCGAACTTTTTTGAAAAAAATAAAAAATAAATCATGGTTTCCACAAAAAACATTAAGCACAGCACAACTGTTTTCATCATTGCTAACAACATGAAATCTTTCTTGAGCACCAAATCTTCATATTAGAATGATTGATATTAAAAGGATTATGTGACACTGAAGACTGGAAAGCAAGAAAGAAAGAAAGAAAGAAAGAAAGAAAGTTAATAACAATAGAAAACAGTTATTTTAAATTGTAATAATATTTCACAATGTTACTGTTTTACTGAATTTTTGATTGAATAAATAATCTTTTAAATCTTTAAAAAACCCAAACTTTTAGGTGTTTGTGTATATAGCAACTGTTTAACAACCCTATAAACAGAACTACATGACAATATTTAAGACAAAACAAATAAATTGCAAATTTGATTAACAGACCAAATTTGACTAGTAGCACTAGTCACGGGCCGATAGTTTGAAACTTTAATGCACAGGAATTGGAAAAAGGAAACTTTCAGTTCCACAAACACCCACATGAAAACTCTAATGAGGCAGAATGACAAAAACAAGCCCTACTTTCACGAAGGATTCAGCTGTGTCCCTCATTCTATTTCATCTTATCTCTATAGCGTGCCAAAAGCACATGGCTACATTTACAGGCACCATCGTATTTTTTAATTGAATCTCTGACTGTGTTTTCGCAGAGAGCTTTCACTGGGATAAAACTCACCACGCAGGTTTTATTCCTCGCTTTTATATGGCTTTATCTATCCTACCTTAATTAGTTTAAGTAAAAAGGCTTCCTGCTGCAAGCTATTATGGTGCAATAAAGAAGCAATTTATGAGTTTATCAATAAGAAACGTTTAGATTTCCCCATTGAAGGGGAAAAGAAAAGCAGAAATGTGAAACAATAGTGAAGAGAACGTAAGAGTCTGACAATAGGTTTCTGACGAGGTGAGCTGTTCATTCACTTCATTCATCGTTGCTTCTACAAAATGGGTTCAGAGCTACTAAATATCCACTTGTCCTTCAGGATATGACAGACATTTAACCTCAGACATTAAAATCATTACATCTGTGAAGACAAGTCAGTGTAGCAGGGCTGAAGTGGATCTGACCTGCTGCGTGGCTTTGCATTAGAAATCGTCTAATAGTGTGGCTGTTTCCCAAACACTCGAAAACAAAAATATAAAAATGCCTCACTTGCATGAGCATTCAGCAAGCCATGGAAAAGTCATTTCCACATTGGCTGCGCAGCCGGGGAGGATCGGGCCTGTTAATCTGTTTCAGATCCTTTACAGAACCGCATCTTAGAGAGCAGGAACGAGCGAGGGAAAACACTACATCTGAGTAATCCGCATTTGAAACGAGCTATACATCACACAGCTGGGAAAGCAGGGGAGAGGAGAGAGAGAGAGATAGAAAGAGAGAAAAAACTGTGGCACGGATGGTTAGCAGAACTAACCGTTAGCTTCCTCTCATCTCTTTGCCATGGGATACCAAAGTCTTTGCTCTATTTCTGTCGAACAAACTACCCAGGCCTGGAAAAAACAAAGTCTTGTGCTTATTAAGACATCATTTGTCTTATTTTATTGGCCTGTTATAATGAGGGGGACGCGTGTGGGTGGTTATGTGGTGTTCTGCCCCCAGTGTATGACACCATCTATCTTTGCACAAAGCACCCAGCTCAGCTGCTCTGAATCTCCACATATGTGTGATTACAATATTTGTGCGATTAATCACGGCAATGTGACATTCTGTGTCGTAACCCCACGTTGCTGTCGAGAATGTAGTGGTGACCAATTTTTAAATAAGCTGTACGCAGTGGAACGAAGTTCACTATAGATTTTATTGCCTGAACGTGGAGACAGAATTCAGTGTCCTGCATTTCAAATGCCTTATACTGTATGTGTGGCAACACTTCCTATATTACAAGTGCTAAAATGTCACTGAAGTGCTCGAATTTAAATGGCTCTGAAGCTCTCCTGAATATGGAGAACATGTAAGAGATGTTAAGGAACTAACAACCCTCTACATTGCGAGTAAATCACTCGCATATGCGACTAAATCTTACTCTGGGCGACTAAATGATGTCTAATATTAGCCAATTGCTAATAAATTCTCAGATTTTACTCGCCAGTGTGTGAGTTGGAGGCCAAGTATTAAGTTTAGCTCAGATATATTTTCACTCGCCGAACACTCTCTGACTGAGCGCTTCAGTTTCACTCTACGTCAAGCGATCTGTGCTGTTTTTCAGTTCATCTGAATGGATGTGCAATGCACCTGTATTTAACGTACCGTAAACTCTAGTGTGAAGCGCACGACTCGCCGTCGCTTTGTTTCACATACACGCAGCGAGAGAGGGAGCGAGAGAGAGAATTGACGCTACATGCTACATGTAAACGATATTATTTGTTGTATTTTGCTGTCAAAATAACGGAGTTCCTTTGGAATTCTTCCGCTTTTAAGAACTACCGCTCTCTCCGGTAGTGGGCGGAACTAATGCGCAAACGGCAATCTCATTGGCTGGCGCTCACCTATTATCGTCCCTGTTTTGATTTCAGCAAATCAGTTCGAGCGAACGCACACAACCTGATTAATATTCATGAATCCAGTAGCTCATTAATCCTTGGTGCGTTTTATATTGTTCTTATTAGTAGAATTCGTATCATTATTATCTAATCAGTATTTTTGTTAGTTTTCCCCAATTTAAATTTTTTTTTACAGAAACACTGAATGATCAAAAAAAGCACCACCACCAGTCCGAAGTTCAGTTAAAATGACTAATATGCATTCATACAAGGTTATCAAGTTTTAATTCTAATTACAAAAGTTGTATCATTAAACAATATTGATTATCATATTATAATGCTTGACTGACTGATGTTAAGAGTTCGTAGAGGGCTGAACTAAGGAAAGGTGGTATGGTTTAGTGAAACGTAAATTAGTAGAAAGTACAACTTTCAAGATAAAAATTCAACTTTCAAGATTCAAGATAACACAGTCTTCCTGTTTCTATCAGTAGGACAGAAAGCTTTTCTTTTCAAAATTTGGGAAGTGCTGATGTTAGATATCTAATGCAAAATACATGTCTTAGCTACGCTATACATTTCCAGTGCTAGGAAATTTGGAAACATGATACCAGCCAATCAGTTCATTTGATGTTTAATATTGTAAGGGAAACAGGTCAATTTAGCTCAAAGGGAATCATTTAAGATTTTATAGGGAATTTGGACAGAATCACGGTTTTACGGCTGATCACCAAGTCGGCCAGCGATTCATTGAACGAGCCATATAACATAAATTCTGCAATGGATATTAATATCCCAAGTATAGTGAAAACACTATTTATTAGCACAGTAACAAGATCGGCAGTTTAAGACATTAACTTGTAAGCACAAAACACAAGATACTTCTCTTTTCA